>NC_039366.1:117471107-117790149 GCF_003573695.1 Papaver somniferum | reverse complement strand
GTCAAAGTCTGAATAGCTTTGTGCAATTAGAAGGTGAGACCTTAGCTAGATACCTGGAGAGATTCAATGAATTATTGCTCCAATGTCCCCATCATGGTTTTGAAAAATGGAGACTTGTGCAAATTTTGTATGAAGGTCTAGATGTGTCCACCCGAACAACGGTTGAGTCGATGTGTAATGGTATTCGTAGACAAAACTGCTGATGCGTCTTGGGACTTCTTGATTGAAGTAGCTGAAAAGACGCAACAGTGGGAATCCATCCGTGAAACCAGAAAGACTACATCCGAAGCAAAGGCTTTTAGGATTGAAGCGGATTTTGAGGGAAGAGCAAACATGGCATCAATAGTTAGGAGATTAGAAGAGTTAGAACTACATAAAACAAAACCTTCCACCACTACTCTCCGAGAACATGTCGCTTCGTCTGTTGTGCTGCTTGTAACGATCCCAACCATCAATTCCAAAATTGTCCCGATTTGCTTGCAGTCCAGGAATCTAGGCTTGAACAGGCACATGCCATGTTTCAAAAACAAGATAACCCTATTCACAGACCTACAATCCAGGATGGAGAAACCACCCTAACTTTTCATGGTCAAAAGGACCCACTCAGGGAGGACCATCTCAACCCAATCAGAGCTATCAAAACAATCAGGGATATCAGAACAATCAAGGTTATCAACACCCGAGAAACCCTCAACAACAATCAAACTCTCAACAACAATCATATCCTCAACACAATACCGACAAGAGATTATCCACCCTAGAGGAAATGTTCCAGAGTTTGATGCAAAGTCAGAAAAATCTAGATCAAAAGATGGATCAAATGTGTGAGAGAGAAAAGGGTAAACTTCCTAGCCAACCCCAACAAAATCCAAAGAGGATATTTCAAACAGGCACAACATCCTGCACTGAAACCTCACCCGATCAAATCCATGCCATTACCACCCTCCGAAGTGGTAAAGTCATCGAGAACAACGTGGGCGAACCTAATGAATCTGATACAAATTCCACGCTGTCTCCACAACCCCAGAAAACCAAAGAACCTGAGCAAGTTGGAAAATCTGACAATTCTACTGCTGTGAATGTCCCTTTGCCAACTCATTCTCCTGTTGCCCCATTTCCTCAAAGATTGATCTATCAACAGAAAAGTACCCATTATAATGAGATGTTAGATCTGTTCAAGAGAGTCAACATCAACATTCCTTTTCTTGAAGCAATCAAGCAAATCCCTGCTTATGCCAAATTCCTCAAAGACTTGTGTACTCAAAAGCGCAAGCTCAATGTGCAAAAACGTGCTTTCTTAGCTGAGCAGGTGAGTTCCATCATTCTGAACAAAACTCCACCCAAGTTTAGGGATCCAGGATGTCCAACAATTTCTTGCACTATAGGAGAACACACGGTCAATAAAGCGTTATTAGACCTAGGTGCAAGTGTTAACCTACTGACATATTCTGTTTATGAGCAGTTAGGTCTTGGGGAGTTGAAACCAACATCTATCACTCTACAACTGGCAGACCGATCTGTCAAGATTCCTCGTGGAGTGGTCGAAGACGTTTTGATCAAGGTTGACAAATTCTATTTTCCCGTAGACTTCATTGTCTTAGACACTCAACCTGTACAAAACCCAGACTGTCACATTCCTGTCATCTTAGGACGTCCTTTCTTGGCTACGTCCAACGCGATCATTAATTGTCGAATGGAGTGTTAAAACTGTCTTTTGGTAACATGACGGTAGAATTGAATGTGTTCGATATTAGTCAACAACCTGTGAATCTTGATGATGATGATGTGCATGAAGTTAATATGATTGAAGGATTAATGCAAGATTCGTTGACTAACATTCTATCCGTCGACCCCTTTCAAGCATGTATGGAGAACTTTAACCCAGATTCCTATGATGATGCATACTGTAGTGACGTCCTATCTCTGCTCGAATCTGTACCTCAAATGGACGTCACTGAAAGGAAATATGAAGTGGAACCACCCTTACTCTCTGATTCCAAGCTTATTCCATCCATTGTTGAGCCACCCAAGCTTGAATTGAAAACATTGCCTAGTACGTTGAAGTACGCATTCCTAGGTTCTTCTGATACTTTACCGTCATTATTTCATCATGTTTAGACACGGAACAGGAAAGTAAGCTTTTAGAAGTACTTAAGGAACACAAAGAGGCCTTAGGATGGACCATCTCAGATCTCAAAGGAATTAGTCCCACCATTTGCATGCACCACATTAACCTTGAAGAGAATGCCAAACCATCGAGGGAAATGCAAAGGAGACTTAATCCTAACATGAGAGATGTAGTCAAAGGAGAGATCCTGAAACTACTTGATGCGGGTATCATATACCCAATTCCCGATAGCAAATGGGTTAGTCCCATTCAAGTTGTGCCTAAGAAGTCAGGCATTACTGTAGTTCAGAACGACAAGAATGAATTAGTCCCTACTCGTACAACCACAGGATGGCGAGTATGCATCGACTACAGGAAGTTGAACACAGTAACAAGGAAGGATCACTTCCCGCTCCCTTTCATTGACCAAATGCTAGAACGTGTGTCTGGACACAGTCACTACTGTTTTCTAGATGGCTTTTCCGGTTATAACCAAATTCACATTGCTCCAGAAGATCAGGAAAAAACTACATTCACGTGTCCATTTGGGACGTTTGCTTATAGACGTATGCCCTTCGGGTTGTGTAATGCACCTGCTACTTTTCAGCGTTGCATGATGAGCATTTTTTCTGACATGATAGATAGTTTTCTCGAGATCTTTATGGATGATTTCTCTGTTTTTGGTTCCTCGTTTGACGAATGTTTGAAGCATCTTGCCCTCGTGATATCCAGATGTAAAGAAAAGAACCTTGTTCTAAATTGGGAAAAATGCCATTTTATGGTGAATTCAGGAATAGTTCTAGGACACATCATCTCAGAAAAAGGAATTGAAGTGGATAAAGCTAAAGTTGACCTCATTCAACATCTACCACAACCTGCTCTGTGAAGGAGATCAGATCATTTCTAGGTCATGCTGGTTTTTACCGGCGATTCATCAAAGATTTCAGCAAAATCTCCAGACCTCTGTGCAGTCTTCTCTCCAAAGATGTTGCCTTCAATTTCGATGCTGCTTGTGTGAAGGCATGGGAGGAATTAAAAACCCTTCTCACCACCGCTCCTATAGTCCGACCACCCGATTGGAAGCTTCCGTTCGAACTTATGTGTGATGCCTCTGATTATGCTGTTGGTGCTGTTTTAGGACAGCGAGTTGATAGACTACCATATGTGATATACTATGCTAGCAAAACCCTTAATGATGCCCAACTCAATTATTCAACTACCGAGAAGGAATTGCTTGCCGTCGTTTTCGCATTAGACAAGTTTAGATCTTATCTGATAGGGTCTAAGATCATCATATACACAGACCATGCGGCTTTGAAGTATCTTCTTTCCAAGAAGGATGCTAAAGCTCGCCTTATTCGATGGATACTCTTATTACAGGAATTCGATCTCGAAATCCGTGATAAGAAAGGTTGTGAGAATGTGGTTGCTGATCATTTGTCTAGATTAACTTTAGAGTCTATTGATGAATTGAGCTGATTAGAGAATCATTCCCAGATGAACAGCTGATGTCTATCTCAGACCTTCCTTGGTTTGCTGATATTGTTAACTACCTCGCTACAGGTAGGATGCCCTCACGTTGGTCGAGACAAGACCGCTCTAAATTCCTGGCTGAAGTCAAACATTTCCTTTGGGATGACCCATATTTGTTTAAGTACTGCCCAGACCAAATCATTAGGAGATGTGTCCCCAACACCGAACAGAAAGATGTGATATCTTTCTGTCATGACCAAGCATGTGGAGGCCATTTCAGTGCCAAGAAAACCGCTGCAAAGATCTTGCAGTGTGGATTCTATTGGCCATCATTGTTCAAGGACTGTTATGAGTATTGTATTGCTTGTGAACGCTGTCAAAATCTAGGAAGCATTTCGAGGAGAAACATGATGCCATTGAACCCCATTTTGATTGTGGAGATTTTCGATGTTTGGGGGATAGACTTCATGGGTCCATTCCTTATTTCTGACGGTAGATTGTACATCCTAGTCGCAGTTGATTACGTTTCTAAGTGGGTAGAAGCCATAGCAACCAGAACAAATGACCACAAGGTGGTACTTTCATTTCTAAAGGAGAACATATTTTCACGTTTTGGTACCCCTAGAGCTATCATCAGTGACGGCGGTTCACATTTTCGTAACAAGTACTTTGAGTCTTTAGTACGCAAGTATGGCATAACTCACAAGGTTGCTACTCCGTACCACCCTCAGACTAGTGGACAAGTGGAAGTTTCTAATAGGGAGATTAAGCACATTCTGGAGAAGACGGTCAACCCGTCTAGGAAAGATTGGTCATTAAGATTGAATGATGCTTTGTGGTCCTACAGAACAGCTTATAAGACACCAATTGGCATGTCCCCCTATCGTCTAGTGTATGGAAAGCCGTGCCATCTACCTGTGGAATTAGAACATCGTGCCTACTGGGCAATCAAAGAGCTGAACTTCTCTCTGGACGAAGCTGGAATTCAAAGGAAACTTCAACTCAACGAGTTGTAAGAATTGAGAAATGAGGCTTATGATAGTGCCAAGTTATATAAGCAGAAGATGAAGTTGTTTCATGACAAGCGTATTCTACGCAAATCCTTCACTCCTGGTCAGAAAGTCTTGCTGTATGACTCCCGATTACATCTTTTTCCAGGAAAACTGCGTTCCAGATGGAAGGGACCGTACCTAGTACGCACAGTTTTTCCTCATGGAGCTGTAGAGCTGGAGGATGTCTCCAACAAGAACGTTTTCAAAGTCAACGGGCAGAGATTAAAGCCATTCCTTGAGCCATTTCCACCCGACATTGAAACAACCAACCTGGAGGACCCAGTCTATGTGGACTAAACTGGTCCACTCTTTCCCTAAATAACCAAAAAGTTTTCCAAATCTTTCCCTAAAAACCAAAATTTTTCGTTTTCCCATCAAAACCAAATGTTTCCCAACAAAACCAAATTTTTCCCAAAAAGTCCAATCCCATTAAAAACCAAAATTTTCTTGTAGATAATGTGTTAGTTAAATTTCCTTTTGTATATATTTTGTGCTCATCCATTGTGACTCCTAATATGATGGATTTTTGCCTTGAATAACGGAGTTTTAATCGAGCTTCCGCCGTACAATCGGGTATTCTCTCTCCTTTTACTCTACTCAGCATGTTCCTCTTCATATATTGTTTTTTAATTCTTTCCATATTTTGAAACATTGAGGACAATGTTTAGTTTAGGTTTGGGGGTATAGAGTAGATACCATGATAATATGCTATAATTGAAAACGAACTCATTCTTTTGAAAAAATCGAAAAAATGAAAAAAAAAAATTAAAAAAATGAAAAAACATAAAAAAAATGGAGCTCATTTACCTTGAAATGTTGACTCTTGTGCAAATATGTAATTATTAGGAGTCTTAGTATAGATATTTAGGCACCCTGATTCTAGCACAATTCACATAGTGATAAGAAATTTGCACGCGCACGATCTACCAATACATGTATGGCCTCGATCTTCAAGGTGTTTGATAGGAAGTTACGATTGCCAATCACTTTAGAATACTGAACGAAACTTGACTAGCTTGTTCTTTGGTTGGTTGGGATAGAAGGTGGAGGTTACATTAAGAAAGACAACCATCGAATTTAACTGGGTGCATCAAAAAGGGCTACCTCTTGCAAAGTGTCATGTAATCTTTTGTTTCTTTTTGTTATGTATCAAAAGAGCTACCTTATGTAAAAAAAAATCAATTTCAAGTTCTTGTGCAAAAAAAAAAAAATAAAAAATAAAAAATCATGTATTTTTCAATTCCATTCTCTCTTGTTCCAAAAATAAAAGAGAGTAGTCAATGTAAATAAGAGTCATGTAAATAGTCATTTTGTTGTTTCATTGTAATAAGCAAGGAGGGTGTATGCCATTGATGTACAACGCGAGTAATTGTGAAATACCTCCAACTCATTCACAATTCTCGTAAAGTCCGGACAGCTAGCTAGATTTCGACCTTGGTTCTTAGCCTGAGAAACTATCTCTTGGTGATTAGTAGTCATAACTTCAGATCTTTCTTTACACATGTGTAGATACACTTTACACTCTTATCACATGTCTTTTTTTTGTTATCAGTGCTAGGATCGTGCCTTTGATAGCTAGATTGACATCTCCATTTTGCTGTGAGCTTAACTGACTTGCACATGTCACATTTGATGGAATCTGAGCTTATATTTTGACCTAGAACTTTGTAGGTACGTTCTAAGCAAACCTTCACGAGACTTAACTCGTCCACTAGGGACACTTAGTGGTTTAAAAGGCTTAGTGCATACGCTAAATGCATTCGAGAGACCAGCGACAGTGGTATAGTTAGGATTTCCTTAGTTTTGTTTTACTTGAGGACAAGTAAAATTCAGGTTTGGGGGTATTTGATGAGTGCCAAATATTGTATAATTTTATCCCTTTTTGTTGGCATTTAACTCATCTTTTGCGCATTAATTCTACATTTTATCCCATATTCTGTATTTTCATTGTTTTCAAGAATAAATATTTTTCTTACTTAATTTTGCATTTTTAGGTAATAAATAAAGTCTGGATGACTTGCGGAGCGGAAAAGAGCTGAAGAGTAGTGAAAAGCCGGGAGGAATTACGCAAGGAAGCCGCAAAGAATGGTGCGCACAAGACCAAAAGGCTAGAAGTGGGCTTGAAGAGGAAGAATTGTTCTTAAAGAAGATATGGGCTTGGCATACCCAAGGCCCAAAACCCTTACCCAAACCCATTTTCTATATCCAAGCCCGTCTCGGATTTCAGCCGTCAGATCGAAGCATTTCAGCATCCTACGGTCGCTCCATCATCGCACATCAAACTCCGAAGCCCCCGCTTTACATCACAACGCCCATCTCCATCTTGGGTCGTCCGTTTTGCTACATCCCTTCATCCGACGGTCGCTCCACGCTTACCTCCGTATCGCCGTTGGATCCACCTACCATCTTCCCATCCATCGCTCCTTGTCGCAGATCATCAAACCTCGCTGAACCCGCCTAACACCCAAGTATCGAACACCCTATACCCAACCAAACGCACCTTTCTTCTTTCTTCTCCATCTCTTCTTCCTTCAGAACCCGTACCACCACCATGTCCGTCTCCATCACCACCATCTTCTCCCCAAATCACTCCACCATCTACGCCACCAAACCAACCCTAAACCTAAGCCCATCATCACCATCACGTGTTATCTCTTTATCAACCACTAATTTCTCCAATTTCTCATCTCTCTTCTCACTGAAACCCTAGGTGAGAAATTGGGGATATAAGTGATGTTAAAGCAACAATTGGAGCATGAGATGAACGAGAAGAAGTAATTGGAGAGTGGGTCGACGAGATGGAGTGAGTATCTCAACACATTAGGTAAATCAATTTTACCTAATTTTCTGTTTTTGGGGAAAAGGGGTTGGAACCCTAATTCTGATAGGGGGAGTATATATTTGTAATGTTTTGTGTGAGAGAAGGCGGGGGGATGATCTCTGGACTAGCCAGGAGAGAATTAGAACAAATTTTATGCAATTTCAATTCCAGTTCTCTTTATCACAGTTGATAGTTGAATGCTATGTGTGTTGTGTTTGAACTATTTTGTTTGATGAATGATGTTGTTATACTTATGTTGAGCATGAGCTAAGTAGCACTAAGCTAAGGCTCAGTTGAAGCCTTGTGCACTGTCAATTGACAAGTTGCTAGGATAGTTATCCTGATGTGTGTTTTGATTGAGCAATGGGAAGAGACTAATGCTCTTAGTGCCTGTGATTGATTGTACTGTCAAAAGACAGTCAATGCTAGGGGCAACCTAGTGAGCAAATTAGTCTTCCTCCCATTCTAGATGTATGCATAGGATTTTTAACTCAACCTAGAAACATGTTGTTTGATTAGGACACAAGGTGGATCCTAAGCCTTGGCTTAACCACAAATCCCTTTGCAGTCACTTAATTTCAGTTCTATTTTGTTCCCTGCTAAATTTACTGTTTTTCTTGCCTGTTTTCCTTGCAATTTGTAGCTGTTGTGCACTGAAGTCAGTGCACAATCTCACCCCTGCCCTTGGCTTACAGCCTTGGTTCCTTGCTGTTGTTATTTTATATCATCTGCCATCTAATCCTTGCTGTGCTGCCATCTTGTGTTAACTGTTTTAGTTCTTTGTATCTGCCTTCATCCATCACTGCTCACTGCCATAGTGCTTTGCACCCATTGATGGCTTAGGAAAACTTCTTTTAAGCACTCCTACTCCCTGTGGACTGATCCCTTTCTTATCCCTATATTATAAACTTGGCCTTGTATACTTGCAAGAAGTTTTGTGTGTTTCCATTTGCACACCAATTGTCTCGATCTTGTGTCCATAGTCAATCACGCAAGTTATCTTGTTGTCGTATTGTCTCGATCTCGTATCCATAGACGATCACACGATGTGTGAACCGATTAGTTGTTCTGTCTCGACTCAGACCATAGACAATCACTTTCGGAGAAAGGACTTATAGGTGGAAAAGTTTTAGATTGAGGTATATTTGGGTACCCTCGTCTTTTCAAAGAGGATTCAAAGAAGCTATTCTATTTAGAGGAAAATTTACATACTACTACTAAGACCACTTAGGCGGTGGTTTACTGATTGTGGGAACAAGCTTTTATTATAAAGAGACTAATTCAGTGGGGTTTTATGTGGATTTGAGGATTGGGTTAGGTTTTGTTTAGTTTTATCGTTTTCTATATGAGACAGTGAGACAGAGAAAAATATTTTAATGGCATTTATCGTTATAGCTCACAAGTAGGTTTAGATGTAGTATAAAATAAAAATATTTGGGATGGTAATTTCTAGAATATCATCGAGAGGTATTTGATCAAAATATTTGGAACATTTTTTCTATTTTTTTGATCGATGTAGTTGATCAACAAATGAAACTAAATATTAGTTTTGAATCTTTTGATCGACTAACGGAAATTTTCGAGATTGACATTATGTCGCGGCCCAACAAAACCATAACCTAACCCCACCTAACCTAATTGCAAACAAAGGTAGGCCATAATATATAGACAAAGGCCACGACATTTTTCTTTTGATCACATCCCTCACTTTTTTGCACGATTACACAACTTTATTTACATTCTTTTGGAAGGTTTTCTTTCACAAATATGGACATCGACAATCCTAGGCAACCTTACAGAATAGTTTTGCAAGCAAGGGTTTGGGAAACGTTAGGAAACCTATTTAAGATTAATTCTGAACATGGATGATTTTTTAAAAAAATAGGGTAATATTTTACTTCTAGGATTAGAAAGAAAAAAAAGGTAGCATTAGGTTTAGTGGTCTTGGACGGTAGAAAATATTCTACAACATTTTTAACTAGCAGAATATTATTTTGGTTCCCATGTATTAACTTTGGAGGTCATATACCTCAGTTGCCATATAAAGAAGTAATCAGAAATTTTAAGATGAGACTTTCCATAAATATACACGAGTAACGATAATAACATTCTCAGCAATAAAATTAGAAAATATCAATCACGAATTTAGAGGCGTTTACTCAATAAGGCTCAAACATTCCACTAGTTATTCTGGATAATAGTTGGTAAATGATTTCGTATTGTGCGTTAGTGTAAATATTTAACAGGCACGGCCT
Organism: Papaver somniferum; assembly: GCF_003573695.1. NCBI lineage: Eukaryota > Viridiplantae > Streptophyta > Magnoliopsida > Ranunculales > Papaveraceae > Papaver > Papaver somniferum. The sequence goes on along the minus strand of NC_039366.1, from coordinate 117,780,441 downwards.
TCAGCTTCTATCCCAATTTGATTGGCTCGAGAACATCTAAGTGTTCCCTTTGCGTCGGGCATGAATACCGTCAAGTTCTGGGTACTTATGTCGTTCTGGATCTTGCAATGTGTAAACATGAATATATGCATGCTCACAGATCTATACTTTGCTAAACAATATAAAATATTGCTTTGGAGATATCTAAATATGTGCCAGTTACGCTACTGCTTGAGAAATCTCAAGACCTAATGGTATGATTTTTTGAGTAGGATTAGCAGCATTTGTTAATCATGTTCCAACGCTATTCACTGTTGAAGCAAAATATTTCATCAAACGGTCCGAGCTCTTCATATACAGTGTCATACGGTTTTTGGTTTATTTAAATGTTGTTTTAGATTATTGACGCGATCTAATTATTACCAAGAAGAAAAAAAACAATACTGAAATTCACTTATAATTCAGCGAACTATCAAATGCAATATAATTCACTCATTATGGAAGCGTATGAGTTGTTAGATGAAACACCTAATAAAAGTTATTTTCAGTTATTACGAAAAGGTTAAGCCCCGGCCATAGGCCGGGGTGATACCCAGTACATATATATATATCAAGTACGACAAAGTTGGTGAGGTATCCAAAATATCACAATGTATGAGCTCAAGTGATACATCTGAAAAAGTAATTTGTTGGTTTTACCAAGATGGAATGAATGACACAAGATGTTTATTAGAGCATTGCTCAGTTGAACCTACCAAGCATGGGTAGTCAAGTTTGGTTAGTATATTTTAGTTAGGTTAGACTAGGAAGTGTAGTAATGTTAAGAAAAACTCGTGTTACTTTGAAGAAATTGAATTCGTACCGACATCAACGAACACATCATTCTTCTGTTCGAGATTAGTAATACAAACTTAACTTATTTCTGTTTCTATTTACATAGATTCCAAGTCGTTTATATCGAATACATAACATATAAAGTTATATATATGAATCTCTAGTATTAGTGACTTGATCATTACATTATGATCAAAGTGTCAAGGAAGAATATATAAGTTATTTTACAACTTTGGTATATTGGAATCGAAGTATAACGTTTATTCTTTGATCTTCGTGTATGCAACATAACACTATCTATGTAATTTTTTAATTATCAGATTGTGTGTTGAATTTTGGGTTGATTTGATACCTAGAAAAATAAGTTTAACTACATGAGTTTAAGGAAGTAGACTTGTGAAAGTCGTTCGTAGTTTATATGGATCAAAGGGATTTATTGGTGGTTTGATTCCTACTTGGGGATCTCTAGCAGCAATGATCCCTACTTGGGGATCTTTAGCAGGACCCGATCTCTACCTTGAGGATCACTTAAAGGAACGATCCCTAATAATAAATTTATGTATACACTTTAGGGTTTACATGGATATTTGGAATATGAGTTGCTATTTAGGAAAGTTCACAATGTCGGCATTATGAGCATTTGAACACGAACTAGAATCTTCTGTATTTATTGTTCGAATATATTCCTTGATACTTAAGGTGAGATCCCGAACCGAAATATTTGAGAATATTTATTTGGTTTTCGAATTTACATGTCTTTACTTTCCCAATAAGTAAAGCATATCTTTGTATAATATATTAGTAAAGTATACTTGTATGTTAGCTAATATTGAGAGAAAATGCTATATGAACAACTTTGTAACAGGTGATTAACAGCAAAAACAAACATGGCATACAACATAGCTATCCACCATGGCTTTTCCTTTTACCACGTCGTCACAAAATGAAAGAAAAAAACTTAATATGAATTTTAATCCAAAATTCAATTTACACAGAAAATTGATTCATGAAACTTAATAAAGGGTTCAGTTCATATGGGTATTTTCATCATCAACTATATACAACTCCAAGAGATCTGCATATGGAAAACCGGTTTGTACGCATTGTTGAGAAAGGGATTAAATGAACTAGATGAAAGGTTAAAGAGTTGTTGAGATGTTGTCTACTAAAGATTTTCTTTAGATCATAATTCTTACTACTCTTTCTAGAACTTCAACTCATTATATTATTGAAGCAATTGCTTTCAAAAGTCAATAAATTTTCGGTTAAATTCAAAATTAGATTAATTGATATTGTATTTGTATGATCTGCATACTTGATTGATTAACAGATCAACAAAAATATTCTCATTCAAATGCATCAATTAACATCAAGGTTAAATTGGTTATTGGATATATAAATATAAATAAAAAAACCTAAAACTTTATGGTTACGTCTTGGATTTGCAGAATACGATGAACAATAAGATATCGAAAAAGGAGGGACGACTGAGAGAGAAAGGAGATAGAAACCCAGAGAAAAAGGAGGAAGACATTAAATAAAATAAAATTATTTATGACATGTATTAATTACACATTGGATAGCCACGTAAGATCAGCTGTCAATCAGCTGTTATACGGCGGGTCACCTAGCAGGGTTGAATATTGAGTTATCATCCATGAGCGATTACAGTATAAGAATTAGTAAAAACGGAAACTTGGTATTTATTGCATATCTTTTGCCATTTCGGTTATGGAAATTCCTTAGTGTCCAAACAACCTTGGTCTATAAATAGTGAAAGTTGTTCTTCTTACAAACTTTTTCCGCCACACACACTTCATTTTGTAGTCAGTATGATAGCCGACTAGTAGTATTATTCGTAATACTTACTTTAAGTGAAAGTAACCTAATTAGGCGGAGTGTCTTACTTCCGCTCTTTGAATATTTCTATGGGATTAAGAAGTGTCTAGAAGTACCACTGATGGGAAACTAGAATCGTATAATTATTTTAGTTTTCGATTATTAATCTGATTGACTAACGATAAATTGAACCTTGATTGAACCTATTTTTTTTTATTCCAGGGTGATCCTTATCTTTCGATATAAGGTCACTCGAACTATATCAAGGATCGACAAGGTTCAGATATGTTTTTAAATCTAAATATAGGCTTGTGATCATTCATTATTAATAGACTTGGTTTCGTGCATGATTGACCATAAGGGAATCAAGTTATTTGTCCAGGTACATTGAATGCAAGAAGATTTCTGATTGGTTTCTGATATTTGTGATTATACTTCGTGTACACTTGATTGGCTGGGATCCAACAAGTTGGTTTATTTTTGATAGACTTCCTTAACTTGTTGTATAGATTGAAGATCTATCATTTGGTGGTTCCCTTCAGGATCCGAATCTGATGGGTTGTGAATTAATATTTGATTATCTCGATAATCTAGATCTTGGTTGATCTTAACCGATACAAAGGTGTTTAAACTTTTAAAATCAAGAGCCTTTGCATAACTCATCCAAGGTAGTCGATATCGGTTATACAGGCCATTATTACAGGTTTTTATCGGATATCGGAAAATACCTATACGATATTAAAAATATCGGAGATACAAAGATGGAACGATATTATCGGTTGTACATGCCGGTACATACCGATATATCGGTCTTACTTATACACCGATAATATCAGTTTTAGTGAATAAATTTTCCATCAATATGCTTCTAGTCTTTACAAACAAGTACCACGTCAATTGGAAAAGGTAAAAAGTCCCGATATATTAGGATATAAGATGGAAACTATATTTCGATTGCAAGGCAAGGAAACGTAAAAGATAAAAGTGAAGGATAATAAGAAATTTACCAGCATAATGGGACAACAATCACAATGATGGTTAATAAACCACCTTGTATTTTGGAAATTTGAGATATATGCATGATTCTTATTATTTTTTACTATGGTTTTATAAATATTTGAAATTCTAGTTTTGATGATGTATCACCGATAAAAACCGATATTATCTTTTGTATGAGTGTATCAGACCCGGCCGATACGAGACCGATACGCGATATTAATTACCTTGAACTCATCATATATCTCTAATTTAGCTCCGGAGGTTTAAAGCGGTTGACGATATAAATAGATCCCTAGGTCGCAAATTCTTTTTTGTTATTATCTTCCTGATACCATGTAAAATATTTAAAAGATAAAAATGTTACCATTGTTAAGTGATTTCTGAAAAAGAAAACCCTAGATAATAAGATCAATAAACGACCTAACGATAATGACATGACAAAAACCTCAAGGCATAAATCTAAATATTCCTAAAGAATAAGATAATGTAAAGAAAGGGAGGATCCCCTCACACTCTTATTTTTACACTATCACACATTTTGGACGTTTTTTTTGTGAATAAAAACCAAACGACAACGTATTCAAAGTTAAGATTTTGGGGATATGTTCGTCTTACAAAGATAGCTTAACCTAGACAAAATTATCTTGTTATTGGTAAAACTGAGTAAGAGAAAAAGTCGAAAATAGATGTGGTTAGAACATTCTCATTGATATTATCCACAGGTAATGGTATCAAGGTTCAGTGAAAAAACAGGTATTGAATGAAACAATGATGATGATATAGAGTTCCCTGGGTCGCAAAAAGCTTTTTATTATTTTCCTCCAAACACCATATAAAATATTTAAAAGATGACATTATTACTAATATTAAGTGATTTCTGAACGAGAAAATCCTAGAAACATTTATAAGACATTAAATGACTTACTAATATTAAGTGATTTCTGAACGAGAAAATCATAGAGACATTTATAAGACATTAAATGACCCGATCACTTGAATAAGAAGACAGTAGTGTAAAGATAAGTGGCACTTGCGCCTTGCTCCCACGAAAGCAATAAAAGTAACTAGGTAACAAGATAAGTCAAAGCTGTTTGACCCCAGTACAAATATCAGCACATCTATATCTCTGAGCGTAGAGGAAACCCATGTCGGGGATGTAGCTCAGATGGTAGAGCGCCCTCTTAGCATGCGAGAGGTACGGGGATCGATACCCCGCATCTCCATTTTTTTTTTGCATTTTCGTTTTTCGTTCTCGTCCGGTAACGTTGGGTCATCTGGTCCCATCTTGTTCCAATCCAAGCTAAAGTAATGGCCGCTAATAAACTGGCTAAAACGAGAACACAACTAATGGTGCTGTCATTTCGCACTCGTGATCTTTCTGTCTATTCTCGTTAGATCAACATCCAAACCTCATTTTTAACTTATTCACCTAACCTTAATTTTTGTTTTGTCGACTCCAAACAACCGTTCGTTGAGCTGTCTTATTTATAGATAATCGTCAAAATGATTTCAAAGATTCATCTCCATGCTTGGCCGAATCTGTTTCTGCCGTCCTCCGGATCAACTACTTACTCACTCACTCACTGGCTAAAGAAAACGTCAAACTGAGTTCCTACGAAATCGGGTGGTTTATTTAATAATCAAATGACATCGTGAAAAACAATGATCTCACTCCCTCACTCACTCTCTCAAGTGTCAGTCCTACTAAATCCCTAATTCATTTCCTTGAGCAAAAAAACCCGAATAATTTCCTCACTGGTAGAGTTCTTCTTCAATGGCGTCGATTACTCGAGCTTCACTAATGTACGGTTTACATAAAACTGTCTCTAGAGAATCCGAGTCTAATTGTATTTTACACCAGAAGAGTTTCGTTTCTTCATCTTCTCCAAAATTAGTTCTGAAGAAGAAGAACTCATCATCGAATTTCAAAGCTCAAATTCCCAAAGCTAGCTTAGTGGAAATTGTTCATGATCCAACTATTGAAAGTAAAGGGAATCAGAAGGATGGGATTCTAAAAGTTGGGATCATTTGTGGTGGACCCTCAGCTGAGCGTGGGATTTCACTTAATTCTGCTAGATCAGTGCTTGATCATATACAGGTAACTTTATTTTGTTTAGTGTTGGTTAAATTTTTGTTTGAAATTTTTTGTTAAACAAGATTGAATTGTGTGATTATAGGGAGATGATTTGCATGTTAGTTGCTATTACATTGACACCAATCTTAACGCGTATGCGATATCTACTGCTCAGGTAAGTTCATTGATCATCATAAGCTACTAAAGAATTTCAAGTGTATGAGCATTTTTGAAGATATAAGAATAAATGTTTCATTTAGCTACTCCAAGAACTAATTTGGAGCAATTTATTGAATTTAAGACTCTTGTTTGTTACTATGATTCGTTGATGTTTTTATTCTTGTGTGACACTTTGGTGCAGATGTACTCAAATACTCCGGCAGATTTTGACTTTAAACTTGAAAGGTTAGCCGTCAAAATATCAAAGTGTGCTTATGTTGTCTGACGTTTAAAAATCAAATTTTGACTTAATTGCTACTGCTTGTGTTGCTTTGCAGCCTTGCCCAAGGTTTCGAGTCTTTATCTGAATTTGCAGAACATCTAGCTTCTTCTGTAGATATAGTATTCCCAGTGATTCATGGTCGTTTTGGTGAAGATGGAGGCATACAGGTTTGTATGACGGACGTTTGGAAAATGTATTTAGATGTTTCTTCTCTAAGATGATTCAAGCTTAGATAATTCGTATACTAATTAGGGTGTTTTGCAGGAGCTGTTGGAGAAAGCTAATGTTCCGTTTGTTGGAACAGCATCAAATGAATGTCGCCAAGCCTTTGACAAGGTAAAAATGTGATTTTCCACAAAAAATCGCTACATATCATGTGCATTTACTAATGGGGCATCACAAGATCTTGATTGCAAGAGACTCGGTTACAAAAGGTGTTTGGACATCAAAGATTTCTTTTATACTGTCTACTAGGTAATAGATATAATGCAATTTGCTGGTTCCTGAAACTTGGATTTTGCTGAATCGGTGTTGGCATCTTTGCATCTCTTTGTTATTGAAATTACACACTAGTGTTCCTTTCTATGGATCTGATATATATTTCTTTCTCACTTTCATTCTTCTTCTCCTGTTCCTCTGATAAACTGGCAGTATGATGCTTCATTGGAGCTCAAGAGGCAAGGATTTGTCACGGTACCTAGTTTTCTCGTGGAGGTATGGCTCAATTTTCTTATGGTGAATATTTAGATTAATTTGTTGCGTCAGCTCTTGCTAATATGTTCTTTGTTGTAATCAGGGAGGCCGATTCGATAAAGCAAAGCTAATGAAGTGGTTTGAAACCAATCAAATAAATAGTGAGTCCGGGAAAGTTGTGGTAAGGCTCACCTTATAGGTGTTGTTGCCTATTACAGATTGAAAATGTACTAAGTGATATTTTTATTGTGGAGCCTGTTTAACTGTGCTTCTTCTCTTCCCATGTAATTCAGGTAAAACCAGCGAGGGCAGGGTCTAGCATTGGTGTAACCGTTGCCTATGGTGTCGAGGACTCCCTGAAAAAAGCTAAGGGCATTATTTCGGAGGTAATCTGGTTTCAAGTGAATGATGTAAATCTGATATTTCCTGAAGCTAACCTTTATGAAAACTAGTCTTTGTTTTACTAGTTTATTCTATAATCATCAGGAAATCGATGACAGAGTCCTTGTTGAAGTTTTTCTTGATGGAGGAAGTGAATTCACAGCAATTGTTCTTGATGTCGGATCTGGGTTTGATTGTCATCCTGTGGCTTTCCTTCCAACCGAGGTCTGTACAATTCCTTAAATTGGTCAAGCTAGCTCTCTTGAGTCTTGACATAAAGTTTTTTAGTGATTTCCTTCATGGTTGTACTTGCACATATACGTAGAGTTCAGAAGGGATATCAAAATTGTATGTTCAAATTACTTATGTTAAATGTGTTGTGTGTTCTCCTACGGGTAAATTACGGGTAAATAGTTAGATATATGGTGGATGTGTTCAGATTACTTATGTTAAACAATATTTTGTCCGTATGCCTACATATATCTAATTATTTACCCATAACAGTTTCCATCATGAACATGTGCATCAAATATCAACATTTCTGATAACACATCTCGTAAATTTGTATTGACTCATCATGATCATTATATATAGATAATTGATTGATTAATTGACATCAGTTTAATTCTCTATCATCAATGGGTAGGTGGAGCTTCAATTCCATGAAAATGTTGATGGTGGAGAGAAAGATGCCATATTTAATTACCGGAGGAAGTATCTTCCAACACAACAGGTGTGAATTTATACTCGTGCAATTTATGAATTTTCATATAAATTTAACTAGAAGGCTTTTAGAAAACGACTCATGGTTTATGTCTTAATTACTGCTGACTTTTTTCGTTTATATATTTGATACAAATGAGTTTAGCTGTTTTGGTTTATTGTGGACACACATGCAATAATACATTATACTACAACAACATTTCTCTGTCTAGTCTGCACAAGGAGCGATGACTAACCTTCAGTATGGTACATGGGTTGCTATTTGGTTGCTATTGTGGCAGTTCTTTTGCTATTTCACCGAAGGGTGCTTTATAAGGATCTAGGCATATGTCTGGCATTGTCAAATAGCTAAACTGTTCACTCACCGTTTCTTGAGGTTTGCCCCTCAGAAGAGAAAACTATGGGGGGCTCCTCCCATGTGACCCACATGAATTCCTACTTTTCATTGTGTATATTCCTGGATTCAGATGTATGTTTCTTTGAATTTTTCTTCCACAGGTTGCATATCACACACCACCTCGCTTCCCAACTGATGTCATTGAAATGATAAGAGAAGGAGCATCTTTATTATTTAAAAGATTTGGCCTGCGGGATTTTGCACGGATTGATGGTTGGTTTCTCCCATCTTCACATTTATCTTTATCAGCGGAGAATGATAACAAGTTTGGAAGGAGTAAATCTGGTACTATCATTTTTACTGATATCAACCTGGTACGACGAATTTCTGTCATCTGTATTTCTTTGTTGGTTCATGTGCTATAATGTACTTGTGTTACTTATATCCTGCTATTCTCTTTTGTTGTTGCTTGTTGTTTTCCTATTGAAACAGATTAGTGGAATGGAGCAGACCAGTTTTCTGTTCCAGCAAGCTTCAAAGGTCTTCTCTTTCTTCTGTTTTTATTTTGTTTCTTGGATTATTAGTCAAATCAGAGAAACCGATGTTGCTAATCTGGAATTTCCCTTCTTTCCAGGTTGGATTCTCCCATTCAAACATCCTCCGAACTATTATTCAACGTGCTTGTTTGCGATTTCCAGCTCTTTCTTCGTGTAGCAATGCGTCAAATGCACTACATAGACAACCAAAATCACCCGAAGAAACCGGTGCATTTTCTGAAGGCAAAGGCATTCGCAAAGTTTTTGTCATGTTCGGTGGAGAAACTTCAGAGCGCCAAGTATCTCTGATGAGTGGAACGAATGTGTGGCTTAACTTGCAAGCTTTTGATGATGTAAGTGCCAAAACATACCTTGTTCTACATCTATCAAACTTGATATGTTAGTCTTTGTTAAAGATTTTTTGTACTGTTTTGCATGTATCTTGATAGAGTTGTCTTTCTTAGCACGTGTATTTTCTCAAAGTGTAACTCCAAACTGTCAACAGTATAATTAACTTTGTGTTGAAGGTTGTGTTTGGAGGATCCTCTCTTATAAATTTAACTGAACTGTTGCATTTATCTTAGAAGTAAGAGCTATTGTTTCCTTATTATAGTGTGGTGTTCCCTTCACGCAGTTTTACATTACTGAGCTACGAATTCCACTTTTTGGTTAATTGGATGTTTATTCAAACGCATTTGAGGACTGAATTATCTTGATGTTATCAATGATTCTGCCTGCAGCTCGATGTGACCCCATGTATGCTTGCTCCTGCAAATGAACATTTATCTGATGTGAACAAGCACAAGGAATGTGATGTTTTCTCCAAAACAGTTTGGACTTTACCGTAAGTGTTGTGCATCGATGATATCTATGTGTCATACATTCCTAACTGGTTTTGATAATATATTCCTATTATTATTTTCTAAAATACTAACTGGTAACATCCAACAATGCTTAATCGCGTGTTGAAATGTACGTCCTATAGTTTATCTTGTTTCCATGAAAATATTATTTATAATTTTCACTTTGAAACATAATGTTTTTGGGCCACAGATATTCTTTAGTTCTACGCCATACGACAGAAGAAGTTTTAGATGCTTGCGTAAAAGCAATGGAACCAGACAGAGCTGCGCTGACGACTCACCTGCGCAACCAGGTGATCATGGATATAATGGAGGGTTTGAGTAAACAAAGCTCGTTCAAGGGGTTTGATATTGCTGATGTTCATCCTACGAAATATTCGCTGGAGCAATGGATCAAACTTGCTAAGGAGGTTGAAGCAACAGTCTTCATTGCAGGTTGATTTCTGAAGCATATTACATATGCTGCTAATTTATATCTTATCCTCTCTAACTATTTCAATCACTGCAGACCTGTGGAACAATATATATATATATATATATTTATATATATTGAAATTCCAAACAGCTTATTCTTTTTTAACTGGAAATAAATCGGTGCACACTTTCAGATGCATAAACTCGATATAACTCGTAACATATCTTGTTTATATTTGATTGAAATATGATCTGCAATGAGACCTCAGGAGATGACAAACAGGTTCTCCCATTTCTCTAATACTTCATCTGTATGTTTAAAAGGAAACTTGGCCTCATGGAACAGCACTGGCAATAGAAACATACAAAAGATGGTAATAATAGGTTTAATGTTTTTCTTTTCAGTACATGGAGGTATTGGTGAGGATGGTACCCTGCAAAGGTTGTTAGAGGCTGAAGGAATTCCATATACAGGTTTTCGCTTGTCCAAAAGTTGTTTTCTGATGCTATATGTTATAACCAAGCCCAATAATAAAAAATTTCAACTTTAAATGCTGCAGGTCCTGGTGTGATAGCTTCAAAAACTTGTATGGATAAAGTGGCAACTTCTCTTGCTGTTGGCAATGTATGATAATATGTGCTATATTCCTTTCAATTCTTTTTTTTGTTTTTTTTTTTTTTTTGGCATCCTTCTAGTTGAACTTCACTAGTGCTTATGATCTTCTGATTCTACCGTATAGCTTGAAAACTGGGGAGTGCTGACAATACACAAGGATGTACGCAGCAAAGAGGAGCTAATAAACATGCCCATCAATGGTGTTTGGCATGATTTGACCGCAAAGCTTAATTGTGAAACATTATGTGTGAAACCAGGTCAAGATGGATGCTCCACTGGAGTTGCAAGATTATGGTATATTAGTATCCTGACTTCATTTTCAAATTCCATCAAGTACTTGTAAGTTAATGTGTTGTTGTTGTATTATTTGCGTAGTTGTCCAGAGGATCTGGAAGTCTATGTCAATGCATTGCGCAACTGCTTTCCACGGCTTCCTTCCAACAGTTTGTCCAAGGTATGGACAGTTTTTTACAATTTCGTGTCATCTTCATTTCGGAATACTTTCATTCAGTAGCATTGTTTTTCAACTGTACAATAATCTGTATTCTGAAGCTGTATTGCGAGATTACTAGTCGGTGGTCAATTCCAGATACTGAAGCTTGTTTTCATTCTTAGGCACATGGAGTAATTGAGATGCCAAACCCTCCTCCTGAACAATTATTATTTGAACCTTTCATTGAGACAGATCCCATCATTTTCTCTTCAAAATGCACTAAAGCAAATTCAAATGGCTTGTTATGGGAAGGTCGTAGTAGATGGGTTGAAATTACTGTTGGAGTTGTGGGCAAACGAGGAGAGATGCACTCGCTGAGTCCTAGTGTCACGGTTAAGGAATCTGGTGATATATTATCGCTTGAGGAAAAGTTCCAAGGTTTGTGACTACACGCATCTGTTTTTCTTATGAAAATTATTGTCCATAAGAGAATCTTAATTAGGTATTTGTCCATGTTAGATCGTATAGATACTGATCATTTTGTCTTTAAACAGGTGGAACTGGCATCAATCTCACTCCACCACCATCTTCAATAATTAGGTTTGTTCAGAGAGATCTGATCCCTTGCAACATTAGTACCTCGCTCTTCATACTATGTTTTTCTCTTGATATGAAGTTACATGTATACGCTCAGCAGAGGATAACTGCAACAGTTTAACAAAATCACACTACTCTCATAATGGTTGAACCATGCCCTTATCTTTTGAAGAGCAGCTAACATCCTGTAATCTTTTCTTTTCTGAACAGTGAAGAGGCGTTAGAGAAATGTAAACGGTGTATTGAAATCATTGCTAATACTCTCGGATTAGAAGGATTTTCGCGTATTGACGCATTTGTTAATGTAGACAGTGGAGAGGTACGTTGTCTCATAATCATCCTGGAAAACTTCTTCCATTCTCTTTGCTGATTAACAAGTACAAGTCTGCTTTCTTCAACTTGATATTTTTCCTCCGATTCATGTTTCAAATTTCCTTCTGTTTACTTTAGAAAAATGAAATTATATTGGGCCAATCATTTCTAAATTAAAAATACAAAAAAAATGTTTCACTTCGAGGTGTGTGGAATCAAGAGTCAAGACCCAACTCTCACCCATTGGTGCTTAATGGTTTCAAAAAAAAAGATACTAGTTTTGGTCTGCACCGTTGTACTTCTTTCGCTACCCAAAAGGACTTGCTTTCTCTTCCCTGTCTTCGTCCTTTCTTGATATTTTATTTTCGGAAATTTGAAATTTCTCCCTCTTTTTCTAAGGCCATTCCGATTTCCTCTATTTATTTGTAAAATGCTGATCCCTCCCTCCTTTTTAACAAATGATGTTATCTGGATGTTAAGGAATTCCATAATATTCAAACCTTATTTGCAACCTATTCTCTTCTGCTGCTTAGAAATATGCACACACTGTAAAACAATTTTCATGGTTAATATGCAGGTCTTGATTATAGAAGTTAACACTGTACCTGGAATGACTCCTTCAACAGTCTTGATTCATCAGGTAATATACTTAAACTCATTCCAGTAATACCCAATATTAAATGTAATTACATGATACGCCACTCGTTTAAACCTCGTTTAATGTTTCAGGCACTTGTAGAGGAGCCTCCAATGTATCCCCAACATTTCTTCCGTACACTGCTCGATTTGGCTTCTGAGAGATCTAGTAACTAGAACTTACGCGTAAAACTTAAAATAAAAATTCAAATGTAAATATTATTGACTGTTCTTTTAGCAGTTACAACGTAGCCTCTTAATCTCTGATCAATCATGATTTGAAAAAATCACCTGACAGCTCCCTACTTTTACTATGCATCGTGGAAGTCCAATGTCTATTGTCTGATTGTCTTCACATTGTAGATCAATTCCATGTGAGGCCGTACCCATTTCCATGTGGAACTCCTCAAACAAAACAAATTAAAGAACTTAAAAGTATAAAAAGGACTTGAGATTCAGGTATATGTTACCTTTTACTTTTTATTTCAAAATTTCTATGAGGTCTTGAAGTTTCAGTTTGTCTGGAAGAGTGAAGTTATCTGAGATTAGTTTCCATGGCTTCTTCGGAAAATCATCATCATAAGCTACATTTCGTTTTGTTTCCTCTCATGCAACAAGGTCACATGATCCCTATGATAGACATAGCTAGACTCTTTGCTGAGCACGGCATTATCGTCACTATAGTTGCTACACCTGCCAACTCTTTAAGATTCAAAAATGTAGTTGATCGTTCTATTGAATCTGGCCTTCCTATTCGGCTTCTTATTCTTCCATTTCCATCTGCTGAGAAAACAGGATTACCTGAAGGATGCGAGAACATTGATGCTCTCCCTTCGCCAGAATGGGCAATTAAATTCCTTAACGCCACCACTTCTTTACAAGAACCATTTGACCAGGCATTTGTAGATCTGGAGCCTTTACCTTGCTGCATTATTACTAATAAGTTCAATATTCCTAGAATTTCTTTCTATGGCACTAGTTGTTTTTATCAGCTATGCTCCCACAACATTCTCCAATCCAAAATTCTAGAGAGCTCTACATTAAGTCTGTCAGACCTCTTCGACGTGCCAGGCTTGCCCGACCGAATCCAAGTCACAAAAGCAATGTTACCAAGAACCTTGTATTCAAGCTCAGAGGATTTGGAAGATTTTTGTGATCAAATTAGAAAGGCTGAGCTGACGGCATATGGTGTGGTGGTGAATAGTTTCCAGGAATTGGAGACTATATATGAGGAAGAGTATCAAAAAGCGAAATTCGGAAAAGTGTGGTGCATTGGTCCAGTATCTCTATGTAACAAGGGGATATTAGACAAGGCCGAAAGAGGTAACAAGACCTCCATAGATGAAAACCTGTCTGAAGTGGCTGGATTCCAGAGATCCATGCTCTGTTGTCTATGCTTGCTTTGGAAGTTTATGTGCCCTATCATCGGCAGAAATGATTGAGCTTGCCTTGGGTTTGGAAGCATCAAAATGCCCATTTGTTTGGGTGATTAGAGGTGGAGAGAGGCATCCAGAGTTAAAAAGTTGGTTACTCGAAGAGAAATTCGAGGAGAGGAACAAAGAGGACTAGTGATTAAGGGCTGGGCGCCACAAGTACTAATTCTGTCACACAGATCAATAGGAGGATTCTTGACGCATTGTGGTTGGAATTCGGTAATGGAAGGAGTTTGTGCAGGTGTGCCATTGATAGCTTGGCCTACCGGCACAGAGCAATTCTTTAATGAAAAACTGATTGTACAAGTTCTGGATATAGGAGTGAAGGTGGGAGTAGACGAAGTTCTTACCAGTGATATAAAATTGGTTGAGAAAGATAAGATGGTCCTAGGGTCAGCCAAGAAGAAGGGAGATGTGGAGAAGGCAGTGAAGAAAATAATGGAAGAGGGCAAAGAAGGAGAAGATAGGAGAAGAAAAGTAAGAGATTTTGGAAAGAAAGCAAAGAAGGCAATGGAAGAAGGGGGGTCATCTTACAACAACATGACCTTCCTCATCCAAGACATTATGCAGTACCAAGCCAAAACTGGAGTACCTTGCCAAGTCCAGAAGATTACATAAAAAAGAGTGCATCTAGAGACATTTCGGTCCTGCTTTTCCCTTGAGAAGTAATTTGCTGTTGTTCATGAGTGTGCATTGATCAAACCTTGTCACTGACAAAATTCAACATCATTTTAAAGAAGATGTAAGGTATTATTAGCTAAAACTTGAATGAGAAACATATATGGAGGAGCCAAAAACAAGAAAAACAAAAAGTAACTCGGTAACTGTAGATGACAATCTGATAAGTTGAATGAATCTGATCAAGCAATGAAATTGATTTTTGATAGATGAAACTTTCAGTTTTTTTTTACATCTGACAGTAATTTGAACAGGCCGTCTTACATACAAACTAGACTCAGAATTTCAATTTGCCAATAATAAAATTACTTCTTCGAGTAAGTCCTGTTGTCAGGTCCAACATCACGTGAACCAGTATTAACATAAGGTCCACAAAAAGTGGCCTGAGGGGGCAATGGTTTTGACGAGTCAATTACAGGCATTCCGTTGTCCCTCCTTGATGTCCTGCATAACCGTGAAAGTAAAGGGACAATTACAAAACAAAAAGGCATGAACACACCAAAAGAATATATACAAAATTTTTCACTTACGCCATGTAGAAAGGAAATGCTAATCCAGCAGCCGCAAATACAACTAAACCTGTAGCAACGACAGCGTTTCGCGACATTGAGATGCCAACCTGCTCAGAAATGTACCACAAGTAACAATCCAGAGTCATACTTAAGGCCGGCCCGTGAATGCATCGGATACAAGGTGAAGATTACTGTCTCAATTTAATATTAACTACAATAGCTTTCCTAGAGCAAACGACGGTCCTTGGACGATCATAGTTAAGAGCACCCCCTACTTGCCCCTACTATTTACTTCTGATGTGTAATGATTAGGTTCTGTTTATACAAAATCAGATGTACGCTTGAGGTATAAACTAAATTACAACCAACTTTAATCAACAATAAGGAATTTCTTTCCAGATAGCTTTCACTGGAGTTGTTTTACACACCAATCTAACGCGTCTGGTTTCAATGGTTTCCGACGTCGATTCTTCTGTCTCTATCTCTTTTTACATCATCCATGACGCGCATGTTAGTGTACACATTTGGTACCTGGTCCTGTATCCACATATTCAAATTCCACTTCTCACTTTGTCTAGCTTTCCTTTTAAACATTTTAAGTGGAGGAAGAATCATGTCCTCACTCTGCAATCACTAATCTCACCAATTGTAAGGCTGTTTTTCTTTACATAACATATGCTGTACTATAACTAAACAATTAGCGTATAAACAATTGTAAGGCTGTTTCTCCTAATTCTTTCAAAAGCTAATTCAGATTCTTTGGAAGTATTTCAAGGCAATGAAAAGGTTAACAAGGCAGAATATGATCCATGAGGACCATGCGGAATTGGTAAAAGATAGACAGATACTAATCCGTAGATAGAGAATTCACGGTCCTATGCAAAAGAGAAAAAAGCAGAATCTGATCCTTACAGCAGTGGAGCACTAAAATGGAATCGTGTTATCCTCTTTTCTCAGTGACAGCCCTATATAAATGTGAAGAGATGCCCAAGCATGCTATAGCAAGAAACAAGAAAGTTTGAGCAGTTAGGGAGGAATTCAGATAACTCGAGTGATGGCAGATCATGGTTACACAACTAGAAGGTATGCACCTCAGGAAAACGGTTATGATGCATGGAATGCCAGGAACAGTGGGTTCGAGACACAGTCAGATGGATGGGGAAAGACGGGTTATGCTAGTAATAGCGAGGCTTACGCAAGGGATCATGTTTGTAGGCCTGTCATCATTGATGCTCAGGGTAGAAAAAGGCCACTAATTGCCTACACTCCAGAAAACAAGATGGACAACTACGTCACCACAACAGAAACCATTATCGAACAGGTTCGTAAACCTGAGGGTACCCGTTACGGGAACATCTCTCCTAGAAAGGTAGCACCACTGAAAGAATACGGTGTTATGAACAATGGTTGGAGTAACCCTGTAAGCCCAGACAGACCACACAGTTGAAGAATTTATCAGTCAAGTCCAGACGGATGCAAGTCAACCAAGTAGGAGTGGCCTTGTAAGCCACACGCACTGGCGTCAGAAGTTCAATCCCCATGGGAATGGACATGGCAGCATCTTCGGCCATGGGAAGAATGGAGACCAACTACATCACGGGGGAAAAACTGAGATGACGGTAACATCAGAATATAAGGAAGAACCTGCACTTATCACTGAGGGGGGTTGGGCAAGGCCGAATCGAGCAGCATGGTCAGCACCAGTTCCACTTACAAAACCAACAAATGATATAGGAACTGCTGTTGAGTTCCTCAAGGAAGCAGCTACTACGGTCCCAACACAACGCCGATTTACAATACCAACTCCAATGGTTCCTAGGATGGAAGTAATTCCACCTAATAGAGATAACTACCGCCGATATGGCGGGTTAGGACCTCAAGTTGGCAATACAACCGATACTTACTCATCATCAGCCATGGACAACAGAGAAGCCGCACGAAGGTACCATGGTCAGGCTATGCGAAAAAATTTATTAATAGGGATCGCTAGAAACGAGAGATTCTTCATGTTTCTCTATCCTAGACACTTCCACATTCTACTATTTGCTTACTTTCCTACAAACCTACTACTATAAGCTATTACAGTTTGTGTTTAAGTTGCGCTACATTATGTGCTTAATAACAATAGAAATTCAGCATGTAACAAAATTGTATTTGGTAACATTTACAAAGAGTATAAAACTACCAACCCTAATCCTCGAATGTCTTCAAAAGAAAAAATGTTTGTCTCTTACTACTAATACAATTGTTGGCTGATTTTACTAGTTCTTAATTCTGCGTCTTATTTAAGTGACAGCCCTGTAATGTTTATATTTCTGATTATGGATGTGAAGATTACAGTCTCAATTCAATAATAAGTACAACAGCTTTCCTAGAGCAAATCACTGTTCTTTGTGTCTACTTTGAAGGATCACAGTTAAGAGCATATCAAAAATTTCTTCTAAGAAAGTAACCAGTGTCTCCAAAATATCAAAGAATCCTACTTATGTAATGAGATCACTAATTTACAAAGAAATTAAGTGAAACCCTAATTGTATTCTCCAATTTCTCAGTAAGAAGAAAATAACTGAAACAATAAACCCTAGATCGTTGTGGCAACACCAAATGAACCAGGAAAGATAAAGAGACATATTCACCTGCTTTCTATGCAGCTTGAAGTCTTACACTCATATGGCTGGCTGTTACTCCTCTAGATCTTGTCAAATGTGATGTGCAGGTTTTGATTTCTCTATTCATGTTGGTATCCTAGTTCCACGTTGGTTAGATGGGGCTTAATTCGTAGTTTATAAGTCAATGGGTTCCTTTATCTAGTCAACCGGTTTTCGAATTGAGTTCTAACCATGGGCTTATGACGAGTTTAGGGTCGGTACCCTAATATTTGGTATCAGAGCCAACCACCAAGACCAATGCCCGCTCCACGGAAGGGGTGACCTATAGGCTAGATTAAAGTGTTGGGCACCTATGTATGGACGTAGTTGTCACCCGCGTTAAATACTGATAGGAGAGTGAAGCCTCCATAAGAGAAAGGGCTACCTTCGGGTCAGTGTCGATAGAATGGGCCAACGAGGACGTTGGGTCTGGAAGCGTGGTGGGATGTTAGGATCCTAGTCCCACGTTGGTTAGATGTGGCTTAATTGGTAGTTTATAAGTCAATGGGTTCCCTCATATAGTTAACCGGTTTTCGAGTTGAGTTCTACCCATGGGCTTATGACGAGTTTAGGGTTCGTACCCTAATAATTCCCCTTTCCAGATCAGTGTGTTTGTCAATAGTTACTTCTCGGTAAATCAAGCTCAGTTTTAATCAAGCCGAGTCTGATTCAACTTCCCACTTCTATTTTTGTTTCTGAAGCAAACTTTCCGACTTCTGATTTGGATGTTTCAGACGGTCTGTAAAATACTATAGGCGTAACTGGTGTCATTATGACACGACCACACTGCCCCGTCTTCCCAAAATTGCTAATAGGGGTACTAAATTGCTTGGGGGTGTACCACATTACATATAGGACAAACCAACCATATGCCTTTGGGTTGGTACACCCTAAGCAAATTGACACCCCCCATTAGCAGCCTTGCGTCTTCAGATATGGACATACCATCACTATGGGAGTCTTTTTAAGTTTTTTTTTTTGTTACCACTTGTACTAAACGTCCTTATTTGCGTCACAGGTTTGGTTAGTTTTACCAAAAAAGGATTGCTTGAGGAGATCCAATCATTGGAGAGGAGTATCTTATTTAGTTGGATAGGGAAGGTTGGTAGAACATCATCCCTCACTCCTCACTAAACACGAAACAAATAAATTGTTATTTGGAGTTATCTAAGACCACTTGATTCGAATCTTAAATCTCCTGATACACCAGTTCAAATGTTTCATGGCTGCTAATGAGGTGTCCCAGTTTAATGGATAGGGTACCGGTTCCGTTTGTCGTAAATGAGATTTAATACCCGTCTCAGTAAACTGGTAGTCCTGTTAGCAATGTTTATGTTTTTCTTTTTTTTACTCTGAAACAGAAATATATTAAGAAAAGAAAGAAAGATACAAGTGGTCCATCATATGACTTACAACTTACATATGTCCCTTAACATATCTGCATAATCTTCTGGGATTTTATCAAGAAACTCAAAAGAAGTTGCAATAGTTCTAGCTTTGTTAGCTAGCTTATGAGCAACCAAATTTATATTTCTTCTTACATAGTTGATGCTACTTCCACTAATAATACTTAGTAAGTGCTTTATTTCTATGATAATACCCTGATTCTCCCACTGTACATCTAGGGCTGCACCTTTTAGGGAATTTACAATATTTACACAATCAGTTTCAAACACCACTTTACTCAGCTTTAAGGATTATGCCCAGCTTATAGCTTCTCGAACTGCTAGACATTCCGTTCTTTCTGCATTTAATCCTCCATTGTTGTATCTACCTATGATTCCCCTCCAGGTTCCTCTAGAGTCTCGTAATATTAGCCCAATCCCAAACACATTACTTTCTTTGCTAAAAGAGGCATCAATATTAATTTTTAAGTAATTAGCTGGAGGAGGTTTCCATGATGCAGGAGTGTTCATAAATTGATTAGAATTATTATGATTCTTATTGAAGTGCATGCTTTTGAAACGTTGTTTGATTTGGAAATGTATGTTGTTTACTGACTTTGCAGTATTTGGTGTTATATTCCTAAAGACTTTGTTACACCTATTCTTCCAAATCTCCCATATGATTATCATAGCTCTTATAATCCATGACTTCCTATTTTCTTCCTCCATTGTGGCTGAATCAGTGAACCAACTAATGACCAAGATGCCAATGAATTATTGGATTGTGAGATGTTGCTGACATTTATACTCATAGCAAACCAGATTTCTCTAGAAGATTGACAACCAATAATTAGGTGTTCCAGTGTTTCAGGCATTTGATTGCAGATTGGGCAGTTAGTAGAAATACCATCCTTATAAAAACTTATCATAACCATAGTTGGCACAATGTTTCTAAGGCACTTTCAAATGAAGTGTGTTACCCTATGTGGAATGTCAATCTTCCAAAGTTGTGTCCATACCATTTTTGGTACTAATTAAGACTGTCTACTTCTATGAGTTAAGATCTTATAAGCAGACCTAACTGTAAATGCACCTTTTCTATCTGGTTCCCATATTAGGGTGTCTTGGCCATACTGAGGTAATTGCATTTGCAGAATAAGATTTGTTGTATGCTCATCAAACACTTGTCTAACTAAGGAATCATTCCATCTTTTTGGATTTTGTAAGAAGATATCACAAACATGAACAATTCTATCCGGCTCTTGATAGTTGTTATTAGACGTAGGAGGATGATCCATTCCCTTGATCTATTTGTGATACCAAACCAGAATTTTTGTGCCACATTTAATATCCCATATGTGATGTTTCCTAACAATTTCCAGACCCTTCTCAATTCCTTTCTAGATCCATGAGGAATTAGAGCGTTCTTCCTGGAGATCTAGAAAATCACAATATGGAGAGTATTTTGGCTTCAAAATTTGAACCCATAATTGATCTGATTTTGTACATAGCCTCCATACTAATTTAGTAAGAAGAGCCATATTAAAATGTTCTAAGTTTCTAAAAACCAGACCTCCTTCATCCTTTGAGTTACACAGAGACCCCAAAGAAATAAAGTGGATACCCCTATTTTTCTTATGCCCCCACCATAATTTCCTTTGAATAACATCAAGTTGCTTCAAAGTGTAATTTGGCAGTTTGAAATTACTCATATAATGAGTTGGTATAGAATTCAGCATTGTTTTGACCATTGTAGTTCTAGCTGGTTGATTCAAAAGCTTAGAATTCCAGCCACTGTGTCTGCTTTGAAAGATATCCTTTAAAGATTGAAACGAAGATGCTTTTGATTTACCGAACAAAATTGGCATACCCAAATACTTATCAGATTGACACACGTGGTTTACTCCTAGTTGTGTAGCTATTTTCATTTTCTGTTGCTGAGATAAATCTCCTGCAATAAAGGCTGCAGATTTTGAAAAGTTTATCATCTGACCTGATAAAGTTACAAAATCACGCAAAATATCTAGAACAGTAGTGATGCTCTTTTCATCAGCTTGAAAAAAGAGTAAACAATCATCTGCAAAAAACAGATGATTAATAGAATGAGCTTCTCTAGTTGCTTTGACACCTGTTATCAACTTATTATGATCAGCTAGTAGCAAACTTCTTGAAAGGAATTCCATAGCTATGATAAACAAATAGGGGGATAAAGGATCACCCTGACGTAAAACTCTAGAAGGAGAATATTGTTCACAAGGACCACCATTCAGTCTTGTAGATATTTGTGTTGTCGAGATACATTGATTAACCAATTCTCGCCACTCCAAGCAGAATCCTAAAGACTGAAGCATGTGATCCAGAAAGTTTCATTCTAGACGATCAAACGCCTTGGACATACCCAATTTTAAAGCTACATATCCCTTTTTTGACTTGGATTTCTTCATTGAGTGAATTAACTCATGAGCTATAATTATATTGTCATTTGTTAACCTTTTGGGGACATAGCCACCTGAGTAGGAAAGATGATTCTATCCATTAATGTCTTCATCCTAGTAACCATCAACTTGGAAATGATTTTGTAAGAGTTATTACAGAGACCAATGGGTCTGTAATCATTCGGGGTTGATGGGTATTTAGTTTTAGGTATAAGACAAATGGAGGTCTGATTAAGGTGAGATGGCAATCTTCTAGTTCTAAGAAGTCCTGCAACGTGAAAGTAATATCATCTCCTACTGTGTTCCACTGAGTTTGAAAGAAACCTGCAGGGAAGCCATCAGGCCCTGGAGAATTCCAACTTGTCAGGCTTTTAACAATACTGTGAATCTCTTCTTTAGTAGGTATCTCCATAAGATTTTTGTTATCTGAGGAGGATATTATTTGTGGAATGTGGCTAAAAGAAGGGTGCCGAATTTATGGATTTGTAGTAGTAGCTATTTGAGAAAAATGTCTTGTAAGAAGACTTGCCAGTTCCTGTCTTGTATGGTACCATTTTCCATTTGAGTCTTTAAGCGCCACTATACTATTTCTAGCTCTCCTTCTATTTGCAAAAGCATGAAAATAAGAAGTATTATTATCAGCTTCATTGACCCAATGATCACAGGATTTCTGTTGCCAGAACTCTGCTTCAATTTTCCTCCAATAATTTATATTATTGGTGATGTTATCTATTTGAGAACTAATTGTTTCATTAAAAGGCATTGACTGCAAGTGGGACAATCTTTGCTTTAGCTGACATATTTGATTTTCTATGTGCCCAAATTTTATTCTTTTCCATCTGGACAAATGTTTTCTAGTATTTGAGAGATTTTGTTGAATATCTTCCTCTGATGAACAAGGAGACTGAGAAGCCCAAGAATTAGAAATTAGTTGTGTGCATGAAGGATCTTGTAACCAACATTTATAGAATTTCCAGCAGCCTCTAATTCTTGTGCTATCTGCTTCTGTCACCAAAAGAACTAGACAATGATCTGAGCCTAAGAAAGGCAAATGATATAGAGTAGAATCTGGATACTCAATCTGCCAGTGAGTATTGTGTAGAGCCATATCTAATCTAGATCTTTTATAGCCCTTCCCATTTATTCTATTGCACCAAGTGAATTTACTTCCTATAAAACCCAAATCCTTGAGACCAGCAGCATCAATAGTGGCAGAAATCCAATTATTGATAGATGATTGATCTGAAGATTTACCTTTGGAAGTAATATGTATGTTAAGATCACCTAAAAGAAGCCATGGTTGAAAGACATTTTGACTAAGATCTCTGATGAAGTCCCATTGCACTTTTTTTTTCATATCTGTGTATGTTGAACCATAAATGCATGAAAGAAGCCATTCTTCTTTTGAAGGATTTGATTAATAAGTGAATCATATTGTCTTTTGAACATACCACATCACATGGAAAACCATCTTTCGACAGCAAAATGATACCACCAGACAATCCTACTGAGTTAACAAATAGATAATTAGGATAGCAAAATGTTCTAGTTAAAAGTTTTGCCTTATCCTCTTTAATCTTAGTTTCAACTAAGAATATAATGTCTGGATTATGCTGGGAAATGATATCAGCTAGATGATCCCTAGTTTCTTTTGAAGCAAACCCTTGCACATTCCAACTGAGGCATATTGACAGGGGCTCAATGTAAAAATAGATAAAAATTCTTAGGAGTGAAAGTTGAACTAGAATTGAAGAGCTTATAAGTAAGACTTTGTATAGGATGCAAATGAAATGTATAAATTGCAATAGAATAATTGTAAAAGGGAGAAGTGTAAAATACCTGGTGTGTAGCACTTGGATTTTTGCCTCTGAAAGTCCTTGAGTAGTTTTGTTCTGACACTGTTCCATGGTAAGATAGATTGACCCGAATTAGGTGATTGAGCAAAGTCATCCAAAACAACATGGGTATTTTCTGAAGATTCTGCAATTGAACTGGCTGAAAACTGATTTGAGTGATTCATTTCATAGTGACGGATTTGAGATTGAATGGGTTCTTTGAAGGCTCTTGAATTATGGATGTTATCTGGATCTATATTTTATGCATTGAAATCATCCATGGAGACATAAAATTCCCCCATAGCTAGGTATGATTTAAGAAGACTTAAATTACTCCATGCATCTCTATTCAGATTATCATATAGGGAATAACCATGTTGAGGGTTGGAATCATTAGTGAAAGTACCCTGATTTTGAGAAGTATGATTTGGATCTAGGACATGACTAGATTGGCCTTCCCATCCTAATCCTTTTTCCTTGTCTATCAGTAACATCTTCTCTATCTCTTCCTCTATTAACAACTACTTGTAGCATACCTTGAGTTTTACAATCAATGCTAGTGACTGGAATGGTAGGAGCCACTGAGTTGTCCACCTGGCTGATAAAATGAACCGTCTGAGCTTGTCCTTGAGTACAAGTCATCAACAGCTGAGAAGATGGAGCAGCCTCCACACCTTTGCCTTTCTCTGCATGTACTATGGTTGAGTCATTTAATGCATGAGAAACAATTGCCTAATCATTTCCTTCTTCTGCATGATCATTTCCTTCTAACTGTTGTTGATTTTCCATCCTTGCATGAATTTGTGGATGAGCTACCACCACTTTGACACCTCTATTATCAGGATTATTCCATGAAGGAGGATCAATAATTGAACTTGAAGGAAGATAACCTCTTTGTTGTTGGAGAAGGAAGTTGGCAATCGTTTCACACTCATTTTCCTTATGATCAATTGTGTAACAGAACCCACAGGGGTTAAAAGGTTGCTTCTCATAAAATATACGTAACCATACGTCCTCATTCACTGCATTCTTCATCCAAAACCCTCTTCGCAGCGGATCTCTGACATCTATGAGCACAAGAACTTTCTCAACTTTACCTTTAGGGACAATGCAATCTGAAGGATCAAGTTCTCTCACTTCTCCCATAGCAGCAACAGTACCTTCAACAATGGTAGGGTTGGCAAATTCTGGTTGCATGCTGTAGAGTCTTAACCAGAGAAGTTGCTTAGTGAGATCAACTTGGCTTTTTGGTATAGATGGAGTCCAAGGCTCGAGAACAAGCAGGCCACCTTCAATAAACCATGGACGAAACTTCAAGACAACTTCATATTCCTCTTGAGTGTATAACTTTATCATAAAGATGTCATCTTCCTCCTTTTTGATAAAAATTTCTTTACTTTTATCCATAGCTTTTTCAACTCTTTATCTAGCTCAGTAACAGTAAAAGTTTTAACAGAATTAACTTTTCCCAAAAAGCAAAACTTCCACTGAGCAGCACCTTGAACCAAATCCTCTGAAGAAATATCAGGAAGTTTTAAAGCTTTGAGTCTATTAGAAAGTGATGTACCTTCCATGACTCCTTGGATTCTTTGCCAATTTTGGATGTGATAGAATTACCTACGTGAAAGTTGCATATACTGATGGAGGAGAAAACAACGAAGAGAAGAATAATATTAAAAACCACACCGTATTTTTGATGGATGAATGTTGTACAATTGTAATAACGTTCACCAAATTGATAACACCTTATTATTGTTTTTGCGTAATTACGGCTGCCAGAAGCCATAAGCGTGTGAGAGAGAGAGAGATAATAAATAAGATAAGGGTTATTTTAATCCTTGAAGAAAGTAAAATCTAAAGACAGTTAAGAGAAAGATCTTCTCGTATCTTGCAGAATTAGGATACGAGGGTATAAAGATGAAACAAAGGATTGGAATATTAGGGTATGAGGATTAAAATATCAGGGCATAGAGATGGAACAAAGATTAGTCAGGCAAAACCACTCTAACTCTCAAAGCATCCATCCAAGTGAGCCACCGACCTAGCACATAAACATAGAGAACACAATTAAAATTTGATTTGTTGGGTGTATAGTATAAGAAATTATGAATTTAAGACATGCAGAAGATTAAAAAGTAGATCAACATAAAGATGATGATGAAATTTGTAACAAGGTTTTCACTGAGTTGATCCCGAGTTAAGACGCCTCAGTTATCTTTATTTTTACTAGAACCTTTAGCAATGTTTATGTTTGGTTGTATTTATTGTATACGAAATCAATATCATGTTGGGTAATGTAATTTATGCATAAAATCAAGGTTTTTCAATTCGTGTCATTTAATCCCAAATCGAGTTGAATCGTGTCTCTGAATCGAAACACCACAAAATCGGGTTTTTGACTTTTTGAAGAATCGTTGACCAAAGTCAACCTATTCGTTTCCACTGAAAAAACTTTGAAATTAATGTTAGTAAAACCTGAAAGGCCTGAGAGAATCAAACCTGGACCCTCGAGCTTGTAGGTGCACAACATTTACCACTGAACCATGTTGGCTGTTGGTGACTATGATGAACGTATTTTCATTTTATAAGATCAAAGGTAAAAAATTATAAGTTTTACCAAACATTTTATTTAATTTAGTGATATTTATAAACATACGTATTAAAATATAGCGAATCAGTAATCAACCATCACTTTACATTTCACGATTCACTTTACATTTCGATTCAGAAAAATAAAAAAATGATTTAGAATTTAAAAAACTTGCATAAAATAAATATAATTATAGTGCGTTGACAAGAATCATTGTGTTACGGCACCAACAACCGGGCTTCAATGCCCGTACAGAGCATACATGGACTGGAGCATGCTTATTCACGAATGTGACAGTTACCGCGACCGGCGTGGAGTAGAAGACTAAAAAAACTAAGAAAGACCTGCCAAAAGTACTGATAGCTGGTAGATAAGATGACAGTTGCCTCCACTTAAACAGCTGCCACGTTAACTGACTCCAAAAGAAGCGACACGTGTTTATTGACTATTAGTCTCTTGACTCTTTGACTCACAATGTAGCACACATTTGACTACCTCTTTCTATTATTTGTAACGAAAAAAGTACAAAACGTTAAAAACTTCGGTTTCTCAAAGTTCAAACCGTCACACTTTTAACCCGAGGTTTTCGAAAAAAGCACCTTCTCATCTGCCAGTCAGTCACAACTATCAAAATATCATCGATCATCATCGGTTACAGTATCATGCTTTAGAATTTCGATTCTAGAGATCGAAACACCATAGATTATTGATTCATTTGCGAATTCGGAAAAAGTCTTTGGGTAAAAATTTCAGAAAAAGCAGAGACTTTTCTTTTTGGTTTTTCATAAATTCATAGCATCTTCAGAGGTATGTTTACCATCTGATTACTTTTCTATGGTTTGATTTTTGGTTTCTGGGTCTGGTCTATCACATGCCTTCAACTTTGTTGGTGTTTTCGGAGTAGTATCTGATCATTTGATTGATGTAAATTCTTCTAATTTTGGGATATCAGGCAATTGATAAGCTTTAAGGCACGATATGCTGTACGAAAATGATGAAATTTTTGTTATTTATAGTTTGATTTTCATTGTATTGTAGGAACAATTTGCTGCTGTAGCGGCCGAAACCTAGACTAAGAAGAAGAAATTAGGGTATCTTTGTACTGTATGTGAAGCTTGTAAAGTCTGGGAAAGATTTTATTTGGGTTAGAGATGGTTTCCGCTGGTAATGGAAAAGGCATAGAGGAAGAGGGAGAGGATATAGAATTAGAGTCAGGGTCGACCTCTAAAGGCAAGACTAAAAGTCCTCTTCGCATTTCTACATCTCAAAAAAGGTTGCTGTCTCAGGAAAAAAGTCGTAAAGTATTTCCTAGTATGGGATTTCAGAAACTTAGTTCAGCTTTGTCTGGTTTAGGTTCCCCATCAACTAAATTCCAGTGTTTTGCTGAGGGGCGAGATGACGTTTCGCGTTCAGTTCCTTCATCTCCAAACCAAGGCATTCGAGAACGTTTCACAGTCCCATTTGTTCGAAAGATAAATTGGCACTCTCTAAAGAAAGTGTTTATGGAATGGATCAAAGATCCGTTGAACATGGCGCTTTTTGTATGGATTGTCGTTGTTGCTGTATCAGGTGCCATCCTGTTCATGGTCATGACAGGTATGTTAAACCATGTCATAACTAAAAAATATCAGAGAGACACATGGTTTGAAGTTAATAACCAAATTCTCAATGCTCTTTTTACTCTTATGTGCTTGTACCAACATCCCAAACGAATGTATCACCTCATACTTTTACTTAGATGGACACCGAAGGATATCGCTACCCTGAGAAAGGCTTACTGCAAAGATGGAGCTCGTAAGCCTCACGAGTGGGGACACATGATGGTAGTTGTTGCTCTACTTCACATAAACTGTTTTGCTCAGTATGCATTATGTGGTTTAAACTTAGGTTACAAGAGAGCTGAACGACCACCAATAGGAGTCGCCATCTGCATCTCAGTTGCAATCGGAGCACCGGCAGTTGCTGGTGTGTACACCATTCTTAGTCCTTTAGGAAAGGAGTATGATGACTCTGACACGGATCAGGAGGCTCAGATTCAAATTGTTAGTAATACACCGAGTCCTTTACGGGCAAGTAGATTTGCGAAAAAGTATTTATTTGCATCAAAAGATGATGCAAGGATCATTGAAAGCACGCCCAGATGGAGTGGCGGGTTACTTGATTTGTGGGATGATATATCTCTGGCTTATCTCTCATTTTTCTGCAGTTTCTGCGTTTTCGGATGGAACATGGAAAGACTTGGATTTGGGAACATGTATGTTCACATTGCTACTTTTCTTCTTTTCTGCCTCGCTCCATTTTGGATATTTAACCTTGCTGCGATCAATATTGATAACGAAACTGTTAGAGGTGCATTGGGTGTGACGGGCATCATTCTTTGTATATTTGGTTTGCTCTATGGAGGTTTTTGGAGGATTCAAATGAGAAAAAGGTATAACTTGCCAGCTAGTTATTTCTGCTGTGGTAACCCTGAAGTGACTGACTGTTTACAATGGCTTTGCTGCTGTTCATGTTCTCTTGCTCAGGAGGTGAGAACTGTGGATTTCTATGAAATTGTGGAAGATAAATATTACGGTAGACCGGTGGTCGAGAATGATATGCCTATGTTGTCTCCTCTGCGGAGAGAAGATGGATCAGTTCAGTTTAAGTCATTCCCAAGTTCTCCACTCTATGGAATTCCAAGTACTTCTAAGAATCACATACCAAATGCTTCGAGTCCTCATAATCCTTTTATAAAAGGGTGTCCTAATCCAGAGACATCATCTTTTGTAGTGAAGGAAGAGTCCTCTTCTGAAGCATACAATGGGACAACTATGGTAGCACCACCTGTTCACTCATCGATAAAGAGAGAAGATATCTAATTAATTTTCAGCACTTGGTTTCTGCATCCAAGGACTATGGATAGAGTTCTTTGTAATGTGAGTATATTTCTCTGATTTTTCCTGTGGCATTTCAGATGCAGACTTTTATAGTAAGATTTTATACCAATCAGTCAGTCCTTTATACACAGAATATTTGTTTCCGTTATCATGCCTCAAGATGGCGAAGGTAGTATCAACACCCATACCCTCAGTTCTAGCTTGGCAAAATATAATGTTATAGAAAGACTGCATCCGCTTAAACGTATTTATGAAGTTGTATAGAAATTTATTCCTATATCCATTGTGAATTTTAGTTTAAGATGTATTCAGTTAATTCTTTGATTTATTCTTAGAATTTTGGCAATGATGCCTGTTCACAGTTTTTGTGAAGAAAGCAAGCTGCAGCACTGACGAGGATGCATCTCTGAAATTTGAACTTAACTCCATGTCCTCATTTTAGCAATAGTAGCTAGGGATACATTTTAGTGGAGCCCCAAAGACAACTGGCTGGAAGGTTCTGGAGATTGAGTTTTTATAATTAAAGGTTGATATTATTTGATCTTCGAGATCTTATAGAGACAACCCTTGCAGGTGATGAGTAGTTAGAACGAATAACAAAGGTTTGTATATACTGCCAGACAAGGAGAAGAAACATCAATGTAAAACTGCCCTGGCCTTTTTGTTTCGATAAATTCAAAGCATCAAGATTGAGATGCTTGAAATGAACTCCTAATCCTTGCGCTGTTGCGATTAAGTTGTTTCCAAAGATGATGTACATATCTTGTTAGCCTATTTGTGTTGCTGGCTTTTTGAATTAGAAAAATTTATACCGATTGGATTACAGGTGTGAATAATGAGTACATGCTTGTGGTGATTTTTAGGTCATGGGTCTACGCACATTTGTCGCACGAATCTACATTTCTGTCCACTTGCAAGTATGAAAAAGATATAACTTCTGGCCATACTTATGTTGAGACATACTGAGCATCTGATTTGAATGTTTGGTGAACTCCCATATGGTTCAGAAATTATATTTTCTGCTGAGATGGTTTAAGAACTAGTTATGTAGTAGTCTAGTACATACTGCGTATGGGTCTCAAAAACATCCAATGCCCCATAAAACTGACAAACTAGGACGGTTTGTTTGTTTCTGAAAACATGAGTGAAGGACCAACAAGGGTGGAAAACACATGAGGGTGTAGGGCATTGCTGGTGAGCATTGCACCCTAAAGATTCCTTCGATCCAATGAATCAATAAACGTGCAGATGAATCCAATTATTTATTGGAATCGTCGGTTCTGTGGGGGAATAATGGCTTGTTCTACAGCTGGTATGTCCTGTACCCGACTAACCGAGGAAGCTAGCAAGTTCTTAATTGATTTAATAACAGCAGCTATAAGCGAGTTGTTTCTGAAAATGATCTCCAATGCAATAATATAATGTATTCTGCAAAAACACCCAAGTATTGTGCTGTGCGTACCAAATTTATTACCACTAAACAACGGGAGACAAATGGAGTCCAAAGATATTTCTGTTGGAGAATCATAATGGAATGTGTGTGGATATTCCACTCTCCATACACGACTGGATAACTGGATATGAGTGCCATGCTGACTTGCTCAACACGTGGAGTCAGCAGAACTGGTAAGGCGTACGTGGCAGTTGACTAGGATACCACTTTGGAACATCTGTACCACGGACAAAATTTGAGGTACAGATATCAATAGACACAGCGGATCCCACTGTGCGGGAAATCAAATATCAATAGGAACCAGTCCCAAGTCTTTGGATGATACCTGACCTGACGCATTAACAAAAATACCACCAGCATTGACGTATTAGTCCTGCTTAATACTTGTGTTAACGAAAATCATATTAAACCTCTTGTATAAACAACACGCGAATTGTCTCTTGCAGTTTGTATGAAACACGTTAAGTTCTCTAATTAAGAATGAGTTAGGAAGTTCGTCGTATTAAGTAACTTTAAAAAGTTAGATAATCCTGATAAGGGAATGGGGTTATTGAAGTTTAGATGAATGTGATGTGAGTGTGACTCATTTGATCTAGAATCAGATGCTCGTCCCTGCCTCGACTTTTTCCATTGACGTATACAACACTACATGACGATACTCTTACTTTCTACTAACTATAATTAATTACCTTTCATTAAAAAATCAAAAGTAGTTTACCGACCTTTCTTTTTTCTTTTGACTAGAGAGCAAAATTACTACCGACCTTAAACAAAACGCAGTTGTCTTAACATTCGAACGTGTTTGTATGTTCATATTGCCATTGAATATATGAACATACCTTTCTTTAATTACAGACTCAAATATCTTAGCAATTGAATATATATTGCCACCATGGAATGAATTATTTCTAATTTTCTATTATTACTCGTCTTCATTAAATCTTAAAAAATAGTATTTGCTTCATTTTGCAGCCTGCGTTGTTTGTTTTTAGGATTTTTATTACAGATTTATACAGGTTCTGGATAAGAACTAGTAAGTTATGCTTAAAAAAAAAAAAAAAAAAAAAGTTGAGTGAAGTTGGAGGAAGCCCTATTTCCATGAGCATACCCCCGCACTTTGGTGGGACAACTGTATGTATCAATTTTTAATTTTTGTAAGCGAAATTAAGTTGTTTTTTTCAAAAAAAAAAATCTAAAGTAAGCTTAATTAAGCTAGTGCTTATGACACTTTATAACTAATCAACTTTTAGAGAATAGACACTAGTTTTGTACCTTTGTGAGTTTGTTGGTATGTTGTGAATTGACTAGTGACTATATTTAATGGAAAAAAGAGATTGTCCACTGCATTTTGTCTAAGTTTGAGAATGACTGATCTTTTAATCAAATTGTATTCCCATGCAAGTTCATTAGTTTTATAGTCTATTTGAACCAGGTAATTGATTAATTTATTTTTCAGAGTATAAAACAAGTAATTGATATGAGTGTGGTCATTTACTTTTATTTTTTTGAAACAGTTTTCTATTTACTGGTCAGTCCACATCAATATCTTTATGTAATTGTACCATGACCGTTGAGAGCAATTTCTATGGCACTGTACAAAATAAAAAATTTGTTGAATCAGTGGATGGTGAAACATGTTTCTCTATTATGAAAAAAGAAGTGGGCGGTTGATCATCAAGCGTCAGGACTGAGAACATCCGCCTCGTGTGAAGGTTAAATTCGGCGTGTGATTCACAATCACGGGTGTGAGAAGCAAAAACGCCAACGGTCAAATATCCAACGTCCCTTTTCCCAACGATTATAATTTTCAAAACCTTCATCTGAATTCATTTTCACTCACACCACTATTATCTCTTCTTCTAAAATCCTTCTTCTTCCTAAACAAACTTTTCTCAGCAAAACTTTTCTTGATACAAAATGAGCAACTTCATAAGAAAAGCGGTCAGTAGTATTGTTTTGAGGTAAAAACTGATTCTGTTGTTTTTGGTAAATTTGAGTGTGTTGATGAGAAACGAATTCAAACCCTAAACAAATGCACTGCACGGGAGTACTTTTAGATTCGAGAGATCAATCAGTAAGACTCTGGCCTAAACCAAGAAATGGTCGTTCCAAATTCAATTCGGTCACAAGGTGAAGGAGAAGGGTTGATCTTAGGGAGGGAAGCGAAGAAGGCGTTTGAGATCAGAATGTTGAATTATGAAGGTGTGGTTGTTTTATGACTTGTATCAGAAAATGGTTTCTGGCTGTTGGTGTTGATAACACTTCCGTTGTCCCTCCTGTCGAAATAGGTTGAAAACCTATTTATACAAGTCATTTGAGCGCAACCCTGATCTCGTAGGAAGTGGAGAAGATTAAGTAGTGGAGTAGTGGGGTTGTGTAAGAGGTGGTGATCATCACGTGGTCACGCCTTCACCCACTACTCTCATCGTTGTTAATCGTTCGTCCTTTCCTGACACGTTCTCGTAATGGGCGTGTTGCACGCCGCACGCTGTAAACTACCAGTCCAATACCCAGTAAGTATCCCCCAGTTTGTGACATGTTCGATGTCTCGAGCGAGTGGGTCAAGTCGTCGGACTTTCCGCAAAGAGTATCATATGGTGCTATTAGGTTAAACAACTAAGTTTTTTATGAGGCCGGTAAAATATCGTATGTATTCGATGCACGTAGAGCATCTCTTTTAAGCAGCTCAAAATAATCGATGTGCATGAAGCATCGCTGTTTTAGAGCTCGATCGAATAAGTCGCGGATTGGGCGTCTTAAAAGAGGTAGCATGTCCGACCACCTTTGGGTGATCGTTTAGTGGCTCTAGGGGCAAGCTATTGCTTGGTCGATCGCCCCCTGTGAAGGAGGGGTGGACAGTGATCGCAATGTTACTTTGTTGATTTTCTGAAAACTAATCTACATCATTCAACTAGGCTAGCAAAGTTGGATACACGAGATGATTTGCGGCAGTTAATGACTGTTGTTGAAGCAGCGGGAAGGGCCATCTTTGGGAGATCGTCCGGGGTCACACGGGCGAGCCGTAGCTCGGTCGATCGCTCCTTGCAGGAGGGGGTGGCCGGTGATCATTGAGGTATCTCATTGATCGCCTAATAATTGATCCAAGCCGTCCGACCAATCTAGCGAAGTTGGACGGACGAGATAGTTTTTTGCAGCAGAAGTTTGCCGCTGTTGATTTAGGGTTTGGCAGTCGTGCAACTACCCTATTTTGGTTAATTGATTTCCACGCGTCTGGCGCTGATTCAAACAGGCCGATCGGCCATGTGTGAAGACGAGCCGCTAGTGCGTGTGTTGACATCTCTTGGGTCATCTAAAATAAGATCTAAGCCACTCGATTCAGCTGGCAAAAACAAGCGGTCACGATCGATTTGCAACAGTAGCGTAGTGCCGCAAATATGAATTAAGGTTTTAGAAACGGCCGCGTCTACCCTAGTTCAATCGAGCAATTTGATACGTCATTGACTTCCCACAGGTAAGTCGATCGAGTGGGAATAAAATTGGGTTGGCATTGAACTCATGCATACCTCTTTGATCTCCCGAAACACAGTCTAAGTTCTAAGTTGTACGGACACGATCTACTTGCGATAGTTGTATACTGTCGCGACCCAAATTAGGGTTTTCAAAATAGCGTGCTTGCCCTAGTTTGGGCAAACAATTTGTTGCTCTACAAACTTGCCGCGGGCAGGTCGATCGGGCAAGGGGGAAGTTGGGCCTCTAATGTGCATGCTGGCGCCTCTTTGATCATTCCAGGGAAGATCTCAGTCGTCCAACAAGGCTGGAAAAGTTGGACGGTCATGATGTATTTAAGACCTTTTTTGACGGTCTTATCTCGTTTGAGTTATTTTTATACAGCGCCTGAACACCCATGTTTGGGTTGGCGTTTCAAGCGCTTGTGAATGAGCAACATAGAACTCGATCGACTAGGGCATTAGTGGGCCCACCGGTGGTCACTATGATGATTTCCTAGTTCAGCAAGGAGTAGTCTAAGCTTATTAAATCGCGCGGCCAAATCGTGTGGCCGTGATTATTTTTTGAGACTGATATGAACAGTCCAGATTTTCCTTAAGGAATTTAAACGCGTTCGATCACGCTAACTTTCAATTAAAAGTGCGTCGACACGAAAATCTCTTTGTCAGAGGACGATGCAGCCTGTGTGAGTATTTTCATGCAGACTCTCAATACTGACACTTCGGGAGATTCACGCTACTCTGCTGAGAGTGATCATTTAATCGTCATGTCATGTCAATATTGGGAGTTCGGTTGGGAACATAGCATAGGAAAATATCAGGCAGGTCAATGCATTAGCGAATAATGCGATATGTTAAAATTTACAGAATATCTGGGACTGTTGCTTCATGCACCATTCTGGATAAATTTCATATATAAATGTACTGAATTACTCAATACATATGTAAGTTGAGAGGTTTGAGCACTCATCACTTTTAAATGGCTCAACCTCTTTGCAGAGCGATGGCAATACATATGTAAGTTGAGAGGTTTGAGCACTCATCACTTTTAAATGGCTCAACCTCTTTGCAGAGCGATGGCGCATTAAATATAATGAATTGCTCAATACATATGTAAGTTGAGATGTTTGAGCACTCATCACTTTTAAATGGCTCAACCTCTTTGCAGAGTGATGGCGCATTAAATATACTGAATTGCTCAATACATATGTAATTTGAGAGGTTTGAGCACTCATCACTTTAAATGGCTCAACCTCTTTGCAGAGCGATGGCGCATTAAATACAGGGTTTTACAATTTTATCCCTGAACTAAAAACCACCATCAACATTAAGTCCCCTGCTTAGTACGTAACAGTGACATTGTTGCGAGGTAAGCACTATATGGTGACAAATAAAGATAAAAATTATGAGGCAAGGTAGACAGATATTACCAGGATAGAGTCCGGCTAGGTCTTTGAGCAAGACATGTTTAACGAAGTATCAAAGCACGCAGTGGTCGTCTTCCTATCGTACGTCAATTGCCCCCAGGTAGCTTTCAAAATTTTCTAAACTCCATTGCGCTCGATTGCGAGAGGCCTTAAATTTAAGTTGCTTGGAGTCTGGACTGCTGAGTCGCAACTAAAATGCTTTTTAAACTTATGAGCATTGACTGGAATGGAATTGCTTTCATCCTGACTCTTTATCGGCTCATTCTTTCCCTTTTGATTACGATGATGAAATGCTTGGAATGCTTATATAGGCAAAATCTTCTGGAGTCTTTGAGTGAAGTAAACAAGATGAGAGGCATTTTGTTGCCGTCGTGCTGCTATCAAGTCTTTAAGGACTTCGTTACAAGCGATATCCTTTGAAACATCTTCAGAATCTTGGATTGTTGTATGGAATGGGATGCGATTGAGAAGTCCCAAGTTATACTTTAGATCCGTGACCGGATATGTGAAAAATATCTATGCGGAGTACTGTTGAATTCGTCATTTGATGATTAATGAGCGGGAGTCATATTTGATAGATATGTATTGTATCCAAACTTTTGGCAGCTCATGCACCCCTTCTATAGGGAACTAGAAACACCGAACCTGACTTTGTCGGCGATGTGGAAGACATGATGCGGTTGGTCTGTATGGCTTGCTGAGGCGTTGAAGCAACTTCAGCTTCTGGAGAGGACGTTGAAGCGGCTTCTGGAGAGAACGTTGAAGCAAATTCTGGAGGGAACGTTGAAGCGGCTTCTAGAGAGAACTCCAGTGAGGGCGCCATTAGACCTTGATTTCGAAAAACGAGTTCTTTTCATTCTTATGTTTGATAATCCCCGGTGCAGACTACATGCTTCTTGAATATTTGTGGCGTGCCGGCTCGTAGAAGCGTGGACGCATTGTCACGAATTAAGAAATCCAAAAGCCAGGTGTGTGGAAGCATGGATGCATTGCCACGGACTAAGAAATCTAAAATCCATGCTTGTTAGTTGAGGAGGCTTCATCTCCAATTAATGGCGCGTGTAATGTGATTCGATGCACCGTTTCTGAAGAAGTAGTTGCAACCCGGGAGTGTCATGTGTGCTGACTTCAAATTCATTGCTTCTTGGTTCCGTGAAGGGGATTCCCAAAATCCTAAAAACTGCAGGCAACTTCTTATGGGAATCTCGTCAGGCGAAGGTTGAAGCGGGCTGCTCTTCGGATACGAAAATGCTTGCTCCAGAAAGAATGTGTCGTTGCTTGATGATCTTGTGCTTTATTTTCCTTTACATATTCCCCTCTTCGGTATTTTGAAAGATATGAGACATCTTTTGCATGGTTTGATTTTTTTGGTTTTGAATTAATGGGTAATGGTTTTGTGAGGGTTTGCGTTTACTCGAGACTTTTCCTTGAGATGATTCAGGAGTAAAGAGATTTCTAATAGGGAAATGATACTTCGATCAACTGATAAATT
The DNA here is from genome assembly GCF_003573695.1 of Papaver somniferum. Taxonomy (NCBI): domain Eukaryota; kingdom Viridiplantae; phylum Streptophyta; class Magnoliopsida; order Ranunculales; family Papaveraceae; genus Papaver; species Papaver somniferum. The sequence continues at coordinate 117,743,499 of NC_039366.1, read as the reverse complement.
GAAACCCTAATTATGAACGCAAACAATGCAATCATTTTGGAGGAATTACAAATATTGATGAAAGGGGAAATTGCTGGAGGAAATACTAAAGAGAACGCTGGAGGAAAAGGTAGCACGGCGTTTTAGGTATTGAAGGGCTTGATCCATCGTGAGTGAATTGTCACGCCTTCCAGTTTGTCGGCATTAATGAGCTTGCAGTAACCGCCTAAGATAACATCTTCCACCAGGTATGGCTCATCTTCCCTTTCTGTAGGCGACACCTTCACTGTCACATCTCCAACTTGAAACGAGGGCACCTTCACTAGCATATCCCCAACTTGAAATGGGTTTGGGCGTTCTAGAACTACTTGATTCCTGAACTCGTTATCTTTGACTGAAACAACTTCTAAAATTTTTGACAAAGCGTTTGAAAGGAACAACCTCCCATTCACATCTCCTAGTGGCGGCTGGATTGTTGATCGGAGCGATTCCCCGATCCTTAGCGGAAGGAGGAGTGACTGGTTGCAAAAAGGGTTGTTCAATAAGACTTACTTGGGTTCGGAACCTTCGAATGTATGTTGATGGGCATTATCCAGGTAGTTGTATCACATTGGTAAGTTGTTGATACGGCAACAGATAATCTTCGGGGTTGGACAGCTTGTCGGAAGTCCTTTCAGGTATTGACACCGGCAAAGGACACACTCCTAGCCTTGCCTTGTTGTTATGCACCCACGAGCGCCCCAGAATCATATCATAATTCGGGTAGTCTTTCACAATATGAAACTTACCGCGTGTTAGAGCATCTCCCACCTTGATTTCGAGGTCGATGTACCCGTAAGCGTCTCTAGCCTCTCCTTCAGAATTTTTAATTATGATTGGGTAGTGAACAACTTCCTGCTTTGAAATCTTTGCAGATTTCAAGGTCTTGACAGTGACAATATTGAAATCAGACGCTACATCAATCAGTGTGTTGTCAAACTCGACATCCTTCAAGCGAGTGATGGTTAGGAGTCCCCAGTTACATCTCGCGTTTCCCAAGAAGGATTGGGGTTTGGGGGCGACCTCCTTAACTGGAAACATACGCTTGCCTGATACGACACGATTGAGGGCTCCAAGCATGTCTTGACGCTGCGCCTTAGAGAAATACAAAATTTCACATAATTACTCCATCATAGACTGCACAGTTTTGTTGACATAATCCCCATAAATCATGCAGCTCCTGACAGGAAGAGGGTCTATGTGGACTCCTTCATTTCCTAATTGAAGTTCTTCCACATCCACCTTTTCTTTGAAAATGCGCTTCAATTTTTTGCAGTCACTGGTTGGGTGATTGACAAACCTGTGGTAACGACAATATTTGGGATTCGCCATCTCTTCTTCGGTTGGCGGACGTCTGAGAGGAGGTAGCTTGATGGCGTCATCTTGAATCCATGCTTCCAGGAGTTCAATGACTTCATCTATTGGAAATGGGAAGTCTGGCGCAGCATCTCCAGCCTCTTGTTGTTGCGTAGGCGTTTTAGCTGGTGATAGACGCATTTATGTGTCTATTTTGTTCTCAATATTCTGTATTGTTAGACTCGATTAAATACTTATTGTGTTATTTTGTGTCTTGTAGGAAATTTTAGAGAAATAAGCCCTTGCGGCGAAATGGGCTCAAAAAGTGGTGTTTTACACCTCCAAGATAAAGTATTAAAAGAACCCCAGAAATGCACTGGAAACGTCACAGAAATGTCCCGGAGGAACCAAGAAAAATTACTATTTCCACCCAAAAATTACTATTTCAGCCCCAATTGCTAAAGGGACACCAGAACTGGATTAGGGGGAGTCCAGTTTTCTTCCCAAATTCAAATTCCAAAATTGGCGGGAAAATTTGGTTATTTACTGGCATATTTGCCAATCGATTTTTGAAGGAGTTTCAGGCCGATTCAATGGCTGAAACTCATTGGGTATCTTCTGCTGGGCTAGACAGGAAGGATATGGGTGTTGGATGCGATCAAATTTGGCTGGAAAATCCATCAGATGAAATCAGAGCAGACGCGTGCATGGAAAATATTTCACGGGGTTTTGATGAGTTGGAAGTGTGCTGCTCGTGTTTGGATGGGGCTTGGCTATATTCTGAGGTGTGTTTGAGATAAAAAAAGAAAATCTACTCACCATTTACAGCTCCAGACGCGTGTAGAGATAATTCAGGGAAGAAAATATTCCGAAATATTTTTCTTCAATGGCCGAGTAAATGAAGATTATTTGGAGTTAATTGAGGAGATTCAATGGTTCAATTACGTATAAATATGTTCCTAATGTGCTACAGAGAGGTGGTCGAGAGTTTGGGGTCGAGAGGAGAGCTCAGGAGGCGTGAATCAAGAGTTTTCAGAACTCTGTTGCTGCTGCTCCTGCTGCTCGTGAAGAACAGGGAAACGGCGACGGTTTATTCATCCATCGTAACAGTTTCTTCAACTGGATTGCAACGTTTATCTTCATTGTAACAGTTTCTTCATCCTCGTTTGCAACATTTATCTTCAGATTTGTAACGATTATCTTCAGCATAACAGTTGAGACTTGAAACAGTCGGTCTGTAACGCATATGCGCTGTTGCAGATTTCCTGTTTCATTGTTTTCTCTTCTTGTAAATACGAATTGAGCTTAATAAAATATTTTGAGAGGTATTTCACCATGATGAGCTAAACCCAACATTGGTACAACGGAGGAGGCGATTTTCGTCAGTCTGGTAAATTTAATTTATTCTTTTTATGACTTTTGCATTGATTTAAAATTGAAAAAATGATTTTGATTAATTAGTTATCATTTTATTTGATGCAGCATGCTTGCTTAAATGTTTGATGTCACATGCTTACGATTTATCACTAATATTCTGAGAATCTATATTGGAAAAATAAGAGTTCGTACATTTTATGTTTTGAGCGATAATTGTTAAGGATAAATAAAATGTACCATATGCATGAGAATTGGCCAAGTCCTTAGTCCCAGTAACTCTCTACCAATTTGTCAATATTTTTGTATATAATTTTTATAAATCTAAAAAAAAAAAGTTACCTTCACAAGTTCGAAAGAACCTAGTTTTTACCACTATCTACAACAACATTTGAAAATACATCAAATTTTTGGCGCCGCCGACGCGGATTTGTGTTTAGGTAGAATTTTTAGGTTTTTATTATTTTTTTTTACTATTATTTTTTCCTTTTTACGTTTCTTTTTGTGTCTTTGATTTACAGGTTCGAAGTGGAATACTAAGGACTTGGGAACAAAAAGCTTAAAGCTAAAAGCTAAAAGAGAAGAAAAAAAAAAGACATAATTTTTTTTTTTTGGATTTGTAAATAGGCTTTATCTTTCATAATTTTTGTAATTTTTGGACTTTTTATTTGTACTTTATTATGTACAATTGGACTTTATTCTTTTTTTAACCCTACGGAAGGGTATTATTATTAAAAAAAATAAAAATATATAAACTGTGTGCAGGGAAGGACGACGATTACTATATCGTCTCGGCCCCTCGGTTTCGTACACGGCATAGGAGTCGTGGCCCGAGTCGACGACAACGGTTCATCCCCCGTCTGGTACGGGAGGTAAGTCCAATCGAAACACTCGTGAATCCCATGCAAGCGAGTTACTGTATGCCTTAAGGTGATAATTATTTGAGGACGAACCAGACTGTCTTTATTTTTCTAGTAAAGGGCAAGGCCTGGCCTAAACAAGATAAGGGTTCGGATTTCATCATCGTTCCCTTCTTGCCCGTTTTAGGAAAAAAAAACCTAACGCGAACCCAAGCTTTAAAATCTGATTAGAAAGATACCTATAGGGTATCGAGCTTGTTAGGAAAATTTTTCGAAGGATATTGGTTACCTTTTAAGCAACTTCAAAGTTCATGATGACTTCTGGGAGTTGAAACAAGCCGCCTTGTAACGCCGGTGAGGCCTTGGGTATCAAAGCTCCATTGAGATTCCCTCGCCTCAGTTTCATCTCACATTAGCTCGGATTGATCCATAGGGGTTGCTCAAACTCTAACGAATTCCCCTTCGAGAGATAGAAGCTGGTCTAGAAACAATCTAAGTGGAGCCATCATGCTTTTTGTTTGCTAGAAATCTTTAGGTTTGCTTTGGTGGAGTCGAGTCGGCCTTGTTTGTGATTGTATAGAATCCCTCTGTAGTTTATATTTCTTCGGTGATGAATCCTTTTGAGGAGACGCCACCTGCGATGACGTTGCGAGAATATATGTCTAGAAATTCTCGTTATCAAGAGACGTCTTCGGAAATGACTCTTGGTGAATATATGCGTGGGCAGCGATATATGGATACTCCAACTTTTATTGAGGAATCACCTCTAACGATCTATGAGAAATATTATAAACATAGACCATGTAGTTGGGAACAAAGCTTGAGAATTCGTGAATATCAAAAATTATATTGTGATGATGATGAGGAGGAGGATGGTGATGATGATTATAATGATATTTCTAGTTCAAATCCAAATAATTTTAATAATTATTTACCTATTCAAAAGGACGAGGATTTGACTAGAAATACCCCCGTTTTAGACGATGATTACGAAACCGATGATGGTTTAGAGGAACCAGTTTATCTTGAGAGTACTGTTTTCGAGTCAAACGATTTAGAAACAATAGTCTTAGAAGAACTCGTAGAGATTAGCGGGGATGAACCTGACTTAGAAAAATCAATCGCCCACTTTCAGGAATCTGATACCTAGAAATTAGGGAGATTATGACCAGTCTACCTAGAGACGCCGAAAACTCTAAGTTTGGGGGTGATTATCATTCTCCATGTTCTTTAACTCTTAAAAATATCCCTCACTTGGGACTTGACATCAATGCCTCACCCATCTTACGAGACTATCTTCGTACTCGTTTTCCCGAACTTAATAATATTCAACACGAGTCTCAACTGTTAGAAACGCATCCTCTGGTTGATGAGGTTAGCTCAGGAATAATCCAAGATTGACTTTGTTTTCCCACCAAAAACGTTTCTACCAATTGTGGGAACTTTTGATTTTAAGATGTGTCGGTTATTAAGTTTTGAGACTAAACCTAATCACTTTAGGATATTAGGGTCGACACATTTTCTTAAGGAAGACCACCTCTTTCATTGTGGTCAGCTGTGTGAGTCAAATCTGATTGACTTAGAGGATCCCCAGTTATTCAGGTTGTTGTTATGTGCTTATAAGTTCTTAGTTGAGTTTTTCCAGACTCTAATACCTGAACCGGATCTTAGCTTTGAGGAAATCCAACCGATGAAAACCTTTTATTTAGACCCTTTTATAGAGCCTGAACCTGAACCACAACTAGATGTAGTTGTCTTAAGCAAGGGTATGTTCGGTATCTTCTTGGTCTGTTGCAGTTTCCTCTTCTTGTGGGTAACACTTTTTGATCCAGATGACCCACAGTTATTCCGGCTACTACTATATGATTCTACGTGGTGACTAATCCTTGCTTAGTCTGGCTGAAGACTTTAAACTTAGCACTTCTTGGGAGGTAACCCAATATTCATGCGACATGGTAATATCTTTCCTTATCTCTTTTGCTTCATTGGTAACAGTTTCTCCTTGTTCATGCTTTTAATTTTATCTTTAGAACATCGAGGACAATGTTAGATTTAAGTTTGGGGGTATGGGAGAAACATTTTAGTCGCATTTTTGAAAATTCTAGCGTCACATAGTACCCGGTTAGCTAAGTTTACATACTGTTTCTCACCGAAAAGATAGAAATTGGAATGCTAGAGATAACAACCTATTGAGACATTAGAGAAAAAGACATTGAGATCCTTGAAATTCAGGAGAGAACTTGTTCCTTTTAGAGGGTAACCGTGATGGACCTAACCATCCATGATGGAAAGGCAAGTAGGTCAGAAGGAAATGCCAGAAAGACAGAGCAACCTCACAATGTAGTCTTAGTTACTGGATTACGACTCTCTCTCAGTAGAAACTTATCATCATCAACAAGCGGAGTGACATCAAAATTTATGAAAAAGTTGAAGACGTTTAAGGTTTAGAAGCAACAATAGAAAAGAATAATTCAAAAATCAAAGTTGAAGACTTAGTTACAAGAAGTTACAAGAGCAAATGATATAAGTTGTTGAAGTTCATGATACCAAGACATCACAAGTTGTGAAGATCCAAGTTCTAAAGTCCTTCTCTCATGGCCATGTAAATTTTTGTCTTGTAAAAAAAAAAAAAAAAAAAAAAAAAAAAAAAAAAAAAAAAAAAATCATTACGTTCTTTTTGTTCAATAAGGCCATAGGGAAGAAGAAATTTATAAGTCAAACAAGAAATCGAAGAGAAGAGTTAATTGTCAAGGTTTTATGAGGTTCGAGAGTTTAGCATCAACAGTTGAAGACCGAAGAAGACGTTATTTCTACTGAGCACTGTGAGAGAGTCGAAGAAAGATGCATTTTGGTTGCTTTGTTAGTCTGCTTTCAATCTGGCGCAAGATCTTTCTAGCACTGGTTTAACTCATCACACGTAATTAGTCCAGCTGTGTAGCAGATGTCCCTCTCATCTTTATCTCTCTCCTAATCTTATCCAGCTGTAAAGCAGACGCATCTTACAATGTTTATCTAGTTGTGTAGCGGATATCTCTTTATCTAGCAGTCGTGCGGATGTGTCTCCCCTTTTCTTCAGTCAGATTTAGAGCTGACACCTTTAATTTCTCTGGCATTCTAGTTACTTGGAGATAGGTTGAGAATATGTATGTCCTCATAGCTCTTTGGATACTTGTGACCAATTAGAAGTCATGGTTTTTGTGGGTACACCTCTGTTAAACCCACCCGAGATTAACTCGGTTTTATTTTTTAGTTTTGCTCGAGGACTAACAAATAATAAGTTTGGGGGTATTTGATAGAAGCATTTATGTGTCTATTTTGTTCTCAATATTCTGTATTGTTAGACTCGATTAAGTACTTATTGTGTTATTTTGTGTTCTTGTAGGAAATTTTAGAGAAATAAGCCCTTGCGGCGAAATGGGCTCAAAAAGTGGTGTTTTACACCCCCAAGATAAAGTATTAAAGGAACCCCAGAAATGCACTGGAAACGTCACAGAAATGTCCCGGAGGAACCAAGAAAAATTACTATTTCCACCCAAAAATTACTATTTCAGCCCCAATTGCTAATGGGACACCAGAACTGGATTAGGGGGAGGCCAGTTTTCTTGAATCCTACCAAAAATTACTATTTCAGCCCCAAAAATTAATGCATGACTCTACCAACTGTTGTTCAGTCACATTTGGATCGTGAGACTCGTGACAATCCAACGCTTGAATCCTGAATCTTTTGACTAATCATTTGGATGCTCATTGTTTTGTTGGAACATTCTCCCCAAGTCTGAAAAGTTGATTTGCTCGTATACGAAGAAATACTTCTTGTAGAAAGCAGTTACCATCTCACACCAGTTGGATATGCTGTTTGGTGCAATGTTGTTGTACCAGGTGTATGCTCTCCCGGTAAGTGATTTCGAGAACTCTTTCAGGCGGAGGACATGGTTGTATTCATGCTCTCCTAATGACTCCAGAAAACGAGAGATGTGTTCACGAGCATTACCAGTACCATCATAAAGGTAAAATTGAGGGGAAGAGTATCCTCTCGGGAGAGGAACTCTTTGCACATCAGGAGGATAAGGAGGTTGATGCTGATACGGGTCTACCGGGTTTTCCTTGCCTCGATTTTGGAGAAGTCGTTCTAGATCCTCACGTGTGATGAAATCGGATGGCTGATTCCTTTCTCTTGAGCGCTCAGGAGCATCACGAACTTCCTCATTTATGAATGCACGCCCTGTTGAAGCGATTGTGCCAAGAGTGTTGAAGGTACTCCTTATTGTCTCCATGGGCTGACGTGGCTCCTTTGGTAGCTGCTCCGTCAGTGTCTTGAGGAAAGTAAGTACCTCTTTATGAGTTGTAGCCATGTCTGTCTGAGACTTAGCGAGAACTTATTGTCTTTCCATCAAATCAACAATAGTGATAGGGGTTGGCCTCCTCTGGTTCCTCCAGTCTCTCGTCCTGATGAGGGAGTGGCAGTAGCTCTACTAACAACCGGGGGCGTTACGCTCGAAGAAAAATTGGGGGTAGCGGCAGCGGCTCTGGATCTGGTGATTGGAGGTGTCACACCCAAGGGAATATTTCCTGCGCCGCTGGCGTTGGAGTTTGAGGATGCAGTACCGCGAGATGTGTTGATCGTGCTGGTAGGTGGTACATTGGTGTCATCGGCAGCAAAGTTGATACCAGGGGTATTGTCAGCGCCAGTAACATCGGGATTTGTTGTTGATCCAGACCTAAGATCTACCATCTTGAATTCGAAAGAATTCAAATGAAATTGAAAATTGATCTTGCAACTGAGAGATTAATCTCCCACCGTGGTCGCCAGTTGTTTTGGGGTAAAAACTAATTCTGTTGTTTTTGGTAAATTTGGGTGTGTTGATGAGAAACGAATTCAAACCCTAAACAAATACACTCCATGGGAGTACTTTTAGATTCGAGAGATCAATCTGTAAGACTCTGGCCTAAGCTAAGAAATGGCCGTTCCAGATTCAATTCGGTCACAAGGTGAAGGAGAAGGGTTGATCTTAGGGAGGGAAGCGAAGAAGGTGTTTGAGATCAGAATGTTGAATTATGGAGGCGTGGCTGTTTTATGACTTGTATCAAAAAATGGTTTCTGGATGTTTGTGTTGATAACACTTCTGCTGTCCCTCATGTCGAAATAGGTTGAAAACCTATTTATACAAGTCATTTGAGCGCAACCCTGATCTCGTAGGGAGTGGAGAAGATTAAGTAGTGGAGTAGTGGGGTTGTGTAAGAGGTGGTTATCATCACGTAGTCACGCCTTCACCCACTACTCTCATCGTTGTTAATCGTTCGTCCTTTCCTGACACGTTCTCGTAATGGGCGCGTTGCACGCCGCACGCTGTAAACCACCAGACCAATACCCAGTAAGTATCCCCCAGATTGTGACATGTTCGATGTCTCGAGTGAGTGGGTCAAGTCGTGGGACTTGCCGCAAAGAGTAGCATATGGTGTTATTAGGTTAAAGAACTAAGTTGTTTATCAGGCCGATAAAATATCGTATGTATTCGATACACGTAGAGCATCTCTTTTAAGCAGCTCAAAATAATCGATGTGCATGAAGCATCGTTGTTTTAGAGCTCGATCGAATAAGTCGCGAATTGGGCGTCTTAAAAGAGGTAGCATGGCCGACCACCTTTGGGTGGTCGTTTAGTGGCTCTAGGGGAAAGCTATTGCTTGGTCGATCGCCCCCTGTGAAGGAGGGGTTGACGGTGATCGAAATTCTAATTTGTTGATTTTATGAAAACAAATCTACATCATTCAACTAGGCTAGCAAAGTTGGATGGACGAGATGATTTGCGACAGTTAATGACTGATGTTGATGCAGCGGGAAGGGCCATCTTTGGGAGATCGTCAGGGATCGTACGGGCGAGCCGTAGCTCAGTCGATCGCTCCTTGCAGGAGAGGGGTGACCGGTGATCATTGAGGTATCTCATTGATCGCCTAATATTTGATCCAAGCCGTCCGACCAAGCTAGCGAAGTTGGACGGACGAGATAGTTTTTTGCGGCAGATGTTTGCCGCCGTTGATTTAGGGTTTGGCAGTCGTGCAGCTACCCTATTTTAGTTAATCAATTTCCAAGCGTCGGGCGCTGATTCAAACAGACCGATCGGCCATGTGTGAAGACGAGCCGCTAGTGAGTGTGTTTACATCTCCTGGGTCATCTAAAATAAGATCTAAGCCACTCGATTCAGCTGGCGAAAACAAGCGGTAACGATCGATTTGCAACAGTAGCATATTGCCGCAAATATGAATTAAGGTTTTAGAAACGGTCGCGTATACCCTAGTTCAATCGAGCAATTTGATACGTCATTGACTTCCCACAGGTAAGTCGATCGAGTGGGAATAAAATTGGGCTGGCAGTGAACTCATGTGCACCTCTTTGATCGCCAGAAACACGATCTATGTCGTCCAACTATGCTAGCTAAGTTGGACGGACGATCTATTTGTGACAGTTGTATACTGCCGCGACCCAAATTAGGGTTTTGAAAATAGCGTGCTTGCCCTAGTTTGGGCAAACGATTTGTTGCTCTACAGACTTGTCGCGGGCAGGTCGATCGGCCAAGGGGGAAGTTTGGCCGCAAATGTGCATGTTGGCGCCTCTTTGATCATTCCAGGGAAGATCTCAGCCGTCCAACAAGGCTGGCAAAGTTGTACGGTCATGATGTATTTAAGACCTTTTTTAACAGTCTTAGCTCGTTTGAGCTATTTTTATAGAGCGCGAACACTCATATTTGGGTCGGCGTTTCAAGCGCTTGTGAATGAGCAACATAGAACTCGAACGACTAGGGCACTAGTGGTTCCGCCGGTGGTCACTATGATGATTTCCTAGTTCTTCTAGGAGTAGCCTAAGCTTGTTAAATCGTGTGGCCAAATCGTGTGGCCGTGATTATTTTTTTAGACTAATATGAACAGTCCAGATTTTCCTTAAGGAATTTAAACGTGTTCGATCGCGCTAACTTTCAATTAAAAGTGCGTCGACACGAAAATCTCTTTGTCAGAGGAAGATGCAGCATGTGTGAGTATTTTCATGCGGATTCTCAATACTGACACTTAGGGAGATTCACGCTACTCTGCTGAGAGTGAACATTTAATCGTCGTGTCATGCCAATATTGGGAGTCCGTTTGGGTACATAGCATAGGAAAATATCAGGCAGGTCAATGCATTAGCGAATAATGCGATATGTTAAAATTTACATAATATCTGGGACTGTTGCTTCACGCACCATTCTGGATAAATTTCATATATAAATGTACTGAATTACTCAATACATATGTAAGTTGAGAGGTTTGAGCACTCATCACTTTTAAATGGATCAACCTATTTGCAGAGCGATGGCGCATTAAATATATTGAATTGCTCAATACATATGTAAGTTGAGATGTTTGAGCACTCGTCACTTTTAAATGACTCAACCTCTTTGCAGAGCGATGGCGCATTAAATATACTGAATTGCTCAATACATATGTAAGTTGAGTGGTTTGAGCACTCATCACTTTAAATGGCTCAACCTCTTTGCAGAGCGATGGCGCATTAAATACAGGGTTTTACAATTTTATCCCTGAGCGATGGCGATGAGAGGTGAATTTTCAGATTTAAAGGTTGTTTATGAAGGTCTACCCCATGCAGTCCGAGTAAGGGTTGACAGATATCCCTGGCGTGCGCTATATAGTGTGAACCCTAGAAAACACATCTTTGAGTCTCTCACATACGCTTAAATCTCTAAAGAGCCAAAATGACGAAAGTATTGATAGAAAGGTGGTGGCCGACGGCTTACACGTTCCATTTTATGGATTTGGAAATTGGTAATTTGTTTAACTTAACTTAAATTTTATTTTTTAAATAATCAAAAGAATTAATTATAGTTGATATTATTCCCCTTGATTTGTATTTCATTTGTGGGATCCCAAGTGGAGTGGGAGATCCTGTACCATACAACCAAAACGAATGGATGTCAAATAATAAATGGAAGACGCTTCTTCTCTCGTTTATGGAAGCACGTGCACGTGAAGATCATAAATATTTGAAAGGAGGCGGGCAATTATGTTCAGAGTTGAAGTACTTCCTTAAACAAAATAGACACTCAACAAATGTAGATGACTATCCTGAACTCGAAAGGGTGTTTATCTTATGGTTACTGGGTCAGACGTTCTTTCCAAACTCAACTACTGTTTCTCATATTGGTTGGCCTGAAGCGTTAAAAGATCTTGACAAAGCACCAGATTATGACTAGGGCTCTGCAATTTTAGCAGAAATGTACCGTGGGCTGGATCAAGCATCCATTGATATACCTAACTTCACTGGTTTCTGGGGCATTATAGAGGTAAATATCCAAATTATTATTTTTAAATTTACAAAAAATTTATGAACAAGTGTAGATTAAGTCAAAATACTAAATTATGGAGTAATTTGCAGTATTGGTGGTATACCTACTTCCGTTTTGGTAAACCAATTCTTAAAGACAATACCCATAGTTTTGCAATCATGGTCATGTACCTCACGACCAACTGGGAAAAGGACACTAGCAGCGACGGCTCAGTTTCCAGTTTTGTTCAGAGGTTTCAACAGATGACTCGAAGCCACAAGAATGTTGTTGTTCACCCTTACATTAATTTTCATGAGTCTCGTGGTAATGATGTACAACATATTCTTTATTATTCTCTTCGTAGAGTTATATTTTACACTCCAGAAATGGATATAGGGTTTGGTACCTGAGAGAAAGACTAATGTACCGGTTACGCGGTATTTATGCAATTTCAATTAACCTGCCAGCACAGATGCAAACCTCTGCATCATATTTTGATCGGTTGAGATTGTTGTCGTGGGAGAGGTGTGAACTAAACACACAAAGGGATATTGATGAAGTGCAGTATGTCAACTGGTACTTGTCGATTGTGAAGCCTGTAATTGGGAGATACAACATGCACATCCATGATGCAAATATCGTTGCTAGCCAGCCGCCTCCGGAAAACCCATGCTTTGTAACTTACCCCGCCAGGGGTGCAAGTTCTTCATCATCTTCGTCAAATATGCTCAAAATCTGTTGGGAGATTCCAAGTATTACTTCACAAGGTGATCCAACCACGATCCCCGTTATTTCCCAAGCTATGGAACGTGATTATCCTTACTATAATGTGGCTGCCAGTAGTGAAGAGTTGAAGAGACAACTTAACGATATGTATTGGTTGAATTGCCAAATGGAGGATATACGCTTGAGTGTGTGTCAAAAATTTCAGATGGACACAATGTTTGGATTGAGTCTAACTGTAAATGATGATGGGCGTTCACAGTCTTCTGATTCTACCAGGAGCAACAGATCATGGCACGAGAGTGATACAGTGATGGGAGAAACACAAGTACGACACAGTATTTCACCACAAACTATGCTTGTATCTCAACCTCAAGTAATTCAGCCAGATCCTAGGCGCATTTCATCATCATTCTCGCCCTTCAACCCAAATGATGCTTGCTACACTGTTACACCACCACCAAAACAACAAACATCTTATATGTTTGGAGGACCGAGTGCTTTCCAATCGCTTAGTGTTCTTCAACTAGTTTTTTCCCCTTATTGAAATTTAGAAAATATGTTGGCAAGTGGGGATATCCCAGGTCTTGGAGACCGACTCCATGCCCCGAAGATAACGATGAGCGAGTGGACGATGAGCGGAGTTAGTGAGATTGTAATTTTTAATTCTGCTACATTTGTAATTCTAGTTTTAATTAATTAAAAGTGCGACAGTTTATTTGAATGAAATTACATATGTTTAAAATTAAGCGTTTTACATTAGCTTCACTGATGAGAAGTACTAGGTGGAACAACAACTACAAGGAATGGGTTGACATTGTTCAACACCTTAAGGATTTCGAAACATTTTTCAAAACAAAAAACCATATTTTTCCATCTTAGCCATTTAGCTAAAGATCTTTTACCATCTCAGCATCAGTTCTACCTCTCAGTCTATATCAATTGGCTTCCATAGTTAAAACTACAAATTCACTTACTTCTTTATTAATTGTACTAAAACAATTTTCTATGTCGCATAAAACACGACGACTCGGATTACGGGTGTCACTACAGAACCCGTCGTGAATAACCGCCCAGAAATCCACCCATAGATAGTTTGCTGAAGCAAGATGAGTAAATAAAAAAATAAAATTTCTGCAGATAGATTCATCTTCTTATTTAGTATACGGAACTCGCTGAACTAACAAATGCCGAGTCATATTCTTTCGACAAATTTGTTGAATTGAAGAATTGAAGAATTTTTTTAAACTCAGAGAAGAAGAGTAAAGAAACTAGAAGTGTATAATGTGTGAATTTGGAGTCGAAATAGGAGTATTTATTGAACTCAAAATTCTAGCCGTTGGATGACAAGATTTTTCATCCATCCATATTTAGTCGTTGGCAGTTTTGGATCATACGCTGGAGGATTCACTTCAGACGCTGGCGTTTGAAGGAAAAATTGGCGTTTTTGGATCACACGCCAACTTGTTTGGTGGCGCCGCACGGTTTTTCATCAAGCGCGCGTTTAGTCTACTGCCACACTCAATAAACCTAAAATTTGTTGGTTAGCCCATCTGTTTTTCATGTTTGTTGAGTCCATGTTTGTTGAGTCCACATATTTTTGTTGAGTCATGTTTGTTCATTCCATATGAACTTCTCTAATAATAGCCTCAATGTAACCTCAGGTCGAATCGATATTAGATCATGTTTTCATTGAAAAATAATTGTATTAAACTACAACAGACTTATGTCCTGTTTGTAAGAAAAACAACATAATTCTAGGCTAAGTACTGCCAACAAAAATATGTGGTTCTATTCATCAAAGGCTACGTACTTCAGGAATTCCCATCTTTTTCATGTTACAAGTAAGAAGAATACTACATGGAACTGAAAAAATAATAGCAATGGATCCAACTTCATTAAGTGCTTTAGTTGTTGGAATTTGGGGTGGAAAGAAAATCCTAATTTGGCAGGATAAGTAGGTACAAGGTTTAGAATTTCCTCATTTTTCTTCATCAAGTGCTACTTCTCCTTATAGTTTTACTTTAGTCATGGAATTTATTGATTTGAGAACCATGTGTGGAAATAAGATGCAATAAACAATTTTTTTTGACAGATATACATCTCAATAAAATATATTGGATACGGTAATTCCTATTAATAGTGAAGATAGGTTGATGTAGACCAGAACAAAAAAGATTTCCTCATTGTCAAGTCTGCTTACCAGACTCTTTGTAATCTCAATTTTAATGGGGATATTGATAGGCGGGTGACTTCTAATAAAATCAGATAACAAATTTGGTCTCCGAACTTAATTCCAAAAATTAAATTATTTTTATGGAAATGTACTAGAGATATACTAATTTTAAATCAGAACTGGTTGAGTTTACCAAGCATTGGTATGCGAAGTTTGGTTGTCAAGTTTAGTTCCAAACTCGGACTCTTGAATTGGTTACTAAAGTCAACTTCGTCAGATTAGCTTTCGGATAACAAAAATATTGATACTACCTCTAGTTATTCATTGAAGAGCCGAAGACGCATTGAAGATAAACGAAGAGATCATCGTTCAGATTTAGATTAGTAGTGACTTGGTTTCCAAACAAGCCTTGGCCATAACACGATAATAGTGAAATGCGTATTCGTACAAACCCATCCCTGTTGTCACACATATATTTTGATTATTTATTGTTCAACTAATGATAAGTAAGATTGATTTAGTTTAGGACGAAAGAGATTATGCATTAAAGTTTTCTTCTGGGATCAAGAAGCATTAGAAGTACCGATGGTGAGAAACTAGATTGTTATTTAGTTTTTGTTGATTACTAATTGTTATTAAATTAATAACATGTATAATTATCTTCTGGATAAGTTCTTGTTATTTTATGGTCCTTCTCTTTTGAAATAAAATCACTTAAGACTTTGAAAATTGACAAATAGAGATCCAATGATTCTTGATACGTGGGATAAAACTATTGATTTGTCAACATTAGTAGACACTGTTCTGTGATTCAAATCATTAATGAAATTAAGTGCAGGTTTTTACTATTAATTGAAGATTAAGATTAAGAAGATTGATGACTTCGAGTTCTTTTGTGTTCCTGATATTGGCGTGATTATCTGCTTGACTTGATTATTTGGAACAAACAAGTTGTTTATTTTTCATAAACGTAAAGTTTGTGGAGATCGACAAGTTTTTTGCTTGAAACTTATCTGTAAATCACGACTGATTATTTCGTTAATCATTATCTTGGTTGATCTTGATCAAGAAGTTTTGAATATATTATATCTTGTTATCGTAAATCTAAAGAAAAGATCTTTGATTATGAATTAAGCATCTATATCTTAGGTATTTGTGATTGGATTTGAGTGGTTAGTAAATATTTTAATTTCTTGTTATTTGTAAAACGCTATGAAGAAATAGGGTTGTGTAAATCTTTAAAGAGATGAAACAACACTTAGCAGTGGATTCCGTTAGGTAATTTGTGTGTGTTGGACAGATTTTTCATAGGCACAGGAATACTGAGGAAAGTGAGTTGCCATGGGTAGTTTAATCGATTCAACTATACAAAGTTGTGGGTAATCAATTTGTGTAGATACTTAATTCTAAGAGTATTCAAAACTGTACTAGGTCCCTAAGTTTTTCTTCCAGATAATTTTCCTCGTTAACGAAATCTTGCGTGTTTGTGTTTTACTTTACTTTCGCGTTATAACTGTTTTATAATTAAACTAATTAGACTCGTACATCATCAACATCTTGGATAGATCTTGTCCCCTCTTCCGTAATCGTAATCTAGACTATATCCAAGATTATCTTGTTAAAGTAATCTTGAGTCGTTGGTATTGATAAGATTATACAAGGTATGTCTGATATAGGTTATTACAAAATAATTAATGGTAAACTCTATACCCTTATCTTTTCAACTAGCATATGAGGAAAGAAATAGTAGACGTCTGCATCACATAATCAAAATTGTCGTAGATGCAGATATCAGATAAACATAGCTCAACATGTCATTGTCATTTTGGTTAAATTATGTTTGGAAGGCACATCCGGAGGTATATTTATGTCCAATACCACGGCTTGCAAATAGTTACACAAAATACCACGAGCTTTCCAATATACCCGAGCCGGATACTATCTAATTAGCAAATTCCGGATGTATCCCAAAAATTGACGCACTGATGTCGCGTTTGTATGGGCCATATAAATAGGAAAAGTATACTCCGGATACCATACCATTTCTCTCTCTTGAGATATGCAGCGAGTATCTCCCTTCGTCGCCTTCAAACCCTAGTTCATTTGGTGCAAAATATACCCACACTAGTGCTTTTGCCATCAAATTCATTAAACGTGAGCTAAATTCAATCCCTACCTTCACCGTAACTCGAATGATTTCAATGAATTTGGGTGTTTTCCTAACTTTTGATTTTATTGTGTCTAGGATTTTGGGCTTTCGGCACTGCTAAAGGCTTCATAACTGGTAAATTCTTCTTCATTAAACTTATTGATACTCAGTAAAGTGTTTCATGGGTTTCTAATAGTTATTTCAATTCTGAAAATAATAAATTACTACATAGGCATGTTGGTGATATGCAAACTCATATGCATCGTACTTATACTTAATTATTTGTTTATTCTACAATTGGAGACACAATAAGGACAAGCAATTAAGGTTTTATCGCTGAATTTAATTTGTCAAGACCATGGTTTAGTTCAACATTTTGAAAAAGAAAACTGTTTCTCCTTTCAGATACTAACCCTATAAAACCATATATCTTAAATACAGATTTGTAGTTCTTTGACACCTTTGGGATTAAGAATCTGTGGATGTAGAATTCTTTGCAAACTTAAGTACGTGTAGTTCTTCTTTCTCGAAACCCACTGAAATTAAGTTCGCATGTTCTGATCCATATGAAAAGAGAGCTCACTCTTGAATATACAAGTTGAATCATTCAATTTGTATCATGTTCTGGAATATACAACTGGAAGATGGCTTATGGAGTTTATCAATATCATTTGGTTGTTGTTTATCATTTTTATTGTACTGTCAGATATTATCAAGCTTAGGTTGGGGTATGCCGATTATATATTCTGTTGGAATATGTTTATTGCCTGAGAGCTTGTTGTTTCAAGAACTTGTATTTAAATGATGATATGTCAAGTGCTAGGTGAATTGAATTCGCTAGGGTTTAACCAATCATGGTAGACCATGTTGTGGTTCCAGGCTGGAGCATATGAAAACTTATTTATTGTGTGCCAGCTATGTCTTGAATTTATTTCTGCAATTAGAGGTATCAAGAAGCAAGATATTTGTATTGTTGGATTTGCATAAAATATTATGGGATAGCGGATGATATGTGGGATAATGTTCGTGAATAAGGGGAGTTAGAATTATATGGAGTCCGTTAAAATGAAAAAAAAAAAGTTTATCTCGTTGCACAACAATAACATACTATTGATACATAGATATGATCATTTTTATTTATTTATTTTTCTTTTGATTAAAGATCAGTTTTACTTACAAATGAGGACTTGTTGTTTATTAAAAGAGAATGAGTTAGGAATGAACTCTCTAAAACTCCCCCAAACTCCCTCTAATAAACTCTCTCAAACTCCCTACACTCGCCCAAACTCCCCGAACTCAAAAACACCAAACTCTCTCAAAATCCCTACACTCTCTCAAACTCTCTCAAAATCCCCAAGATTCAAAATACACTCAACTCCCCCCAACTCACCCGAGGACTAATCCCCTGGTAGTGCTGTTGAATTCATGTATGAGTATTGGATTTTTATTAAAATGTAGGGTCATAAATTGATCCAGGAAATGCAATTTGCAGCAGGAGTTTCTCTAAAATGCATCAAACTGTGTCAGTCAACCACATTTTGCCAATGAGGTGGCTAGAATAACTGAAAAGGATTGTTGTAACTTTAAAATCTCAAGGATGGTTTATGGTTTAGACTTATACTTGTATTGAGTTAGTTCAAAGGTAATTTTGTATTGGAAAATATGACTGAACAGTAAATATCATAATTTTGTCCGGAAATATTTGCGACACTTCATATTTTTCCACCTTTTATCCTAATCTACCCCTCACTTGGAATCAGGCCCTAACATGGAGAACTGTATAGTTTAATTTTCTAGACACACTCTTAAATACTCCTATATATATATATATGTGTATTCCTTTAACATTTCTTCTCTTTAGTCAAAGTTTTTTTGTTTTGAGTTGTTCCAAGTTTAGAACAAAAAACTAGGACTTCTAAAAACTAAGAGCTTAAATATTAACCTAGAGTAACTAGGACTCCAAGTTTTGAAGTGTAAATTGCCTTTTGCACTATATTTCACGTGATTAATTATTTTGGCACCATTTTTTTAATGGTATTTTTCCAAGTGCAAATTGTCTTGTGCACTTTATTTCACATAATTAATTGTTTCTGCTGCACCATGAACTAATCAGAATTATCCAATTAGGTGATCTACCAATGCACCTCTTAATGGCAATTTTGGAAGGTTTATCGAATAATGCAGCGTCTAGAATTAGGTTTTGAAAATATGATTGCATGGAGTAATGATGTTTCTGGAGAAGGTGTGCATGGCTTTGAATTGTCGTTAATATCCAAGAGATGGGACGTTTAACCAAGCGCCATAAATAGCTATTAATGGTGTTATACTTTCTATATATGAGGCTTCTCTCGGATCCTAAGTTGGCAGAGAGAAAAGTAATTATTTAAATCAGTAATATGGCCTATCAGGCCATTCTACAGAATCTAAAAAGGGAGGTCTTCCAATGTTACTTTCTGTCGCACCAAGCTGTAGCGTACAACCTCTCTTGGTCATCTCGTCAGCTGCAAAATTTATCTCACGATATACATGCTCAAATGTCATGTACGCATAATCAACTTTCACTACTAACCATCTATGTCGTACAATCCATTGCATATAGTCAGCCAAGAATGCATGCACTGCACTTTTGGAGTCCGAACGCACACGAATTTTCTCATGGCCAAACTGCTTAGCCCATTCCAATCCGCTAACAACAACTTCAATTTTCGTCATATAATTAGTTGTGGAGCCAGACCGATGCTCAACTCCCCAAGCACTTCACAACTGCTACTTATTGCCACTATACCCGAGCCAGCAGGTCCTGGATTACCTTCTAAGGCCCCATCACAACAAATTAAAATTTCTTCACATTCCGGTGGCCTCCATAAACACTCCATTGGGATGATAAGCTTCACAGTCCTATGTGCAACTCGAAAATACCGTAGAATTCGCAAATCCTGCCATGTGTTGAACATGTGTCCTGTCATTCTCATTCATTCATTCATAGAAGTATTGAAACCGATTCATAATCTTGGAAACGCAAGCCAATTTTTGTTAGTCATGTATTTGACAGAAGATATAAAGATCAGACATATATGGGTGTTCGTAATTTGTCCCTTTGCCAGATTGTAGATTAAGACTATATGTGTATATGCCTCTTCTTCAGCCTTTTAGAAGCTGAGCATTTGGGGAGTATCAGACTTTTAGAAGCTCTCAAATTGGCTTACTCCCTTGGTCCCAAAAAGGTTATCCTATAAATCAGGGACACGCCTAGCAAGGGACTAACCTAAGTTATAGGTCGTCCCTAATTATAGTCCAGCATTATTTTTGTATGAAAGTTTTTAAAAAAAGTTGGTTTAGCCCAAGTATTCCGGCTCCTTAACGATTCTTTTGGCACACTTGCTAAAAACCGAACCAGAACCACGAACTGAACCGAAATCGTTATATTTTTTACCGAACTGAAGTCAGATTCTAATGGTGCATGTTAATTTGTCAGTTTCAGATAACCGATACATTAGGTTTTGGTTTTGGTTTCCATTCAAAACTGAACCAAAAACCTTCAGTTAAACCGATTATGTTTGGACGTAGGATATGAGTGAGTTACAGCCGTGGACTTAAGAATTAAACCCTGATACTTATACTTACCTTCTCTTCTTTTCTCTTCTAACTATACCGAGGTCTCACATTACTTCAATGAAGTGAACACTCTCTCGATTTTTTCTTCGCCGCCAACACCTGTTCACCACCACCATCACCATTCGAACTCCAACCTAAAACTATCAGTCCACCACCACCTTCTTCTATCAAGTTTTAGTATCAACCATCACCTACATCATTAGACAACCTTAGAATCAACCAAGGTCATGCGAGTATCTACTATTGCGGATTGTTGCAGCAACTTATATATCTAGTGATTTTGTTATTTTTCTTTTTTCATAAATGAAATTTCTTGCATGATGATTGTTTTTATGAGATGGGTTTTAATTTTATTATCAAACAAACCCACCAAAATATAAGGTTATTCTATAATCTTACATACGTCGTATTTTCATTGAGATCAGTTTGATTTTTTATTCTTTTTTTTTGGAGGAAAAAAAAGAGATATGAAGTTGATCAAAGCAGTAAGGATTTTTACTAAATTTGGTGGTTAATCAATCTATACTATGTATGAACTCCCCTTTGATCCATGGATTTGGGGGGTAATTTAAATTTTTTGTTTTTCATTAAGTGATTGAATGGCGTGAACTCTCTATTTGTTTGTTTGATTAATCAATTGTGAATGGGTGTGTTCTTGAATAGTTAATGTTGATGTTGTAGTGAATATTTTGTGGGTGGTAATTAGAATTTGATTGTTAGAATTTATGTTGGTTTAGAAACAAATCTTGTTTTGGATTAAGGTAATCCTATTTAGCTTAAGGTAATCATGTTTTTGGTTAATCTGAATTAGTGCTAAGCTGGATTACCGTCAGCAGCTTAGGTGTCCTGTGACTCACCTAGTGAGGTATCAACCAACTAATGATGGACAGGTTGGTTGACACATAGCTGCGACTCAGCCCTCTTCTAGCCTCTTATACATATTTGTTTTCAGTAATTATTTCATCTAAGCAATGAGAGGAAATAGAAGTAGAAGCTAAGTCACTTTCCTGCTTCTGTTTGGATATGCTTTTATTTCTTTTCTTCTAAACTTATATGTGTTGTGTGTTAAACTATTTAATTGTGCTTATGTTGTACTTGCTATTAATACATAATTCAGAACTGAAAAGATTTATATTATGTTGTATTGATTATAGTTATCATCTGATTAACTAAAGGTGTAAGAATTATGTACTGAATAGTTGTTAAGATGTTGTTGAGAATGTTAAGACTAAGGTTATCGTTTGTTTCAGCATATGGGTATTCTACAATCATGTTTAAGCATAAAGTTAGGTGATTATGGAGGTGAAATTCAAACATTGATAACTTTGGGTTGGGAATTGAAAAATGGGGTTTGAAGATACACTAGGGCATGATTGCATGAATCATAAAAAATGTAAAGTATTGAGCAACTCAACGGACAACAACATCAGAAAAGATGCTGCTAAAAAGCAAGGCATTGGAATCTGGAGATAAAAATAGTGATGGAAACGAAAAACTTGGAGATATTTTTCTTCGGGAAAGAGATAAAAGATTATAGTTAAAAGTTTCGGTTAACCAAAACCGACTGGTTTTGTACCGAATCGAGAAGGCTTGTAACCGAACTGAACCATATCATCTAATGATTTTCATGGGTTTCCAAAATTTAAAAAAAGAATGCTTCAGATTCGGGTTTGTCTGGCAAACAACCATACCGAACCAAACCATGTGCACCCCTAGTTGCCAGACAATTCACCTACTCGAGGTCTTTAATGCAGAACTTTAAAAAAAAATCTAATTAATCTGATTTGAATTATTTTTTACTAAAATAATTAATATACTCAAAAAGATAACATCAGACCCTTATGCAAAATATAAATATACTTGCTTCAAAAATAAAATAAAAAGTGAAAAACAATAAAATTACAAATAACTGATATTCGGAATGACAACCCTAATCTAAAATAGATATCCTAAATCAAAAAAAAGTAAAAATAAAATTGATATCATAAATCAATAAAATAAAATTGATATCCCAAATCGACAAATCAATTCCTGGCGGAACTTAAAGAAACAGAAAGCAGATCCTTTTACCAAAGTTACAATATACCGTGAATAAACAAGGGTTATCTAGGAAAAGGGGAAGGAACAGTATACCGTTGTCAAACAACCAAATCTGTTTTGATTACACTACAGTACCAATCTTGACCGAACGCTAGTCAAAATATGGTAGCTTGACCAGTTCTTTCCTTGAAACCAACCCTACCACACCTTTTTAACCTTATCTCTCTCCCCATCCCCTCTATATAAAGCAACACCATAACTTCCCATCAAACCTGCTTGCTCTATTCATCCCCTCCCTCACTCAATCTCCATTCTCTCAGTTTCTCTTCTATTCATCTCCATCTCTCCTTCCACTTGTGTGGTCTGACAGAACTGGCTAACTCCCAAGAATCTAGTCTGGAGTCAGAAACAGATTTTAACATAAGGGTCGTACGCGCCCTATATGAAGCCCTGAGTATTCGAGACGTTGAAACTGTTCAGCGATTGCTTGATTCAGACATTGAATGGTGGTTTCATGGCCCGCCTTCTCACCAGTATATGATGCGATTGTTAACTGGTGTTGATCAAAACGTTAAATTCCAATTCGTTCCTCTTTCGATTGCTTCTCTTGGTTCCACAGTTCTAGTTGAAGGTTGTGATCAGAATCGTCAAATCTTCTGGGTTCATGCTTGGACGGTTTCTGATCATGGGATAATTACTCAGGTTAGGGAGTACTTTAATACATCCCTTACCGTAACTCGTTTCGGTAACTCAAATCAATCTACACCGTCCACTTCACCATCATCATCACCGTCCACTTCTCGATCATCATCACCATCATCCTCGTTTCACTGTTTGCCTCTTTGGCAGAGTACGCTTTCCAATAGTGCTGGAAAGTCCATGCCTGGTTTCGTTCTGGCCATTTAAGTTCCGGGGTGTTTTAGTATTTTTAGCAATAAAAGAGTAGATCTGTTGCAGGTGCAGCCTTAGATTTCTATGTGCTGTAGTACCGGATTATTACTCGTTTGTGGGTGCGTTTAGTATTTCGTTGCTTACCCTTTTGTTTGGTGTGTGCGTGTGATTTGAGTGGAAAGATGACAAGTTGTTTGTTGTCCTTAGCGCCTTTTGATATTTCTATGTTATGGTGTTGCAGTTCTATAATAAAAACTTGTCTCCTAGTTTGTTTTAAACGTGTATTTTGTTCTTTGATTTCTGTATTAGCCAGAGTAATGACACCGTTCAAATCTAAGATCCGGATCCAAGTGATTTGTTCTCATAAATTGCACCTCACCAAATGTGTATCGAATATCCGATTATCCGGATATCCAGTCCGGCTGCCGGATTCTCAGGTTCTAAATTTTCGACTTGTCAACTGTAATTGCCAGCCCCAACTTCGATTTGGTTGGTGTTGCGTGTAGATCCAAAAATATATGCTAGCCATGAAAGGAGCATATGGCATGGAAAAACCTAGCTCACGTTTGTCCATAAATTATTGGATTGATGTAGAACCATGACATAACCATAACCACACCTGAAATGGTCGGAAAAGGACTAAAACTATGGCGAGAGGAGTCCAAATTCTACTATTCTAGACCCACTGCTCTCTCAGTGGTTGCTTTCACACACAGTTTTTTACTGTTCTAGAAAGATCTCTTGCGGATGAGTGGTTAAAAAATCATGTTTATTGGCAAAATGTACCAGCTATGGTCCTGCGGCCTGATGGCCTAGATCTGCATTTCAACCACAATTTTTCTATCGGCTTGCAGTGAAGCTACAAACTTTAAGATGTACCACAAATCTCTAAAGACAGATGATGCCAAAGGAGTGGAAAGTCGAAAATAAAGATTGTTTTGCTCAGAACATTGTGACCTGGAGTGTGGCTTGATTGCCAGCTGGAATGTGCAATGCAGTAGTTCACTTGTCATTTTTGGTTCTGATACACGATGATCAAGATGATTTGGAGTTTGGAGTTATTGTGGTTTCTTTTTCGGCTATTGTTCGTCTAGTCGACTCCACCACAGAAGACAAATTGCCTAGAGCCTCACAACAAATCGTGTCTGGTGCAATGCCTAAATCACTCGGGTCCTCAGGTCCTACAGATCTTAAATTATTTATTTAGGTGGGTGGCATGGCATTATTTTTGTTGGTTCCCAAAATCCCAGAAGACATGGTGAGTCCATGTACTAGGACAACATTTTTCTCAAATGGGGGATCAGGTGATTGTCCCATTTCCGAAAACACCCTTTAATAGAGTAAATAATGAGCCACTAACAGGCAGCTTTGCACATAGTAGTTGTTTACACGATTATTAGTGTTAGTTATCAACTAACTCTTCAAATTGAAAATAGAGTTGATAAAATCAGCTCACACGAATGATTTGCGAGTCGACAGGAGAATAAAAAGCCAGCTGTTTATGAATCTTTGAGAAGATTATTTTAGGTAGGAGAGGACACAGGAATCTATATAATTTTTCTGATTTTTAAGTGATGAAATGGAGAGGTACTCAAATAATTCATTCCTCGTTATATGTAGCGTTCGATCTCACTCGCTGGTCCGCCTTGATTGTGGTGTGGGTGTGGCCTTGTAGGTCTCTCCACATAGCTAGGATGTACAATAATAGCTCGTGAAGAACGGGACTAAGAGGAAGAGAACTGTATTAAGAACAGGTATCATTGGCTACCTACCGTCCAAAAACACATGTTAGATAGTGAGGATGATCCGAGTCATCGGCAGTTAGACCCAGATAATGAACCAATAATACCGGACTTTAGGTTGCAAATGTGCAAGTAGTTTATTAAAGTATGCAGAAGCTATACCCAGTCCAGTGGAAATTCTTGTCAAAACACTTGCGCGAACTAAACAACTTGGGGGGAAAATTTGATCTACCACTGCTGGATCAAAATATATCTAGCAGCATCTCCACCGTGAGTTTTGTTTGATATAAAAAAACAATTTTATTATAGGGGCGGCATGTTTTATTAGAGGGACGTCATTATAATAGGACAAAAAGGGTCACTGCTTGATCGTTCAAGGTGTCCCTTATCAAAAAATTGGAAATGACAAATTAATCCTCATTATTGATAACCTAGTTTAGTAATTATAATCAAATTTAGTGTTAATGATTAATTTCACTTATATTAACTCAAAATCAAAACAAAATCAGATTTTTAGAGTTAAAAAGAAAAAAGTTTAGAGGAGAAGAAAAAGAAAAACTTGTGATATTTGTGAAGCCTTAGATTTTGATTCACTCAACCAAAATGAGTGATTCCAGTGACCCGGCATACTTCGAAATTAGTTCCCATTAACTTTTTCTCGCTCAAAATTATCTAAAGTACGTAACAAAATCAAAACTTTTAAATTTTCAGAAGAACTTACGGTTGCAATTTTGCTCGTGACCAACCGTAACTCTTAGTTACAGTTCGTAAGTTATCCAATACCAACCGTAACTGGTTAAATTTTGGGAAGATCCAATTGTAAAACCAGTTACGGTTGGTAATTAAATTTGGACAACAACCGTAACTAAATTACGGTTGGTAACTAATGAATCGAGACCAACCGTAACTACCCTACGGTTGGTGCGTCAACTTAACTTTTGAACCGTAAATCACTGTTTGATAAATTCTTAAGACACAGGATTATTTACGGTTGGTATGGTTGTTTGAGTAACAAACCGTAACTCAATTACGGTTGATAAATATGATGCAAATACAAACCGTAACTGAACATATTTCTCAAAACTAAGAACTTACGGTTGGTATTTGAGTTAAAACCAACCGTAACATCAACCCAATCTACAGTTACGGTTCGTATTTGAGTTATTACCAACCGTAACTCACATGCAACCAGAAATTTCAATTTCAATTTTCATACAAAACCCTAATTTTTGATACAAAATTAACTTAAATGCAACACGATAAACTAAACCCTAACTGAGTTTTTCCAAATATTTTTCGAATCGTCGATTAATCGAAGACGATGAAATTTTCAATTTTAATGGAGGTTACAGTTGATGGAGGAGAAGAGAAGATGAAGAAGATGATGAAAAAAAACTGATTTGATTTTTTCTGATTCATTAGGTTTAAAAAAATTGATTTGATTTTGGTTGATTTAAGGTGAAATGGGTAATCTAATCAATTTACATCCCCTTTAAAACATCCCCTAACCAACTAAAGGGACATTACTTTCACAATGGCGCCCCTCTAATAAATCATGACGCCCTGTAACAAGCCGAGTTTGTTCGATAATTTAAATTCCCCTTAACTATTTATGCTCATCCGTTTGGATAAGAATGTCTCCCCAAGTGGATGCATAGAGGGAATAACAAATGGGACTTGTATATTTAATGATAACGATATTTTAATCTAAACTCAGTGGATAAAATTCGGATTCCAGCATTCAATGAGGTGATTACTATTTTTCAGTTTTCTATATCCATGTATGCGGTTTTTTAGTTTAGACGTATGAACGTAAACAAAAAACAAAAGGATACAAAAGGTGAAATGATTGACCGTTACATCGTGTTATCTAAAACTTGAATTAGGAACTTTCCGATGGCAATATCAGCGCTGTTAAACTTTGATTTTTCGATGTGGAGCATCATTTTCTGATGGCTTGTCAATTCTGTCATGGCTTGACGGCTTAGATCAAGTAGGTCCATCGGTCTACTTTTAAGAGATTAGTTTTACTCAGGTACACGCAATTTAAAATGATAAGTTTGATTTTCGCTAATGACCGTGTGTTTAGAACGGAAACATAAACCTCACCCAAACAAAACAAAAAGCTACTAGTATTATTTTCCATGTCCTATTCAGCTGACTCCAAAGGTTTGAATTTTACAGACCTCGATGTTTATAGCGGGAGTATTGAACAAGAAGCCTAAAACTTCTTCTGATTCGTAGATATCAGGCCCATTGCAGTGCACAAAGCCAACCAAAGAGCAAACCTCCCAATAGACATTTCCTACAAAATTAGTACTAATCATTATATAAATTTTGCTACCTCATCAGCAGCTTTATTACAAATTCTAGACTTATCTTATGGCAATATGGTCGGGGAAGATATTGAGTGAAGTTGAACATTGTAACACATTTATATCTTTTAGGGAATAACATTGTTGTCTATTTGCCAGCAAATTTGAATTTAGATTAACCAAAAAAAAAAGGTATATATATATATAATGAAAATAAACAAACTAACATTACTCAATTAGATAATATGTCTATGGAATGTGTCATTAAAAGGATTATAGATGTAGTCGATAGCATTAGAGTTGCGAAATGGCTCTTTGTTGATATATATGTATCCAAAGATCTTTTTGAGTATTATGACCAGCTGTTTGCACGCCTTTTTCGCTTCTTAACCAACTGCATTATTATTGTACCTTCTTCTTCTAGTTCTTTCAATGAAACTAACGTGTTCTTGTAAGGGATTACTTGACAAAAGCGTACTTGAAAATCAACCCGCCTTATTGAGGCGGAAGCTTTTGGGTCATAAATATGGAGATACCAAGGACAATAAGATGCGCAACCTAAGATACCACCAGTCTTTGTAACCGCTAATGGTGTACTATCTGAGGTGGCAACAGTAAACTCTTTACTCCAATCCAATGTGGTTTGCTCTTTCCTGTCATAGTTGGTATTCTTTTTTTTATGCATCCATATATCAGAACACCAGTGGTTAACGACTGAATCAAAAAACACAACAACATAATATAATAATCCATCAAAAACTCCTAAGTTATGATAATTGCGCTTGTCTACTGGTAGTGAAAGAGATTCACGGAACTTTTCATCAGCCATGTCAAAGACTATAATCATCTTCCTATCTCTGTCCTTCCAATGAAGAGCTCCATCCACAAAGATACCAGGTTCGTAACAACCATGGTCAAATTCAAGATTGAATTTTCCAATGTTCCTCCAACCATTTCCGCTGGCGAGAGTGTACACCATGACATATACAAAATGGCGTTCTTCGTAACACACTAGAACAACTTTGTACTCACCGATTGAAGGAAGGTAACCAAATCCGGTCCACCTATACTTATTATAATCATACTTTCTCACAGGTTCGGGAAGAATTACATACTCTTTTGTAATGGGATTGCAAATACAAAATCTCTGTTTTGGACCCTTAAGACATAACAAGCCATTAAACGAACCAACCAAATTGTGGCACTTAAATGGAGATTTTAGAGTGATTTCTCGGATTCTACCAAGGGGTGTCTCATGATTCTCAATATATTCGAAATAATAAAGCTGATTATCGGCAAACCCGATAAAACTCAACTTACCAGGATCAACATAATGAGTGTGGCAATTTATGTGCATCTTTGAGAACGCCGGATGTCGAATAAGATTTTTCCATGTCTTCGATACTGACTTGCAATCCTGAGTTGATTCAGCGGGTACACCGAGTGACAATCTCCGTTGTAATCTCCGGCGGAAAAATGCTAAAACTATCCATCAAAAGCTCTTTGTTGCTAAGAAAGCAGGATCCTGTCAGAACTCTTTTATAGGCACGCACGACGGAAAAACCCTACTTTTTTACTTGGAGCAAAAATAAAATCCTTTATTTCTCAAAATAAGAATTATGATTTTTTTTTCTTTCATGCCCACCGGAAAACCCAAGCCTTGTCAGGTATAGGGTCGAGTAAAACGTTAAGGGCTACCTCGTAAAATCCTTTATTCTTTTCGCTCTCTTCAGCTCTCAAACTTCTGAACATAAAATCCTAGATAAAACACCCTGAAATTGAAATCCAACAAAGAAGAAGAAGATAGAAATCGTCTCAAGCTGAATTACCACCTGGTTTTATCCTCCATTGTGCCTATTATCGTCTTTTTTTGAGGTTCGTTTTATTGTTTCTGTAAAGTTAATTTATCTTTTCTTAATTGATGTTTGTGGTAATAAATAAGGTTTAGGTTAAACGATCTAAGTAATCGGAATACTTACTGTTAAGTGATTTATCCAATGTAGAGAAATTGTGGGTATCATTTAAGTTTTTGAATTTTGGGCGATTTCACTGAACTACTCCAGCAAAAATGGCAATTTTATTTTTTGCCCAAGTTCAAGTAGAAAGTGCAGCAAAAATATAGAACAATGCTAAACAAAAAATACCATAGCTTTGCAAATAATGATAACCTACTGCACGTTTTGTGTTTGTGGGTTTATTTGGTGTTATGCTAGTTACTTTCACTTGCATTTGCGACATTTTGCTTGCTCTTGTAAGATTACAGAGAATTGTTTTTGTGTTTGCATCTTTTATTTAGACCATACAGCAATGTCAATACATGTGTTCTGATTTGTGAATATACTTGCTTAACACTAGTGAAGTATATTTTGAGTTCTGCTTTTGGTTAATGTGTTTAGCATTTTTTTTAGATACATTTGTAGGTGTTTTGTTCTTCTTTTTTTTTTTTTTTGCCACACAGTGAGTATTGACATTATGTTTCGTTGCGTTTGATGTTTCACTGAGATTTTTACATTTTTCTGTTGGCAGGTTCATCTTGTTGATTACGTTAAGTCTTTGGTTCCTCTTTGAATGGATGAAGAGTTTATACTGCATAAGAGCAAAAAGAAGAAGCATAAGAGAATCAATGAGAAGAGGCTTTGAGCTCTCCAGAAGTACCTGCAGAGAAGAAGAAGCAGAAAGAGAAAATGACCAAATTGGATGCAAATATTGAAAATAAGAATGCGAATATTGGAGATATTGAAACAAGAAACAGTCTCGGAAGCACAAATGAGCATTTGAGGAACTTGGATTCCAAAAAATCATCCAAAAGAGGAAAATTTGGTAGTCATGTAGAAGTCTTCCTTCATCTGATGACAAAGACAGTCGGTGAGTCTGGAGGAAACCCCAGAAAATAAGTTGGTTCGAGGTAAGAGGTTCACGAAGAAAGAAAATCAAATAATCATAGATGCTGTTCACAAGTATATAGAGGTATGCGTATTATAGAATTACTCTCTTATTAAAATTTGTACTTTGCTAGGCGGTGTGTGGTCTTGTCATAATTTGTTAGAGTAGAAATTCTTTCAAAGTTCTGTGTGCCCACACCAGGGAAGCATGAATGCGGCCCCCAGAACATCATGTTTGCCACCTCCAATATCCAGCATCTAGACACCAGATTTCATTGTTCATTACTTCTAATCCTAATTTCTTATTGATGCTAGAGCACCACATTAATAGCCATAATCCCGTTGACGTTCTTAGGTACATTATGATTCTGCACTGGGGGAAACATCCAAATATAAGAGGATGTTGGAAGGAAATAGGTGAGTGTACTCTTTCCATATAATTCTTTTATTATACTCATATTGCATTGTTTGCTTCCATTACAATGTATAATAGGTTCAAAATGGTGTGATGAGTCAATGATTCCACTTTCTGAGCTTGGAATTTTGTGACAAGAAAGGCATGTCTTTATTCACTATGAGTTAATGATGCACTTTCCGTTGCCTGTTCCACAAAAATTATATGATTTGAAGAGGTATTGAAACTTTCAGGGGCTGCCTTACCGTATAGGCCTTGGGAAGCAGCATGAATCACGGAAGTGGGCTGAGGATGAGAAAGCATTTGTCTTAAAGTATGTCTCGCAATGTTGGCTTTGTTGCTTTCTTCACGTGCAGTATGCTTACAAATTTCTATATCTCGTTTATCCTAAGTTGATTATAGGTTCTTTCTCTACTTCAGATTCTTTTGGTACATTTTAAGGATATGCCACAATCTTAAACTCTAGCTTTTATGAAAAGCACGAATCAGATAGAAAAGTATGGCTGATGTCTTTGGAAAGAATCGATATCATGTTAAGGATACATGGCCTCGGATACATCGTGCTTGTCTTGCAAAGGGTGAACTGCTTTCGTTTTTCCCTTACCCTTTTCTTTGGTCAGCTTACTTGTCTCAAATTTGTATATATTTTTTTTAGATTGTATTTTGTCTGCCTTGACAGCCATAAAACGAGAACGTATGTGTCATCGAATTTTGAGTTTATGAAACATAGATCAGGTTATATTTCCGTTCACAGCTCATTTTCAAATGAAAATTCGTATGAGTTGCCTCTCCTTTCCTGTGGTCTATTTACTGCGAACACGAACATTATGCAGTCACTCCATTTTTAAGGGATGATGGTTGAGTTTGTTAGTTGCAAGTGGGTTGTCTTTTGTTTCTGATTTTTTTAACATATATGGTAAATAAACTAAGATATAAAGCACATTACCCTTTTAGTTGGAAGTTGAAACTTCGGCATTATAAAATTTTACTTAATGATCGCCTTTTCCCCTTTGAATCGAAATAGGTAAGTGGAATCAGACAAAGTACCAGTCCTTGTTTAATTTGGTAAACAAGGATTTGCAAATGCATGTGTACGAGGAAAAGAAATTAAAGCATGGCATGGTTAGTATGAGATGATTTGGAAAGCCTAAGTAGTAATTGAAGGGCCATTCATCTAATTATCAAGTTTTTCTTAACTTTTTCGCCTAGATAAGTGACGCTATCAGTTGGAAAGCGATTGATAGCCGTTTGGCTACTCGGACAAATATAATTTGCTGTATGAAATGGTAACAATCTTATAGTCTCAACTTTGTGATCTGCTTACATTACTGATGGTCATCCATGTTTGTGATCTGCTTACGTTACGGATGTTTTGGTTCAAAGTTGAAGATCACCATTCAGGATGGAAGCACCGTCTCAATTATCATGAGTTCACAATACAAATTCAATGAATAGTTGAAATGTAAAACTTAAGAAATTAAGATAACTTAGATCCAGGTTTCACACCTTCCACATCCCCAGTCGGCATCTCAGTGTTCGAACTCAAGTCATTCCTAGGAGCCTTTGTTTTATTTTTTGACTTACCTAGGAGCCTTTGTAGTTGTACACAAATTATATAAATTGTCTATGATATCTTCTGCTTTCATCATTTTGGACATTTACCAGAATATTTTTACGTAACATGAGCTCTCATAAATGCTGAATTGTTTTATTTACTGGGTGAGGCTGCAATGGACTGCTTGACCAGTAGGCTTAGCTTGTCAGGATGGTTAATGCAGATTTACGTGTA
This sequence comes from Papaver somniferum, assembly GCF_003573695.1. Taxonomy (NCBI): domain Eukaryota; kingdom Viridiplantae; phylum Streptophyta; class Magnoliopsida; order Ranunculales; family Papaveraceae; genus Papaver; species Papaver somniferum. The sequence goes on along the minus strand of NC_039366.1, from coordinate 117,710,902 downwards.
GTTTATCTTAAAGAGATCTTGATTTTTGTTTGAACTTCATAGTACTCGATAACTTGATTTGTGAATCATTTCACGTTTCTTGATGGTTAAATCATTCTCCTTTTCAGGTATAAACAATTATCATCATCTATGGTGCAAGAAGGTAAATGGGCCGACACAGACAATTACCGGTTGTTGGGAATTTGTCTTTGGCTTTCTAATTTAGCCGCAGTAAAATAATAATGTATGGTTTCATGGTATCTGTTTTTCTAATCTAACTGTGTAACCTGTCATATGATGAAAAACACCTTATCCTAAGAGGGAAAAAAGGAAAATCTATTCCTATCATTTCCAACACTAGGAAATCTATCAATGTACTAGAAGTACAGGAAGTCCATACTTTGTCACGAATAGTTGTTTATCCTAGAGAATGAGTAGGTTTTTCGGTGGCTTGCTTACACAGTTGCACTGATTTCGTAATTATTGAATCTGAACATATCTTACTGTGAACTTTACTTGAAAGAGACATGTCCACTGAAATCTGCCAAGAGCTCTGAATGTTTGCGTTTAGTTTCTGCTGAGTAGTCACCGTAATGATAACACTTTGTCCAATCCTGGAATATATGCAGAATGCAGTTTTCCTTTTAGTCAAATAGTTTGTTTACCAAATGTGTGTTTCATCTGACCAAATCCTATGATTTGGGGTCACGGAGTTGTGCTTTGAAGGGCAATAATAATGTGGCTGATTGTATGGGCAGTAATAATATGGGTGGCAAAACTTAAGTTTAGCAACTGAGTCGAATGAATGGAGCTCAAATAAATCTAATCCAATTACTGGGATTGCAGACTTCTTAGGCTGGCTGCTTGCTGTGTTGAAGACGTTGACTGGGATAATCTTCTTGAGCATAGGTAAGCAACTTAAGTGATGCGTCAAGCGCTTTATTGTGATACTTGGTTTCATATTCAATTTGTATGATTTCTTGAAACCATTTTTTTATGTTGGGCCTGTTTGTATACCAGTATTCTAATACATAGCTTCATTTCACCTTTCAAATTGAAAGTCGATACCTTGTTTGAAAAATCCACACCTCACATGAAAGCCTAACCATTTATGAAGAACTAGTCTCTTCTGATCCTGTTTGTTGTGTCGATTGCAGGTCTGGAAACATCACTCTGAAACGTTGGAGACGGATGGTAAATCACATTGGGACACATGGACTGCAACCATTCGCAGAACAAGTAGAAGTACTCGCCAAACGCTATTGTCCTGAGCTACTTGAAGTCGGAGAAGCTCTTGACATCAGACCCGTGGTTGATTGAAGTGTGGATGTGGGAGCTGCAGGCTCGACAGAGAGGTTGCCAAGAAGGTCAAGTTCTGAACAAAAAGACTACTCAGAAACACAAAATTGGTGCTTATAAATATTTTTGTTTGATTCTCATAGTTCGTTCTGAATTAGTTATGTACTTGGTGAGGCAATTAAATGTTCATAGTTGAAACAATTGTGGTCCAACACTGAAAAACTGTCAATGAACAAAATTTGCACTTCAGGCACCCTACTCCCCACGCTTGCATATGTAGTTAGATACTAATATGGGAGAGGGGCATTGCCCTGGTAACCCAAAATCTATCATTGAGTTCAAATGGTTCAATGGCTGTCTGTGCATCTATGAAGGCATTAACTATTTCATTAAATCAACTTTACCAACAACTTTATCAGCTGTGAATAAACCTTTTATGGACTGAGTGTCAGTCTGTACTAACTCTCTGCATTGCATTGCAGGTTGCAACATCCAGACTCCATCAATTCAAAACTACTCATATTCAGTAATAAACAGCACACCCCTTTTCAGTTATCAGTCACTCAAATTCCTATAATCAGAACAGGAAAGGAGTAGTCTCTTTCTGTCACAGTCTCTCTTGCTTCCTAGTGAAATGTACAAGTTGATGTCACAACTACGGGACCAGTTTAGTTTAGGATGGTCCCGAATACCAAGTAATGATCAACTTATGACACTAGGCATCACCCCTCACCATGCCAATACCTTAAATCTGTTCATAAAGGCTCTCCTTCAACCACCATCCAGCTCTCAAAGATTTGCAGAGTTCATCTCTACTTAGACAACTACAACAAGAGCCAATTTGTTCAAAAATGTTGCGTCTTCTGCGATCTGTTATGATGGTAATGATACTGATCATAAAACCAGGGCTACTAGTGTCTGTTAATGAAGCTCATCTCTCTTATGGACACTACCAGACTTCATGTCCAAATGTTGAAGCCTTAGTCAAGGATACACTTGTACCCATTTTCTTGACTGATGCTACTGCTCCTGCATCTTTCTTAAGGCTCCTGTTTCATGACTGTCAAGTTCAGGTAACTCTTTCCTATGAATCTTATATAAAACTATGTTGATACTGCTTGAGCTTGGTTCATATGCAAGGAGAAACTTATTCATGAATCTGTATATATGTAGGGTTGTGATGCTTCGATACTACTCAACTCTGAACGCAGAAACATTGGTCCAGAGATAATTTCCTCAAAAAACTTCATGATAAGAAACCGCGAATCAATTGGGCTGATAAAATCGGTTGTGGAGTCAGAGTGTCCAGGGAAAGTCTCTTGTGCTGATATTATTGCTTTAGCTGCTAAAGAGTCGGTGGCCTTCACTGGAGGACCTCAAATTCAAGTTCCTCTTGGAAGGAAAGACTCAACAAGTTCAAGTTATAAACAAGCTGATATATGGCTACCTTCACCACAAGTGAGTGTAGATGGAATGCTTCAAATCTTCAGATCTAAAGGAATGAATCTTCAGGAATCTGTTGCCATGTTGGGTAAAATCTTAGTCATTACTTGAGTATATATTTTTGAGTTTCAGAATCTGTAGCCATGTTCTGCTTTAAAGGTTCAGCTATGTTGATGAGTTGAATCGTGTTTTTTCTTCTTCCAGGAGCACATACATTAGGGGTTGGACATTGTCTAAACATTGTGGATAGATTATACAATCCCAAACACACAAAGATCAACCCCGCCTCTGCTAACGATATGTTGGAAAAAGATTATGAAGCTCTACTGAAGATGCAATGCCCAACTAGAGTTCCTCTAACAAACCTTACATTTGTGCCTAATGATATAACTCCTCTAACCTTTGATAATCAGTACTACAGAGATATCATTTATGGTAGAGGTTTATTTGGTATCGACTCGAGAATCTCAAAGGATCCACGAACATCACCGGTTGTTAAGTCGTTTGCTGACGATCAAAACTAGTCTTTGCTTCTGCATTTGTGAAGCTTTCATCGACAAATGTACTTACAGGAAATTTGGGTCAGATTAGGAGTGATTGCAGTAGATTAAATTGAACATCTGCATGACTGCATCGACAAATGTACTTCTGCATTTGTTATCATGTTGTCGAACAACAAAATATGTGTAGTGTAAGGAGTTGGAAGAAGACATAAATTGTCTGGTAAAAGTACAAATAGTCCTTTCTTAGATTTTGAGTTCAAATTTTAGCACATTCTTGTTTAATCATTAGTATTGGAAGTACTTTAGTACTGTTGAAGGCATTATAGGCATTGTAGTACTGCTTATACGGCAGATATGGCGTACTTCGCTGTAACTGATATTGGCTGCTTAGGCGCGGAACAGAAACTAAGGCTGATCTGAAACTCAAAAATAGGCTATCTGTAGAGAATGTTAGCTGGTAGTTTTAGGGAAGCAGCTAGTAAAATTTGAAGGGCAAGACAACACAAATCTAAAAGAATCTGAATTTGATTACAAATTTCACCAGAAAAGGTCAATATAAACAGAAATTACAAGAGATTAACAAGCCTATGTTGTTGGCTCAGCTAAAAGATTTGGACGATTAGAAGTAGCTGCATCATCGTCTTTAGAACTAGAACTTGTTGTGTCCTGCTGCTCGCCACTGGAGTTGCCACCATAATCCAGAGATTTTCTAAAGTTCTTCAAATAAACTGCCTTCATTTTCGTTCTGTAAGTTACTGAGAGACGACTCGTCACCTCCTTCATTTTTTTCTGCAATTGAGTTAATATATCATGCAATACAGGAACTGCATTCTTCAGTAATGCATCCTCCACACCCTGCCAGGATTCACCATACAGGCGTTTAATGCACCCAAGCCGTAGCACTTTAAAGTGATCCTTGATACATATACTTTCCGCATCGATTGTGTTATACACGATCTCTCGTAGCAATTCCTCCACACACTCAATTGTACCTTTTACCAACTCAAATTGCCTATCGCGTTCGCATCTGTCATCTTCGAATTTAAACAGGTTCTTTTCATAAACATTTTTCTTGAAACGGCATGTATCACTACTATCACCTTCCGGAGTACTATCTGCAGACACCCAAGAATCATTCAATACTGCAACTCCAAGTTCTGTCCTTCCGCTAGCTAAAATCCTCTCAGTCGAAAGCTGATAACTTGGATTCACAATTTCACAGTTTGAGAGACGCCCAATCATGGGTTCATCAAGTTTCCTCCTTTTTGATGTTGAAGCCTCAAAATCTGTCTCCCTTTCATCCTTCTGGGGGTCTGATTGCACTTTATCCTTATTTGCTGTACTCGGAAAGGCGGTGCCATCATATTGCAGCAAATCACCAACCATATCTATCAATTCACCTTCTGAAATTATCTTTTTGCTATAAAGATACAGGCACTTCAAGTATCTCTTGTACTCGTCAGGATTTCTGAACTTCTCCTTCCTGATGATATTCTCAAAGAATTTGTAGTCTTCATGATAATCATCACCTTCATGTAACAACAACGCCTTATTGGCTTCAACCCTTTTTGTAGATTTGAATACCCTATTCTGCTCGGCACAATCATCGACTTGAATTGCATGATAGTAGTCATCAGCTTCATGTAACAACAACGCCTTATTGGAGTCTTCTGCTTGAACCCTTTTTGTAGATTTGAATACCCTATTCTGCTCGGCGTAATCATCGACTTCAATTGCATATCTTTTAGGCAAGAATATCATGTTGAATCTCAGAATAAGGTTGGGATGGCCATGAAATACCTGTTTGATCCTTGCTGCTGCAAACACCAAATTGGTGGCCTCGTAAGTCGGCAAGGACTTGAATTCTTTCATTACTTGAAGGAATTCATTAAACTTTGATGTTTTCTGCACAGATTTTATGTAAGAAAGACAATCTTCTGCTCTAGGTCTCTTCATCTTCTTCAACTCTGATTAATCAAAACTGAATCAAACCTTGATAATTGATCACAGACAGAACCCTTATTCGAGAGCGAGAAATAGAAATTGTAAGAAGAAAATAGATTACTGGTAAACGGGTTGCAGTATCGATCAGTATATATTGAGTTTAGGGTTTTTTTGAATAGTTGGATTTAGAGATGAATTTCGATTAAGAAATGGGTTTCTAAATATAGGGTTAAACGAGTTTTCCTTTGGCGCAATTTCTGGGGTGTATCAAATCAAATTTCTAATTTTATGATAAAAACAGTGGGGCGAAACAGAGGCGCACAAGGAACAACTCAAAAGGCGCCACCGCCACAAAATATGTTCACATCCGAATAGGTTATAGGGGTTGCTGGTTCTCACAAGTCCGTTTTTTTTTTGGAAGCATGAAATTCATTAATCTAATAAAGGATAACTCACAGGTCCGTTTGGACCTTGGCTGCACAATTTTTTTTTGATAGGAAATAAAATATATATTAAAATTTAAACTGTTACATTCGAGTTATCCTTTTTCAGCTTCCCAAGCAGAAAAATTGGAGGATTTTCATAACAACTACTGTCACCAAGAGACCTAGATTTTTTTGTTAGGGTATCCGCTACTTCATTAGCTTCTCTCTTGGCATGTTGACAAGACCAAAATTCAAAGTTTTTCATAATAAAAATGCATTCTTGTACAACACTATTTGTTGTCCATTTTATTGAACCTAAATCACCATTAATGGCATTCACTACATTGCTGCAGTCGCCTTCAATTTCCAAAAACTGGATGTTTTTTGCTTTAGCCCACTTCAGTGCCTCAAGAGCAGCTACAGCTTCCGCTTGCTCCTCATCTACTGCAAATGTTTTCCCGCCTTTTGCTCCATTGAATGAACCTGTATCAGAACGCAATATAAGTCCATATCACATAGGTTGTTTATCTGAGATAAATGAAGCATCAAAGTTTAGTTTCAAATAATCTTTGGCAGGGAATTTACCTTGGCTACACATGGACACACTAGTTTTCGACTAACTAGTCCGGCGACACAATTTCAAAATAATTTCTATAGTAATTAAGAAAAAAAGTTAACCTTTTGTAAAATTTTCCATTTCTGATTTTTATTGCTTTTGGTATCCAAATATTTATACGGTGTTTAGATACACTTTATAAGGAATTATTTTTCAATTAATTAAGAGGAAAAACTAGAAATTAGTTTAGGAATGCAATTTTACAATGTGGTTTTGAAAGAAGAAAAATTATGATGCAATTTTATTTATTTTTCTGCTTTTGATTTCTGAAAATATCTTCTATATGTGGTATCCAAACACATCTTAGTTATTTTAGTTTAGTTGTCATTTTTTTTCTTTGAAAGCATAGTTTTGCTATCTAGTTTAAGCTTTACTCAGCAAATGTTCTAGTTGGTTTTTCCTCCGCGCACTAATATATATTTTTGGAAAATCTACAAAACAGTCACATAATTAACACCCGATTTACAAAACAGTCATATTGTTACAAACTATTTACAAAGAAACCTATTATAAGGGCCACATTCCAATAGAGGGGCTTCACCTAATAGGACAAAAACGGGTCACCCATTAGTAATTTCAAAAATCCTTTATTTAATTAGCTAATCATATTAATGAATTTGTTATATATACTCGGTGAATTTTGGAGTAAGTTTTGGTGGGAAGAAAAAGTAGAGAGAAGAAAGAAAAAACAAATAATTGGAGATTTCTTTTCAAAACCTGGATTTTGATTTACTCAACCAAAATGAGTGAATCCAGTTGCCAATTCGAGGTGGGTGAATCTTTATATGATAGAGAAAACAAGTTTTACGTACCTCTTGATGGAGACCCAAAGATAGCTGATTTAGTAGATGATAGAGAGGTTTTAACACAAAGTGATGGTCAATCTCAACCAATTGAAGAAATAAATCGACAAAGTGAAGAACCAATGGCTGAAAATGAACATGTATACCTCTAAACTATCTCCCATGAGCTCAATTTCGCTCAGACTCAGCTAAAGTACGTAAAAAATGCAGATTTGTAGCCTTGCAGACCAGATTACGATTGGGTTATCCATTTGTAACCAACCGTAACCATCACTTACGGTTAGGTTTGGATCAACTCCAAACCGTAACTAGTGTATAATGGGAAAACCCATACTACAGTTGATTTTTTGGCATTCTAAACCCAACCGTAACCCATTATGTGCATGGAGGTATTTATTGCACTTTCTACGGTTGGGTTTTAACACAAACCAAATCGTAAGTCCTTCTACGGTTAGTTACGTTTGTGTACATACCCAACCGTAAATAATCATGTGTTTTGGAATTTGTTCTTAAGGTTGGAAATGTAAATGTTACGACTGGTTATCTGACCTACGGATGGGTTCATGGTTCTAAAAACCAGCCTGTAAGTGTAGCTTTTCTGTCTTCGTTTGTACTAATGCTTTGGTTGATAGGTCGTGCTTCCACCAAACCCAATGCCTACTCAACCTGATGCAAACAAAATTCTAACTGAAGATTCTTCCCATCACTATTTGAATGACTTGGTAGGGTTTTTTTTCCAACTTGGTTGATATGTATGTCATTCATTTGGACCATATTGCTATGTTTTTTTTTACTAACTTTGAGTTCTTGGACCATGTAGACATGTGAATCGAAAGAGGAGGGAAAACAATGGACCAGAGAACGTGACAGGTTAATTATGTGTGTGATAGTTTGTAATGGATCAACATTTGATCGCCACTTTCAAATGGTTTGCGAGTGTAGTGGAGAGCATAAAAGTCGTGCGAAAAAGGGTACCGAATATAAAGGAAAGACGAAGAGGAAGTATACTACATTCACTAAGAAGACCAAGTGTCTTTTCAAGCTTCAATTTAAAGTCAACTAGCAAAAAAATGTGATTTTTAGAGAAAGTTGTATGCGGTCATCATAACCACCTAATACCATGGACTTTGCTAACCCATCCTTATACGGCACAGCTTAATGATGAAGAAAAAATGACTGTAAGTTCCATGACCGAAAACCGTATGAAACCCATCGATATACTTGGTCATATAAAGCGCTTAAACCCATCAAATGCTTCTACTTTTCCAACCATCTATAATGCCAAAACGGAATTGAAAAATGATGAATGGGAAAATAAGAATCAAATGCAACAATTAAGGCATTTGAGGGAGAAGTATAATTACTCGGTTTTCCATGATAAAAATGAGGATAAACAAGTAAAACCTCTCATATTGGCTCATCCCGAGTTTATAAAGTTGGCGTGGTGCTCCAATCAGGTGCTTTTAATGGATTGCACATACAAAACCAACAATTATGAGTTCCCGGTGTTGAACATTGTTGGAAAAATTTCCACCAACTCTCCTTTTAGAGTCCCGTTTTGCTTCTTGCAAAATGAGCTCGAAGAGAGTTATGTGTGGGCACTAAAACAAGTGAAGTTATTCTACATAGAGGGATATACTCCAAAGGTGATTGTTACCGACAAGGAACAAGCATTGTTGAATGCAGTAACGAGAGTTTTCCCGGATGCTCATAACTTTGTTTGCACGTTCCACCTATGAAATAGTTGTTGAAAATTGTTGCCACACGTCAGGGTCTCCACGTGTCCGAGTCACCGTGTCAGCGAGTTGCCAACTGGGATGAGTTAAATGCAGTTAAAGTGCTTGAGTTAAGAGGGAGGATATTTTGGAGAAAATTAACAACGTTTTTTTCCCAACTGTTACCTCGGCCAAAATATTATATTTTGTAAACTAATTACAAAAATATGACCATCTTATAAACGAATTACAAAAAGTATGATCATTCTGTAACTGGCCATATATTTATTTTTTTATTCGTTAATGGTTTATGTTTTTCTTTCCATTTCATATATGTAAATATATCGCGTTTTACTTTTATTTAAGAAAAAAAATGTTAAAAAAATTGATAAAATCATCACTAGTCCATCCTATCTTAAAATAATGCCCAGTATCAGACTGAGTTAAAGACTACACATGTCGCCAGGCATAGTTTAAGTTTGCTCCTAGCCAAATTTTGTCGCCAAATTTGACCTTCCGAATATATTTGTTAATAAATTCATATTCATCGCACATTAACTTACCCACCCTGTAGCATATCCTGCCATTTTTACCCTCCTGCGACTTTCAGTCCTGCTTCAGTTGTCTGGCCCAGCCGGGTGCTTCCGCTGCCATTTAATTGATTTTTGACATACGTAGGGATATACAATATAAGTATAATATAATGCAAGGAGATTTTATTTTCCCGTTCCTCTTTATTATGGTGCCTGAGCTATTCTCTAAACTTATGAAAAGAGGTAGCTATAAAATTGAATATGTTTCAAAAATTCTCTATAAATCATAGAACTTTAGGATCTCATCTGAAATAGATGATACTTAGTATTCTTGGATGCGAAAGAAGAGGAGACGATTACTAATTCTGCAGATATACGAAGCTTCTACTGGTTTAAGAATCAATATCGCTAAATCTGCGGTAGCTAGTATTGCGGTAGACGCAAGAATTGAAGTGGATACAATTTGGGTTGACAGAATTGAACGGTTGCCTCTCAGATATCTATGGATACCTATTGGGGGACATTATAACTCATGGGAAATTTAGGATGATACAATACGGAAATCTCAAAAAAGATTGACTCGATAGAGAAGAAGGATGTTATGTAAAGCAAAGAGGTAAGTCTTGGTCAAAAATACTCTGACTGTACTTCCTTTGTATTAGTGTCATTATATAAGATGCCGGTGAAGGTAAAACAGATATTAACAAAAACTATGAGGTAGTTTTTATGAGGTTTTATTAGAGAAAAAATAGAACTCAACTGGATTTCATGAAAGAAATTGAGTATACCTAAGGAGTTTGGTAGTTTAGCTATTAGAAGTTTGAGAATTACAAACCAAGCTTTAATGATAATATTATTGATCAAAACAAAAAAAAAAAAAGAAAAAAAAAGAAAAAAAGAAGAAGAAGAAGACAATATCAGCAAGAAAGTTCTCTTTATAGGTTATTCAAGAAAAATAGACGGAGCTGAAGAAGATTTATGGGTCAAAGATACTTCTAAGCTTCGTGAAAGAGGTATGTGGAAAGATATCCATAATTGTAAGCAAATTGTTGAGCAACAAGCATCAACAAATATAAGTAACGGGTCTTCAATTTATTTTTGATGAGATACTTGATATGCAGGTGCAAGGCTTAAAGAGCAATTTCCTAAAGCTTACCAACTGGTATAAAGGAACGAATGCAAGGATTAAAGACCTAATATATATTGGATTATGGGTGAAAAAGAGGGGGTATAACAACCACACCCAATAATTCATTCGGCAATTTTATGGACTAACTCCAATATTATTCCGAGAGCACCAGCTTATAAGGCGAGGTCAACCAAAAAAGATATCAGACAGTTATATCTCTTTTTCTCAAATCAATCAGCAAACCAAACAGATAGAGATCTATGAGCCTGCTTGATGTGAGAAATACTTGGACGGTACCAAAGACCAATGCCCAAGTGTCAATCAATTTATACCCAACAAACAAAGGTCGGATTTACCAATTGATTGAACTAAGTACAACCTGTGATATTTCAATTATATAAACAAATATAATGCATAAAAGAAATAACACAGACACCAGAAATTTTGTTAACGAGGAAACCGCAAATGCAGAAAAACCCCAGGACCTAGTCCAGATTTGAACACCACACTGTATTAAGCCGCTACAGACACTAGCCTACTACAACTTAACTTCGAACTGGAATGTAGTTGAGCCCTAACCAAGCCTCACACCGATTAAGGTACAATCACGTTCCTTACACCTCGAGAACCACACCGGATTCTGCACACTCGATTCCCTTAGCTGATCTCACCATAACTAAGAGTTTCTACGACCTAAATTCGAAGATTTATAAACAAATCAGTCTCCCACAGATAAGTCTATTCTGATAGATAAATCTGTCTCCCACAGAAGTACCTATGAAGTTTTGTTCAATCTTATGGTAAATCAAGGTGAACAGGAACCAATTGATAATCTTATGGTCAATCACCTCACAATAACTTAACTATATGGTAGTAGAAGAAGTTAGTGTGGAACCACAAAGTCTAAGACAAAGAACTTTGTGACTACTTTTTATATCTTACCTATCAGAGATAAATCTCGAGCAAATATTAGAGAAGGTAGTACTCAATACGATAGAACAAGTAAGATCAGAATACGCAACTACAGAGAAAATAGTTGGATCTGGCTTTACGAATCCCAAATGAAGTCTTCAAGTCGTTAACCTAATATGGTTTTGGAAAAACCCAGGTTAAAGGAGAATTGACTCTAGTACACAACTAGGACACATGAAAGTGTCGGGATTAGGTTTTCCAGTTGGTAGAGTTCTCCTTTATATAGACTTTAAAATCAGGGTTTGCTTTCAATTAAATCTAAGATAACTTAGTAACAAAGCATTCAATATTCACCATTAGATGAATTCCTGATTTAAGATTCAAGCTAAGTCTGCTTAGAAATAAAGCAATTAATCTCCACCGTTAGATGGTCTTAGCTTGTTACGCACAAATGAAATATACCTTCATTTAGATATGGGTAACCGTACCTAAACGTTTACATTGAGTTGGTTCAATAACAGTTAACCGAAGTTATCCATATGAACACTTTTGTCTTAACCACATTCATGTAACACTTCTAGATCAAATATGATGATCAATCAAACATGAAAGATAATCAAATGAATTTAATTGTGTTTCATATAAAGTTGTTCAATTGTTCACTATCCCATAGAAATATATATGAACTAATTCAAACAAAATCGGATTGATTCGTAATCATACAAAGTACTTATACAAGAATCAATTCATGAACATTAAGCCACAGTTTGCAAAGATTGCATTCCTTAATTCATAAATGTATTTGTTCGTGAGTATGAAAAACATACTTAACCGTTTTTTAGAACTTAACCATTGTGTTCGCAAACCAGGTACGCGAGCAACATCTCCGGACCTTGGCCTTGTCCATCCGTTCGCATACTAGGTACGCGAACAACAGTCTCGGACCAAACTCAGGTAGATTCGTTCTCATACTAGGTGCGCAAACAAGGTTCCCGGACCTTAACAGTTAAAACCATTCGCATACTGGGTACGCAAACAAGGTTCCCGGACCTGAGTCACTACAAAACAGTTTGCATACTAGGTATGGATATTGTGTTGTATCCAGACATGGTTAAATGTTCTAAACTCTCATTTCAATCATTGAAACATCCTTAGAAGACGACAATAGCTGTCTCACACAAACTATTAGCTTCAATTAATTTTCAAGTGATCGAATGATCAACACGAAACTTTCCAAGTCGACATCAAATGATTGTCTCACACAAATCATGTAAGATGTTTCAAGACAATTTACACATGATCATTCTTTGACTTAATATTTAGTTTCTAACAAATAAATTGTTTCCAACTAAACTCGTCAAGAATAATGATGAACATAGTTAAAGAAAAAAGCTTCCAACACATATTCCGATAAAAAGATAAGCAAGATAAACTCAACTCAAAATATCAAATGTGTATAATGTGAAAGTCTATATAGCTATACGACTTAGTCTCATTAGGAGATAGAATAAAATAGACTTCTGAGTGATAGATAAGTTTTAGTCTCCATATACCTTTTGTTGATTAAGTTCCTCCAAGCTCTTCTCAGTAGATCTTCGTCTTCAATTGATGAACGTCGTGAAGTCTAAAGCTCAACTACACATTCTATCCTTTTGTTGATTAAGTTCCTCCAAGCTATATAGACTATAATGTGAAAGTCTATATAGATATACGACTTAGTCTCATTAGGAGATAAAATAAAATAGACTTCTGAGTGATAGATAAGTTTTAGTCTCCATATACCTTTTTTTGATTAAGTTCCTCCAAGCTCTCCTCAGTAGATCTTCGTCTTCAATTGATGAACGTCATGAAGTCTAAAGCTCAACTACACATTCTATCCTAATCTGAGACATAGCTATAAGTTGACTAGAAACCAAGATTATAGTTTTGATCAACTAAACTTGTCTGATATAGTAACTTTAATGGCTCAATATATCCCCTCCATCTTTATCTCACTCAGAGGATGTAATAGTGTGCAATTCAGGTAACACCTTTTCTGTTAAAACTGTTTATGAATGGATATTAACTAAAGAATGTGCAAATATGCTTGTGTTGATGGTGGCTTTTAGTTTAGGGATAAAATTGTAAATTTTCCGCATTTAATATGCTGTCACTCTGCAAAGAGACAGAGCCACGTAATAGTGATGAGTGTTCAACCTCTTCACTGGTGCATTTATTGAGCAATTCAATATATTCACATGAAATTTACCCAAAATGGTGCATGTAGCAACAATCCCAGATGTTCTGTAAATTTCGGCGCCCTGCGTATATTATTCATTAATATAAGACTCACTGAATATTTTTCAGTGCTATGTTCCCTGGCTGAACCCTTAATATTGATATGAGATGACAATTAATGTTCACTCACAACAGAGTAGCATGAATTTACCGAAGTATCAAGGTTAAGGTCTTTGCATAAAAGAACTCAACAGGAAAGCATACTGCTCTCCGGAAATAAATTTAAAGACTTTATGCAGAGTTCAATCAATTTTGTGATAACTCATAAAAATATCCTAACCCAATTAATTTGCAAAATTAGGGTTTTGCCCCCCACGCATTATATCAGACCTTGCTGGTCGAAACTAAACCTAGGCAAGCTATGCAATTGATCCGCCATGGATTAGTAGGTTCAAAATCCTACCCAAAATCAGAAAACAAGGAATAAAAAAGAGGATCCGCGTAAAAAAGGAGCAGCAACAAAGGGAGGTGTGGTCGTGACATAAGCCAGCCGGCGCCACTTGCCAATGGCCACGCCCCATGCTGCTTGACTGGCCCTCTTCTTTTCCATCGACCAATCAGGTCTCTTTAAATCCGCTGCACGCACACTAGAAGTGTGGCCACGCCCATGCTTGGCCGGCCTCTTTTATATTAACCAATCAGGTTGCTCTAAACTTGCCACAGTTTTAAAAGAGGAAAATTGCGCCAGATGGTCACAAACCCAATTGGCTTTCCAAAACCGCGCAAACATGCCAAACGTGCCATGTTGCGTCAATGAGCTGAACGGCATGCCAACATGCCACTCCGTCACGCCAAACGTGCCACTTTTTGGCAGCATTCCAAACCGGCCAACGTGCCGTAAATAGCGCGCCTACGTACTAACCTACCTCATGTTCGTGGCCAACGCCATGACGTGCTTAAATTAGGGTTTTCTAGTCAGAAGCATGACTTTGCTTTAGGCGCATTAACCAAAACCCTAATTTCCAGTTGTGGCCCAAATTACGCCGCTTTGTGCCCCACAACATTCCACGAGCCATGTGGAACCCAGGAAACCCTAAAAGTGGCTCCATGCTATGGCCACTCATAGCCGCCCTTGCTCTTATGGACATCCCCATGTTATGGCTCTGCCATGATTCCTTTGGCGTGGCCATGGCTCCGTCTGCACAAAAAACGACACTGTGCCACGACCACATGCCACACGCGCTAATTAGGGTTTCGATATGCCGAACCCTAATTTAGCCAAGGTTGTCACGCCAACCAAGCCAAGTAATGCTCCCTAAGGCATTAAATTTGATATGGCAACTGGAGTCAATGTTGTCGAAGCCATATTTGGGTCTAACACCAATATGCCAAATTCTAGCCTTGGCCATGCCGCCAAGCCTTAATTTTGGACACAACACCAAATCCTAGCTTGGCCATGCCTCCAAGCCCTAATTTTGGCCACGACGCCAAATCCTAGCTTTGGCCATGCCACCATGTCACTGGCATGTGCCAATAGCTCTACTATGCTATTAAAAGATGCCAACGGAATGCGGCCATAATCAATGGCCACCCTCTCACATGAATTACAATCCCAGCCATCCAAATTTGCCACATAATTGACAGGCCCATGGAAAGTTTTAGGCGACCAGCAAGCCTAATAGCATCACGCGCTATTCTCTTGTGGCAAGTCTCCTGACTTTGACTCGCTACACATGGCTATCTGCTACTTAGTTGACGTACAATTAATCAGATTATCCAGGTCTTGTACACAAGACCCACTTAGCAATCTGCTACACTTTTCCATACTCGAGACATCAAACATGTCACAAACTGGGGGATGCTCATCAGGGTATTGGTCTGGCAGTTTACAGCGTGCGACGTGAAATACGTCCGTCATAAGAAAGTGTCAGGAAAACAGGGCAGTTAGTGGCGGCAAGAAGTAGTGGGTGTAAACAAACCCGTTTCCTTCATAGTGGGAACGTGGCTTCTGGCATTTAAACATTACCCCACTTCTCCATCACTCAACGACTCCCACTTCCTACGAGACCAGGGTGCGTTTAATTATGACTTGTATAAATAGGTTTCACCTATTTTAGACCAAGCGAAAAGTTTTTGGTTAACAACAACACAGTATCCAGAAAATACCAAAAGAACTGATAGCTTACATTCCGCAAGCCAGTTCCACATTCTGATACAAGTCATAAAATAGCCAAACCTTCAGAATTAATCATTCTAGTCTCAACACTTTCTTCGCTTCCCTCCCTAAGACCAACCCTTCTCCTTCACTTTGTGACCGAAGCAAGCCTGAAACGACCATTTCTTGGTTTACGCCATGATTGTACAGATTGATCTCTCGAATCTAAAGTACTCCCGTGCAGTGCATTTTTTTAAGGTTTAGGCTCGTTTCTCATCCACACACCCAAATTGAACAAAACCAGCAGAAACAGTTTTTACCCACAGACAACTTGTTTTTCCACACAAGCTTATATTGATCAAACATAAACCCACCTGTTTCAAACATAAACTCGTCTGTTTTTATTGAAAAAATCAATAATCAACAAGTAAATATTTTGAAAGAAGGTGGTTGGACCGATGCAATGACCATAATGCAAATTATTGCGTATAATGTGTATATATAGTATTGGCGACATGTAACTAACTTCTAAAAATATGCGACCAATTTTAATTGGGAGGTCGAAGCATATGGGTATGCTGGTGACCTTCATAAACACGTGATGTACCCATTTCGCCTCAACATATGGGTATTACTGTTACGCCACAGACTTATAACATCAGCCCCATCCAGGAGAACATTATAACCATGCCTGATATCAGGCGGATCTATTATGAACGTCTGGTGGGCGGATGTTATATCAACGCCTCACCCAGGAGAACATTATAAATACGCCTGATATCAGGCGGAGACAATACTCACTTTTGGTAGGGCAGATGTTATTTGTTCGTCCAGTTCAGGCGGTCTTTATAACTTCGCTCCTCCATCAGGAGGTTACTTCCATCTGCGCCCGTTGCGAGACGCTAATTATACCATCGCTTACTGTCAGACGCACACAATATGAATACTCGAGCAAATATAGTTTCGGTCAGAATTTCAGACTAAATTGGTCCCATACCCTAGCTAGAAAACCCGACCAAATTCGGTTTTGCTTCATCGTGGAGGGCCCAAAGGCTCTGAAGCCTTATTTGATCCATGATTCGTGATTGTGGACGTCCAAAAGCCTCATGGTAGAGTATAATCTAGAATCATCATTTGGGGCATATCCAAAACTTTTGGGGCATATTAAATAAGACAAAATCGGAAGTGGAAATAGTGTTTATATAGTGCCCCATATCCAGCCATTTTTCATAATGGCAAAAATACCCTTATCATTTATAAAAAAATATATTATTATTTCCAAACCTTTTTTTTATTTTCTTCAAAAAAATATTTTATTTTATATTTTTATATAATAATACTCCCTCCGTCTCAAAAAGACTGTCCTCTTTGGCTTTGTCAAAATATTAAGAAGACCATAGTAGTTTACTTGACTACCCTTAGTTACTTACCTATTTTATTTTAATAAAAAAGCTAGCAATAAAAACTACCTAAAATTGTTAGGAGGATTATAAATACGAAATATAAAAGGAAAATTAAAAGATATCAAATTTATGGAATATAAACTTTATTAGTATTTTAATTATTGGAGCCAAATATGAAAGGCACGAAGAATCTGTTTGTTTCCTTAATTATACAATTTTCTTTAATATTTAGATAGGGCCCCGTTAAAAGTGAATTTATGAATATAAAAAACTTAAGGGTACATTAGAGAGTTCAACGGAAAAATATGGCTATAAATAGTAGGTGGATACAACTTTGAAACAGTCGAAAATGGAATAGAAGACATTTTTTTTGAAACGGAGGGAGTAACTAATTAATGAAATCAAGATTCGTACAAAGAAAGAGTTGGTAGCCGAGCAACAAGCTGGGCACTAACACCCTTTTGAATAAACACACCTAACCTATGAAAACCAAAACTGCCATGACCACTATTAGCATCCTGACTGGCTAAGCAATTCTCAAGTCTTTTAAGAAAGACAACAATATCTCCTCCAAGCTCTCCCAAAGTAGTGAAAGCCAAAACACCCAAGCCATATCCATGAGCATCACAATGTTCCAAGTGTTTGTTGCGTTTACGCAAGACTACGTTTGAAATGGCTTTCCCTGGGGTGAAAACACGACCTGCACCACTAGTGAAAGGGGTTTGTCTAAGCACATATCCATCCTATTCTCCCAACTATAAACAAGAATATCCACGGGCCTCAAAGCGCCCTGAAAGGAAGCCCAAAGGCATTTCTTTCCTAGCATGAACTTCAGATTTGTAACACATATCGGCTAAAACATAACGAACAAGGTCGTGACGATACTTAAGACCGGCGTCACTAGCACAATGTACATCATGATCTCTGAAAACGTCCATTTCCCGATTGCAACTTGAACACAAACTACCTTCACTAAAAAGTGGGATGCCAAGCCGGTAGCTCAATACTGATCTAAATTTGTTTTTTTTTCTTTTTAGTTTTTATTTTATTTTATTTTTTAAAATTATATTATTTTTTCTATTTTTTATTTTTATTTTTTATTTACAAACCTAACTTCGGCTGATAACTTGTCAGCCGAACTTGGGCATTGTGAAAACATACCTAGGTTCGGCTGATAAGCTTATCAGCCGAACTTAACTCTGTAACTATGGAACTTAGGTTCGGTAGATTCGAACATAAAATAAGACATCCGAACTTAGTATTGTTTTTATAAAGTGAAGTTCGACTAACATTTTCGTGTTTAATTATCACCCGAACTGTTCGTCAACACTTTCAGGATTGAAGAAAAATGAGAAGTTCGGCTGATAATTTGATTTTATTATCAGCTGAACTTCGCTCTGGAACTGTCATAGAACTCTGATTTTCTGATTTTAAACATAATCAATCAATCGATCATAAGAGAATAGGATTTGGGTTTGTGGAAAACATTTTGTTTTGTATATTTCCTTGTAGTGAGAGAAGAAAGAAGGAAACAAATATCTTTTTTTTTAAAGTAAAAAAAAAAAAAATTAATGCTTTTCTTTAAATAAAAATAAAATAAAATTAAAAGGGTGTTGATGGATGCTGTGAGGAAGCTGGAGGATCCTCAGTGTGAGCTCCGCCCTTTGAGAAGTTTTGTGGGGGTTTCTAAGTTATATTTTTCTATGCGTACTACTATGCCTGAGCACTTATCTGAGGCACGATGCATTTTTGATTTGTATTTGGCCCAACATGTGTGTCATACTGTTACGAATGATGGTCCTAGTTTTGGGTTGTTACAGCATAGGCTCATCTCCATACCCCTCAGGCATGGCGGTTTGGGTTTATTTTTTATGGATGACGCAATCCACTACTGTTATTTCGCTTTAGTGATACAAACACAGCCCCTTCAATTCGTTATTTTGCGTGACACGTCTCTACTGGGTCCTGATCTTGGTCTTCAACAGTCTATGAAGTTATTTTCTAGTGCATGTCCTGATATCAACGTCGATCTTACTGCCCCCATCCTATGAAGTTTTTGGCAGTTAAGTATTTTGAGGTTGTCATGAAAGAGATGCCAAATAAGTTTTCCATGTCTGATCATGACTGTGCCGTTTGGCAATGCAATAGGTCCAATCATGCCTTCGATTTTCTCAAAGCCTCACCTATCGAGGGGATCAACCAAAGGCTGGGGGGGAGGGGGGTGGAGATGGGGGGTTCTTTGTTATCGTTTGGGTATCCCTCTATTCTCCGCAGATAGTCATTGTATCTTTTGTGATCGGGATATGGACTGCTTTGGGGATCATGCTTTATATTGTGCTCATGAAGTGGGGCTCAAATTTCGGCACGATCTTGTCAGAGACACTATCGCTGACATGTGCTTTCGGGCAGGTGTGCCGATTGGGAATGAGGTTGCTTTGGGTTTTTTGTTTAATGTTGGTGGGCCCCTGAGACCTGCGGATATTTTAGTGTACAATTGGGACAATGGTCATGGCGTCTGTTTAGATGTGACTGGGGTGTCGCCTTTTACTGGGGAAGGGATTCACGCCTTTCAGCCAGGATTAGCTTTGAGTAATGCCATTGTGCGTAAACATAAAAAATATTATGAGCAGTGTTTGGCTCAAGGCTTTGGGTTTGGTACTTTAGCTTTCATGACATTTGGGGAACTGGGGAGGATTTGGTGGATCTCTTGAAGAGGCTGCACAACCATTTATCTAGGTTTGATGTTAGTGCTAAGAAATGTAATTTCTTTTTTCATATATTAGGCATCGTTATACAGAAGGGTGTTGGTGTCCAGCTGGTGACAAGGACCCCTACAAGTTATTTAAAATAAAATAAAATAAAATAATTAAAAATTAATTAATTAATCAAGGGTATCCAAATAACTTAACCACCCATTAGACACCCCTTATCACCCCATACTAGTTAAGGTCATAACTATGTATGCCCCAAAGATTCTGAGTATGCCCTAAATGATGGTTCATAATCTAAGGAGGCGGAAGCTTTTATTACTAATGTAAAATGTTATGTTATGGGCTACCTTATTGAAACCTTTTTTCTTTTCGCTCCACAATTCTCAATGTTCGTAGCATAAACCCTCTGAGTTGAATTCCAACAGAGAAGAAGAAGAAAAATAAAAAGAAGATTGACATCGTCTCAAGATTACCTCCTGATTTTATCCCCAGTTGTGCTGTCATCGTCTTCTTTGATGTCTGAACATGTATGTACTTACGATCACCTAATTCATCCGATGTACAGAGAAATTGTGGGTTTAATTTAAGTTTTGAAATTTGGGTGATTTTACTCCAATGAAAATGATGACTATTTTCTCATCTGGGTATCCTTCTCCTTCAATAAAACATGGGTAAATATCTCTATACTCTTCTACCCAATTTCACTACTACTACTCGTATGATGAAAATTCTCCATTATTCTACCAAAAACAATCATCCAGTTTCAGCAGAAAAGTTAGTTTCTTACTTGGAAGAAACCTGTATAGATATCAGTTCTCTAAAAAAGGTTCATGCTTCCATTATAACTTCAGGTCTATTTAAAAACCATGTCTTTTTAGGTTCTAAACTTTGTGTTTGCTATGCAAAATTTGATAAATTAACTGAATCAAAAAGGGTTTTCAGCAGTATTATCATAAACAACAGAAACAGGAACCCCAACAACATAGAACTAACTTCTCTTTGGAATTCAACTTTGGTTGGGTATTTCAGAACTGGTCATTTCAGTGAAGTGTTAAAATTGTATTGTGATTTTAAGAACTATTCTTCTGATAATATTAACATAGATAGTTCATCAATCACATTTGGTTTGAAAAGTTGTATTGCGAATGGATCGATACAATTTGGAAGAGGGATTCATGTGGATGCTTTGAAATATAATTTACATAAACATAGATTTGTGGGTTCTTCACTTATTGGATTTTATTCAAAGTATGGATGTAGTAGTGATGCCAGACAAGCGTTCAATGAAATAACTGATAGAGACGTCGTTGTTTATACAGCAATGGTTACTGGGTATGCTCATAGTTATGATTGTTATGAAGCTTTTGAAGTTGCTAGACTTATGCAGGAGGAAGGTGGGATAGATCCTAATAGGGTGCCTTTAGTTAGTTTGCTGTAAGCTGCAGCCAATTTAAAAATACGGAAAGAGGGTCGAGCAGTTCATGGACATGCTATTAGAAGGAAAATTGATACTTATGATGAGATAATTGAGACTAGTCTCATGGACATGTATAGTAAATGTGGAGACTTGAAAATGTCGCTATCCGTATTTAATACAATGAATAAGAGAGATATTAGTTCTTGGATGCATTGGTTGCTACCCATGTTCAAATAGGTCAGCCGTACACAGCTTTCGAGCTGTTTCAGATGATGCAGCAGGAGGATATAATGCCTGATATGATCACTCTTGCGAACTTGCTTTCGAGCTGTGGTGATCTGAAGTTCCTCCGTCAGGGCAAAAGCATCCATGCATACCTAATTCGCACAGAAGTTCAGCTGGATTTAGTTGCAACCACTTCGTTGATTGAAATGTATTTCAAGTGCAATAGAACAAACCAGGGAAGGATACTGTTTGATCGGATCGAAGCACAGGACGTGATTATGTTTAATGTGATGGTTTCCGGGTATCTTCAAGCTGGGTTTACTGATAAAGCTTTAGAAACAGTTCGTCTGATGATTGAAGCAGGTAAAACACCTAACCCTGCAACCATTCTTATTCTTCTTTCTTTGTCTGCAGACCTCAGAGAAATGAAAATTGGCAAGGAAGTCCATGCTTACATAGTTAGGCAAGGGATTGGATCAAATGTCGATATAGCAAATCAGCTTCTTTCCATGTTTGGGAAATTTGGGCGAATTGAGATTGCAAGACAAATCTTTAACAGGATAACAAGGAGAGACTTGGTTTCATGGACATCGATGATTACGAGTTACGCACAACATGCGTATACCAGCGAAGCACTAATGTTATTCCGGTTATTAGTTCAAGAAGAAAGACTCCAGCCTGATTTAGTCACCTTAGTAAGTTTGCTCCAGGCCGTTTCAGGGCTTGGGTGTTTAATACTAGCAAAAGAGGTTCATGGTCACATATACAGAAATCAATTAGAGAAAGAAATACTTATTATCAATTCCCTGTTAACAACTTATGCAAAATGCGGAAGCATAGATACTGCGGAACACCTGTTCAAGTCCGTTGTAAAGAAGAGTCAAGTTTCATGGAACACCATGATTTCTGCTTTTGGGATGTATGGGAAATGTTTAGAAGCACTTGACTTGTTTTATCAGATGCTTAAGGAAGGTTTTCAACCAGATGATATCACATTCACATCAATCCTCTCTGCTTGCAGTCATGGAGGATATGTGGAAGAAGGATGCCGTATTTTCCAGTCCATGGTGGAGAAACATTCTGTTACTCCGAATACAGAACACTATAATTGCGTGATTGATTTATTTAGTCGGTCAGGTCAGCTCGAAGAAGCTTATGGTCTTGTTCAACATTTGCCACCAAGAGAAAGAATTTCTGCATTGGATGCTTTACTATCTTCTTGTAGAGTTTACAAAAATATGGAGGTCGGTGACATTGTTGGGAGAGAATTACTGAAGTTAGATCCTAATAACTCAGGTACGTACACCTTGTTGGGAAATTTATACGCAGAAGCTGGTAAATGGGATGCAGCGGCTAGAGTTAGAGAGATTGCAAAGGCGAAATCTTTGGCCCGGCAGTCTGGTTATAGTATGATAGAGTCTGGATCTGTTAAATACTGTGACAGTCTCACAGCCTGATCTGTCAGGAAGGGATGTCATTCTGTCGGTATTCTAGGTCTTACTTGATCATCATTACAAGAAAAATCCCCATCCCCAGCCGTGGTTTCATTTGATATAGGATTATTTCTGTGGAGTACCGCAACTGCAACATGATAGTTCATCGAGATCTTAAGCCTGAGAAGTGAGAACCTGCTTTTGTTTCAAAATACAATGTGAAACTTGCTGATTTTGGCTTGAGCCGATATCACGCGTGAGGGTCATTTCAAAAAAACAAGTTGTGGAAGCCCGAACTATGCTGCCCCCGAGGTATGGCAGAACACAATACATCTTGGTATTTCTCATAGTTTAATGAGACTGCAACATGATTTAAGATCCAGTTTGGCCTAAATACCAATGACTTATGTTTTATATATTTGCTTTGCAGGTGCTATCTGGAAAACTATATGCTGGGCCTGAGGTAGATGTCTGGAGTTGTGCTGTTATTGGACGACGACCAAAGGGAGGAGTCCCTTAGTGATGAAAAAATGGTGAGTTTGTCCGTCACAATGTTTGTGCAGAGAAACTGAATATGGTTTTCTGGAAATCACAATTTCATGAAATTAAGCTCAAACTTGGGATCATCAATCAAATTGATTACAGATTTCAGTCAAACACCATTAAACAAACAGATTCACAGCTTAAAATTCTTTAAGATAGCCATCAGATTGATTGAAATCGATCAATTTCAGTATCATTTTATTAAAAAGCAGTTCCCTTTCATCGTCGGCCTTCACTGCTGCAGCAGTAATCTAGTTTAGTATGCCCTTCTATGTGGTACTTTTCACTAACCTGTTCAAGAAAATAAAGGTAATATCCTACTCAACTTAACTAGTCTGTATCAGTAAATGAGTATGTATATAGTGTCAAATGCTTGATTCTGCAGAGCCCAAGCTACCATTATTGAATTTACCTTGAACAGACTGTCAGTAGTTGAGGTTGAATAATGTGTGTGCTACCTGGCTGTTTTGTTCCCATGACATGCAATTAGTTAGATAGATGCAGCGAATATAAACTTCTGCTTTATGAGTTTGTTTCTCTCAAGCTATCTAATAGTAATATATTTAGTCAAATATTACAACCTTTTTAAGCCTAGAGATTAAAGTCTTATGCCTTTTACTTCACTTGGTCCTGTACCTCAGGGTGAAAATTATAGTCACCAAGTAATTATGAGCTGGAGAAAGGGATTTGATCCCGAGGATGCTTGTGGTTGATCCCGTGAAGCGAATGACCTTTCCTGAGATTTGTCAGCATCCATGGTTCCAAACTCATCTTCCACGCTATAAGCTATTTAGTTTTTCCTCCACCAGACACAATGCAACAAGTAAAGAAGGTATTCACATATGATAGATTGGTTTTTTATGGTCTAAAATATGATTATGGTTTTCGTTTTTGTTCCTATGCGTGTAACAAAAGGGGATTTACATTGGCTACCAGCAAAAGGGGGTTTACATTGGCTTATTACTGCCTCAGTTTAAAATAATATCCATCATATGTGTAGAGCACAATTTGAGATGTCTTATACTGATTTTACTTGATCATTCCAAAGATAAAAAGATATAGAGAATGCTGGTCTGTGGCCAATTTTGTGATTAACCGGGTTCCTTTACGATCGATGACACCACCACCTGTCACTGCAAATGATTACTGGTTGGTATGAAAAACATGCGCAGATTCAATGCATCCAAATTTACAAATTCAAAAAGTTAATCATACATTCAAATGTTTCCAACAGTTGCTGCTTCTAAGCAAAATGTGATAAGAAATCCAAGTTGCATACATCTCTGTATGGTCTCAAGTGCAAAGGCTCTTGTGGAAAGGTTAAATTGGACATTTTCGTCACAAAATGCGAAAATCTCCGGCTTTGAGCGTTGGCCTACTACGTCCATAGTCAAGGCCGCCGCAATTTGCACATGCAGTTTTGTGGAGAACATCCATATAAGGCAGTACCATTGGACGGTGGTCAAGTTGTTGCTTGCATCAACACGCATGCTGCACGCAGGAATTTACTGGAAAAGTTTGATTACCAACCTTAATTAGTTGTCTCTGTCAATCTTTTTTTTTTCTCGGTTGAGTTGGACTTTCAGGGTTTTGTTAGTTGGACCATTTTACTTCTCACGTAGATGACTTTCAGCTTATTGGATTTTGAGTACCTTCTGTATTTCTTATCTACCTCCAAAAATAAAAGCTAAAATTGAATACTTTTAACAACTTTGGCATTGACAATAGTTGACTGCTTAAATTTCCAGGGGTGACATTGCAAAGTTGAACGAATGGCTTGTCAATTAAGTTCTAATTAATGAGTCAGCAGTTGCCATCTTTCTTCAGCATGCCGATGGCACCTACGTAGTCATGATCACTTGACTTTACAAGATTCTTCTGTTGCAGCTCTGGAGAAACTACCACACTTCTGATTAAAATATGAGCCAAGGGGTAAAAGTCCGGTGAGAAAAGAACATTTTCAAGTACTTAAACAGAAAGAGTTCTAAAGTCAAATAAAGTTTAAATTCCCCCCGGTGGAAGCTAGACATTTCTACCTGGCTGTTAGATCTCTAACTTTTCTGTTCCATTGGTCCCTTTTAAGTAAACTTAAGATCAGATTTTCGTTTAATAATTACCATCCCCACCTTATTTAAATGTTCCATTTTGTTTGGAATAACCACTTGACTTTGATTATTTTAGTTTTCTTAGCCTTGTAGCTTACTGTTTAAGCGAACAAAACCAACCACACATTCATGCTTTTAAGTCTGAATTAGCCAACAAAAGAGACATAAAACTTACATTTGTTTTCTTTCCCAAGTATGAATGTTCAATTTCCAGAAAGGGAGATTTTGGGTTTAACACTGTACACTAATCGTAAGTTCAAGGCAACCTTTCATTGACAAAATCTTGTGATAAGTCCTGTTCCAGGTCAGAAATACAGTGAAATCACCTAATTCTGTAGATTTATGTACACATATATTGCGTATAATAATACCTGATGCTCCTAATATATGTACACTTCCATACGAATTTGACAAGCAAACCTCCAAATGGGATAAGTGAAGGCTCTTAATCTTACAATGTGTTCAAGCATGATGGAATCCCAAATATCTAGTATACCGTAAGCCCAAAAAAGTTGACTAAACACCTACATACATGAATCATTGATCAAATTTGACAAAATACACTCTTTATTGGACTTTATGTAAGTTTTTTCATTTTTTGGCAAACCCCGAAGAGAATTTATTGATCAAAGGCGAAAATAAAATAGAAACTGGAATATAATTTGTATTACCTCCGTTTCAAAAAAAAAAAAAAAAAGGTTTGTTTTATGTGTAATTTATCTATAAAACAAGACTATTCTTTTGAAATAGAAGGAACAAGGCATCTCTAAGAGGGACTCCACGTAAGTGATCAATTAACGGGCATAGACATTTAAATGGATCAATAAAAGTTTCAATGAGCAGAAGACAATTGAATGGATCATTGGAGACAGCTAATATTTCCCTAATCTTATAATGCCCGCCCGGGCACCATGTACATATCTAGACTAAGATTGTTGTATTTGATTTGAGCAACAAAAAAGTAATAGGATTAATGCAATTTGCTAATTAAACAATTGTTCCGGCTTACAATAACACTCAGATTTTAGCAAGTGTCGGTCAGTGCGGCTATTTCAGGTTTTAACAGGAAATTTTTTAATATGAATTCCACTTGTAATTAATTTTCATTCCTTCCTTCTAGTACAGACGTACAGTTGAGGGTTTAAGTAACAAGAGAAATGGACATCAATCTTAAAATTCAAAATGAATTAGTGATCATGCCTAACAAGACATTGTTACAACTCAATACGGTCAAACAGAAATTAATTGATTACTAGAATATCGAACAACTCTAAATTATTACACAAACAAATCATTTTTTTTATCAGCAAATATTAGTCAATGGTGATTATTTACTACAATCATGCTTCAAAAAAAAAAAAAATTACTACAATCCTACACAGTTTCTTGAAGTAGTAACTCCTCCATCCACAACTAAATTATGACCACTTACATATCTTGATTCATCACTAGCAAGAAACAAAGCAGCCTCAGCAATATCTCTTGGTTTAAGGGTTGTTCCTTTAAGATCTGCTAAACCACGCACAAACTCCTCCGTTTTCTCAACTTCTTTTTCAGAAGGTCCTCCAAAATCCATACTATCTTCTTCATCTTCATCTTCAACTTTCCTCCATGCATTAACAAGCATTGAAGTTGCAACACCAAATGGGGAAATGCAGTTAACTCTAATCCCATACCTTCCTAATTCACAAGCCGTATTCTTTGTAAGTCCGACGATGGCATGCTTCGAAGCCGTGTACCCGTGAGGTCCAAATCCTCCCATGACTCCGGCCACACTGGCTGTTGAGATGATACATCCGGTACCTCTTGGCATCATAACTCGTGCAGCGTGTTTCATACCTAATGCAGTCCCTCGCACATTAACACGCATAACTGAGTCGAACTCATCAGCATCAAAGTTCAAAATGCTTTTCCGTTTTGATTGGTTTCCGAGAATACCAGCGTTGTTGAAAAGTATATCCAGTCGCCCGTAATGTGCTATTGTTGAATCGATTAGGTTCTCGATATCTTCTTCTCTGGTGACATCACAATGTACAAATGTAGCTGAAGGAGCTAATGAATTTGCAAGTGAAGTTCCAGTAGCATCTTCAACATCAGCAATGACTACTTTTGCACCTTGTCTTACAAAGAGTCTTACAGTTGCTTCCCCAATCCCCCTCGCACCACCGGTGATGATCGCAACTTTTCCTTCCAACCTGGAGAAAAAAACAAGTTCAATTAACAAAATTGTACCATTTGCTAATCAAATGACATGATGAAATTGCATACAAATGCAGAGTATAGAGAAAAGAGTTTCAGAAAATGTGTGTATACCTTCTTGGTGCAGGAGAGTTCATGACATGGTTCATTCCTGATCCTTGAATGGATGCTGCTACATTCTCATGAGTCATTACTGGTGCAGGCATGATTTATTTGCTTATTGTAGGATTCACCACGCTCAAATGAGAGAGAAGGAGAGAGAGAGAGAGAGAGAGATGGGAGACTTGAAATGTTGGAATGAGATGCGTAGAGAAAACTGGGAGAATTTATAGGGCATGAGATATGAATGAGAAAAGAAGAAGAAGAGGGAACTTTCTTAGTAATGTCCCTCACCCTAAGCGTCGCTTGTCCCTCAAGCACATGTTTTCCTCTTTCTCTTCTTCTCTTTTCTACACTTTTTATCTCAAGTCTACCCAAGTACCCGTATTTTCTACTTTCTTTCTATTAAACCCCTTGCCATCGGTTGGGCGACTAAAATGTTACCTACCAAAAATACCCACAAATTATGTGTTTGACGGCACAACTAATTAAAATTTACATTTCATGATATTCCCTCCGTTTTCAGGAAAGAGTTGCTATCATTTTTTTCCAATTTAGCATATTCTCGTGTTAAAATGAAGAAAATGATAGCGCATCTTTTCTGAAAACATATGTAGTAATAATATAAAGTACTTATTGTTTCGGTCCTAGAAAGAATGAGTCTTTCTCAATTGATAATTGAGATGCTGCAAAGACATACAGACAAATAGAAGGAGATAAATGAAATTCGAAAGAATTTTAGTCCAAAAAAACATGTAAAATATGTGCAAGAACTTAATTAAAGTGAAAAAAACACATTATTCCTTATTCATATGCCCTTACATTGAGAAAGAAAAACAGTTGAGCATGCAAATAGCTGAATAAGCATGCGTAATAGGGAGTAAGTCAGCAGCCATGTCATTTTCGAGTATAAAGAACCCGAATCTAAGATATAAAGTGGGCGATTAAACAAACTGTGCTGTATGAATAAGCTCATAACTAGGATAAATTACTCTTCCAAGCTTCCATATTGTGGACTTGGTAATGTGGTAACAACAAAATTTAATTTAGTAAATTTATGAGTTAATAAAGTGTGCAACTTTCCAACTTATATTGGTTCATGAATCTTCTATAAGGGTAATGTACGATGATCCCTTTTACTTCTTTTGTTTTTTGAAGGAGTAAAATGTTAAACATATGTTTATTCGAATAATCAGAGAAGATTAAGATTGATTAATTTAAGACTCCAGACGACACACCCCGGCTACGATCTGGTCGGGCCATATGACACGTATATAAATCAAAAATCTGTCCCTTTCAAATTCCCGTAAAAAATTCACTTTTTAAAACAACGTAAGAAGTTAACAGAAAAAGTTAATTAAATAATTGTGTAATAAAATTATTTCGGACTTTATTTTCTACTTTATATTACTGTCAAAAAAAATTAGTTAAATAACCTGACCTCAAGGTCCTTAACTGTTCGGTTCTTACATAAGGCGTGCTAGTCCAATGAATCTTACATCTCACATTCTCCCTCTCTTTTCCTACAAACAGCACAATTTATATGAGAAATGAAGATTGTGTATATCTTTCTGTTGCGTTGGGATGACTAGGAATAGATGAAATATTTCCGTCATCCACATCCAAATATCCAATGATACCAGGAAGTTAGGAACTTAAAGTCTTATAGACAATTATTATACCGGTGTATCCGCATGTATGGATTATAACTGGTATATTGTACACGAGCAAATTGATGAACAAGAACTAAACATTAAAACTCCACTCTATCTATATATTTAATGTTCATTTTGCATATACTACCTTCTAACAAAAACGTAGTCTTATTTCATGTACAAATTATACTTGAAACAAGCTTATCCTTTTTTGAAACACGGATGGGATGGAGTATTATTTTTCAAATTTTATGGATACGGGGAGGGCATTGAAAAGTACTGTTTATTTTCTGGATCCGTTAAAAAACACTCAAAAAAAATTTAGTGCATCATCTGAGTTATTTTCGTGCGTCATACAATATTAAGCACAAAAAAAGTAGTAGTAGTAAATTTTTTCCATAACATACTTTATACCTATAAAGGAAAAGGAAAGAGTAAGTATCATTTTTGGACATCTCTACACGACTAAAATGACCAGACAACCAACTTGTCCGGAGACCCAAACCTACAAAATAGGGCCTAATGCTTGAGCATTAACAGTATAAAATATGCGCTCCCTAGAATCAATTATGAAACATAATCCAATATCTTATGCTAATGTAATCTTCAACCCTTAAATCTTGCCTACCTAATGTCGAAACAAGCTGGAAATAACTAGCTAGGTTATAGGACAATCTTATTCTAATCCACCAATAATCATGCACGATTGGAATAATTAGTCACTAGATCGTTGGGGGAAATGTACTTATTTAGTACACCAAAAATCTAACTTGATATCTGTGATCACGAAAAGTCCTATTGGCTATGTATCAGCCAGCTGGTTTTTGAACTTCAAATGCTGACTTAAATTTTGATCCTAATTTTGTTCCGAAGTTGCAAGAATTTCAAGTCCAACCATGACTTCAGTCATTCTGTATTCCTCTTTTATTTTGATGCAGCACTTTATATGCTTTGCTCGATCTATTATTCTCCTTTGGAAAATGCCCCATTTCTTTTATGACCATGAAATCGGCTGCCAGATTACGTTATGTTGTTTCACATTTGAACTCTCTCCATCGACAGCAACTTTCAATTTGGAATCCGTGTTAAGAAAAAACAATTTGCAGTATTATATCAATTTGGTACTTGGCAGCTGGCTAGATTGCATATCTTAGGCCTAACATGGCCATGATATCTATGATAAATTGGCGTAACATGGTTAGATTATACTGTATATTCGTATCTATCATAGATACGTACGACCTCAAAAATCCTGTCGTCAAGAATAAGTGTTTTGATGATCATCATCAGAATAGTACCATGAAAGAAAAAAAGACATATTGATGTTTCATGATCATAATTTTCTGTCCCAGACTGAACCTATAGGAAACAATATTATCCTACTACAGTACCACTTTCGGTCGATACCGTATCAACTTGGCAATCAAATTTTCATCACAAAATTGACAGCCTATATTATTAGCATGGATACGGAAAAGATTGTTCCAGATTCCTGATCTAAACTAGCTTTAATGGGTCTAAAGTATAATATGAAAATATCAAAGCAACCTCTTTAATTATTCTTATTGTAGATAAATTTCAAATTGCTTCTTTAATTTATGTACACAAATGTTGAAGAACTTAACAAGTGTGAAAGGCAGGGAATATTGGGTACCACATTGCTCTTTTGCAAGGACGGATTCAGGAAGGCTAAATTTTCTTGTAAGGTCCGGGTTAGAAGTTTTGGTGGAGTAGAATTTTTTTTTTTGGTTTATGGACTGGGAGGACTATCCGGGCTAAAGCCTCCTTTAACCCAGCTGTAGGTCCGTCGGTGCTCTTTTGAACGCCAACAATTCGATTAAAGTACACATTAGTGTAATAATCTTTCTAAAACGACTTTGTTTATTGTTTATTAGCTTTGCTATTTAGGCCTATTTGTATGAATGAGCAAAGTTCATGTATCGATATAAAATTGATCTATGCAGAGAATAGCTAGATTGGTCCCCGGCCATACCTGTAAGATTAATTAGTTGGCCAAGAAGTTCCCTTGATAAGTGGATGCTTTGACAACTTTGTATTGGCAATAACTTAATACTACTAACACGTCATTTATATGACAAAGAATCACGAGCCATTATTTTATTTATCGGAAATGATATTCACCTCCTTATTCTGTTTCCTCCAATCTACACCACACATATAGAATTTGAATCACATTCAGGTATATATGGGGTTCACCATTTTCCAGATGTGAGGTTTCGATTGGAGGAAGCAAGAGTAAGGAGGTGGAGAATAGGGAGGTGAATAGCACCACCGTTATTTTATTTGCAAAAAAAAGAGTTTCTTATATTTTAGACGCATAAAAAGAAATGCAATCATTTCTGCGTTGTTTTTTCTTTTTCCTAGGCAAATATCACATGGCTGCTAATGGGGGTATCATTTTGTTTGGGGTGTACTAATCCCTTACCAAAATGTGTATTATCTTTTATGCAATTTGGTACATCCCAGGCATAATGGTACCCCCATTAGCATTGAAATATCAAAGAAAAAGATTCGCGTAGGTCATAAGACGTATGAAAAGTGAACCACCAAAGTTATATTGGGCTGACTCCAATACAAGCTCCACATGGAGCCATCTGAGTTATTATGTTCATTTCAAAAAAGAATAGGCTGGTTTTATGTACAGATTGCACATGAAACTAGCCTGTTA
Organism: Papaver somniferum; assembly: GCF_003573695.1. NCBI lineage: Eukaryota > Viridiplantae > Streptophyta > Magnoliopsida > Ranunculales > Papaveraceae > Papaver > Papaver somniferum. Next base: position 117,678,750 of record NC_039366.1, on the reverse strand, counting down.
TTTTGAAAATGAGGGAGTAAAACAACAATAAATCCAAAGTAGACAGCATCCCCGAGAGATCAAGGAAGATAAAGCCACCGAGAGGTTATGTAATCTTAAACTAGTAGTAAGCCTGCATCTTCACTGTGTCGGTGACTTAGGACACCTCAAATTTAACATGATTGAAGACCAAATCGTTCTTGCAATTCCATATTGTTCCGGTGAAGGCTGCGGGCAAATCTTGCCACAACACTTGACTGACAACACGATTTCCTGCATGGTCTTTTCTTTCTAGTTATTTTTTTTAAGCAAATTGTTACGAATGGTTTATTAATAAAAGAAAATCAAACATAAAAATAGAAAGCACTAAACCTGACTTTTGCAAGGAAGGAAAATAAAAAACTAACAAAGATTACATTAGGATGAAATCTAAAAGAGTGAGAAGAACATCTGTCAATCCCATTGTTATCTTGATGAAATCAGGAGGTTAATTCCGTCATTGTGAGATGTCACTATTGGCATCCCATTTAGCTAACTCATCAGCCATATCGTTGCCCTCTTTCTATATATTTGGAACTTAAACTTATTGTCTTAGAAAAATCCATTTCGGTTATTTAGTATTTAAGAGCGACTGCAATGGTACGACTAAACTCAAAGATCAAAGACTAAAAAAAAAGACTAAATATGAGTTTAATTTGTATTGTGACGTTACGGGGAGAAGACCAAATTTGGTCGCGCGTAAAACAGTTTTACGCATGAAGACGGGCGGAAGTATTAGTTACGTTTCATTTCTGGGCGGAATTATAAATTACGTTTCAAACGGGCGTAAATATAAATCACGTTTGTTATCAAGCGTAAATAAAAATTACGTTTGGTAAGGGGCGGAATCTTAAATTCCGCCCGTTGATCAGACGGATTCCAAATGACCGCTCGAAGAAACGTAAAACTAAATTCCGTCCGAGTTAAACACGGTCACACAGCACGTGTGAGATCAGACGGGCGGAATTTTGGTGTCCGCGTGATGAGTTGTACGGACGGACATCTTCTGTCCGCCTGATGAATTTGTCAGGCGTAAAAAATTATTACGCCTGATACAGGCGTAACCAAAATTTCCGTTTCATTAGGGTTTAGGGTTATGGCGTACTCTCCTGTCCGTCCGATCAAATCGGGCGTAATCTTAATGAACCGCACCTTCCACCAATACCGCCTCTCCTTCCCAACCACAACCCATCTCTTCTACACGAGCCTTCTTCTTCTCAGTTCATTTTCTTCCACAGTTCATATTCTTACACAGTTCATATTCTTGTTTGCTTCACGGCTCCTCTTCAGTTCATATTCTTCTTCTCCATTCCCATCTACCAACCGTACAGATACCCTAAAAACTCCACAAAAACCCTAAAAACTCCATTATAAGGTATGTATTTTCTACTTTCTTTATTCAATTTGTGTAATAATAATATCATGTATTGTATTTTTTGTTCGAATTTATTTCAATTTGTGTAATAATATGCGCAGGTATTGTATTTTTTGTTCGAATTTATTTAGGGTTTTTACGTTGAAAATTGAATCAGACTTTATTACTAATTGGATATTCATATTGGGTTAATCAAATCTTATTAAAATTGGGTTAATCGTAATTTAATTTAATATCATGTTTTATTTAATAGTTATAAATATTAATAATTGGATAATTATTTTTTGTTAATTTAGTTAGGTGATTTAATTTAATATATTTTTTTGTTAATTTAATTTCGTAATTTAATTTATTTTTTTGTTAATTATAAATAGTTATAAATATAGTTAATTGGATAATTATTTTTTGTTAATTTAGTTACGTGATTTAATTTAATTTATCTTTTTGTTAATTTAGTTTCGTATTTTAATTGAATTTTTTGTTAATTATAAATAGTTATAAATATAGTTAATTGGATAATTATTTTTTTGGTTAAATTTATGTTTATGGAATTTTATGATGTTGAAATTTTGTTCGGTTAAATTTATGTCTATTATGGTTCGTGGATTGGTCTTTTAATTATGAAATTGTATTTAACATGTTTGTGCGTAGAATGAACAAGTTTATATCGAGGTTCAGTGGTCGCCAAAAGACCAACAAGAGACAAAAATCTACCGAAGCTGATTACAACTTAATCTCTACCGGTCAAATTGAGGAGGTCGACGTCCCCGGGTTAGGGAGGTTTCCTATAGTGGAAGATGATAAGCCGCACGCTACTGAAGACATTACATTTTCAGACGCACCAACATTTAAGTTTAAACATCGTGGATGTCTGGCATCGGTAATTCATTATTATAAATTTATTTCAATACATTGTCCTAGAGTTAAATATTTGATTGAAAAAGCGGGGTGGGAAAAATTGTTGAACATAGAGTGTAACGTTACCCAACATGCCGTTGTTGATTATATTGTTGAGAGGTATTGGGATACAACCAACACGTTCCATTTTCCATTTGGTAAGATGGGGTTCACGCCATTAGATTGGGTCATGTTAACTGGACTGAGTATCGGTGATGGTTATGTAGTTCCGTATGATTCGAGCCTATACCAATTTGACTATGTCCGTGAGAAGATTTTTCCGGATATCACACAGGGAACAAGAGGCGCGTCGTGGATATCAAACTCAATTACAATTACATATTTAAGCTCATACTTCAAAGAAGATAAGTTGGTGGCGGCTAATGAAGATTCTCTCCTCGCCCATAGAATAGCAATTGCCTTTTTTATGTATGTTTTGGGTCAATTTTTCTTTCCTAATGCAAAGAACTATATTGATGCTGGATGGTTAGCTGCTTTCGAAGAAATCGATAAAATACAAGACCTTGACTGGGGCGGTAGTGCCTTTTCGAGATTGTATGCAGGTCTCCGACAAGCTTGTAGGAAACAACAGAAGGCACTAAGCGGGCCCTTCCAAATATTAGAGGTATTTTGGTAATCGATTTTATTTTAATTTTCAACGTAAAGTATATTTTCATTTAAGTTTATTTCCTTGGATATATTAATTTGATTCATTAATTTTATGGACTAGTTTTGGGGGTATGAATACCTAGGCATATGTCGACCAGACATCTCAATGAACGGTAATGAACAGAAATGGCCTGTAATTTCCAGATGGAATGGAAGGAGGTGTCAGAATGATATTATTCGTTGTAGGATTTTACTGAATCAGCTGACGATTGACCAAGTGACATGGCACCCATGGGAATCATACACCGACGTCCTCAGTTCTGAGATGGGAAAGTCTGCTAGGAAGCTGTCGGACTCGAGATGGATATTTTCTTGGAATGGCGTTGTGAGTTAGACATGATTTTTTATATTATATCATTAATATTAATCGTCAATAACATAGTTTTTTATTTTTCGTTATTTATCTAATTAATAACGTACTCACTACAATTATATTCCCTTTTTGGTTATACAGAATAGTGGAAGGTGTTACAGCCGAAGACAGATATTTTGTGCAAAGGCCCGATGCGTGTGGAGTTTTAGGATTAAACCCTCATCAAAAAGTAACTGCAGCGGTGCGAATGTTAGCTTATGGATGTGCGGCAGATGCAATAGACGAGTACTTACGCATAGGCGAAACCACGGTGTTGGAAGCAACTCGGAGGTTCTGCAAGTCGATTGTCAATGTGTATGGGAAAGAATATTTGCGTGAACCTACGGCTGGTGATGTTGAGTTGTTGCTCAACCAAAACAAAGATAGAGGATTTCCAGGGATGATAGGTAGCCTAGATTGCATGCATTGGAAATGGGATAAATGTCCGTCTGCCGAATCAGGGGCTTACACCGCGTATAAAGGGAGCGAAAGTATCGTGTTGGAGGCGGGGGTGTCGTATGATCTATGGTTTTGGCATGCATTTTTTGGTATGCCAGGCTCTAACAACGATATTAATGTGATGAACCGTTCATATGTTTTTCGAAGTCTGGTCACGGGAAAAGCACCACCGGTGAACTATGTGGTAAACGGTCATTCTTATGACATGCCGTATTATCTAGGTGATGGAATATATCCAGAAATTGCTACTATTATTATGGCGTTTAAACATCCGCTTGGTAGGAAAAAAGAGATATTTTCAGCGATGCAAGAGGGTGCAAGAAAAGACGTAGAGCGGGGATTTGGTGTACTTCAACAACAGTTTGGAATCATCAAACAACCTGCTAGAATGTGGAATCCAGATGTGCTTGCCTATATCATGAAAACGTGTATTATCTTACATAATATGATAGTCGAGGATGAGCGTCTACCCGGTGAATGGCCACATGTTTATGATCATCGTAGCAACACGACACCGGTTAATATATTAAGAGGCAACAGTGAGGAGTTTTCCCAAATTAGAGCTGAGCAACGCCGACGTCATATGCGCAGCAAAGATAGGCATATTCGCTTGCGCGATGACTTAATCGAACATATATGGGCAGAATATGGGAATTAAAAGGTTGGAGACGAGGACAAAATATTGGAATTAAATGTTGTTTCCCATATGAAAAAATTATGTGATTTTATTTTAACGAATAATTTCGAAGAAATGTATTAACTCTATTTCATATACTCATCACTTGGTAAATTAAAGTAAGATGTTACAAAATAAGTTAAAGTTGATTAAATTAAATGAAGATAAAATTAAATCCCAAATATTACATAATAATACGACTAATGACAAAATTAATACATATTAAAACGTAAATAAACTACTAAAACTATTATCACTTATTATTAAACTTAATACTTAAGGTTCGAACTATCCCGTTTTGACGATTATAATTGGCTCCTTTTGTCCCGTACTATTAAAGCCTTTCGAAGTTCGAAGTACTCCTTTTGTACATGATCCAATTTGGAAAGATCCATCATCATGATGCGAAATTCATCGTCTGCGACCTCCTTGGCTATTTTAGCCGCATGCTCAGCTTGTTTTTGTGCAAACTCGGCCTTTTTTTGTTCCATCTTGAATCTTGATTGTTCCCGGTAATGAGAATTGAAATTTTCTTGCTGTGTAATAATTATTCCCATCAATTCCTCTTGGCTGTTGGATTTCTCTCGCCCGGTTTTCTTCAATCGTTTAGCTGCTTTTTTTCCCATCTGACGAAGGTATGTATTCTCTATGTCTCCTTTATCTGTGTCGTTACCGGACTCGACTTGAGTGCCATCTTCCTCGGTATTCACGCTACTATCCAAATCGTGCGTCGTATCAAAAACAAAAGTCGATCGACGATTATATTTTATATTTTCTATGACAATTGGGTAGCACTCTTCGTGCCTAAATTTTCTTCCATGATTGCATTCCTTAAACCGTTTGTTTACTTCTTCGAGCTGTTAATGTTTTTAAAAACAATTAGGTTCATGGGCATCTCAATATTAGAAAATAATTGTTTCAAAACAGAGAGAATACTCACGGTCATTTCCGGACCCCATCCCGTATGATATTCACCTTCCACTTCCGCTTGTTTTGCCGAAAACAACGCCACTTCTTTACTTATTCCCTGAAATCGTTTTTGCCAGGAACTCCAAGACCGCTCTGGTTTATCCGGTAAATGAGCTTCAATATCATCCTTGATACGAGTCCACAACGCAATCTCTGATTGATCGGCTCCAACGCCGGGATCTTGAGATATTGATAAATGAATTTTACACATCGTGACATCTTCGATTGTCGTAAAATTTGGACCTCTTGCTATTCGTGGTGTTGACATTAAAAACGATTCGATGAAAATTTTCAAAATGATTTGAACTATGGAAAACTATTTTTTCTTCCTGATACTATTTTTTTCTTGCCGAATACAAATGAATGATATGAAAATGTGAAAGGAATTCATCTGGTATATATAGGTATAAAATAAACCCGTTATTAACATTCAATTTCAAACGTTCGAAAGATATAAATATCTTACCAACGGTCAAAAATCTGCTACGCAATCCAACGCCAACGTTCGAAAAATTTATCATTCTAACGTTCGAAAATTTCATTTCATGTTTCATAATTTTTCTCAGGCGTAAAAAAAAAGTCCGTTTGGGAGGGGCGGAATTTTGGTGTCCGCCCCAGACAGGCGGAAATTTCGTGTCCGCCCCAGACAGGCGGAAATTTGGTGTCCGCCCCAGACAGGCGGAAATTTGGTGTCCGCCTGGCAACGCGCGGAATTCTTCTGTCCGTCCCATCAGGCATAAATTTATGTTACGCCCGCAACAAACGCAAATTTAAATTCCGCCCCACCAACATACAGAACTTTGGTTTACGCCCGTTAACAAGCGTAATTTAAATTTACGCCCAGCATCAAACGTACTTTAAATTTACGCCCGACTATATTAGAATTTGGGATTTGGTCGCGACCATATTTGGTCTGGAATTTGATCTTTGGTCCAAATTTGATCTTTACTCCGTCCCACTGTGTTACGATCTCATCCCATAAATTTGGTTATACTCGCCCACTGTGGATGCTCTAAGGACTTCAGTGGGGATTATTGCAGGTTATCAACGTAAAGTCATTTTTTTTTTAAAATAATTATTGGATAAAGAGTATTATTACAAAAAAAATTAGTTGGAAGCCTAACAAGGTAAGCTCTAACAACGTACATTAGTTGAACAAGTTGTTGTGCTAGCCACCAGCGAGGCTCATCAGGAACCAGCCAAGGGAGGCGAAGAGGATAGGGGGATGATTATGTCGCAAGGGGACAAGCTAACTCTACCTTCCATGTCAAATTCTGACATATTGCACCATCGGGGACTCGAACCTGGGACCCCCTGGAGCGCATCAAGCTTTTGAGGAACGGGGATGACCAACTGAGCTAGCTACCCGTAGTAAATTCGTATTACTTGTATATTACCTTATATTACTTTTGATTATTTTTTCACATCTTTTGAAAATGCGGGGGTACCAAAATATACCACCAACGTTTTCTTAGGCAACATGTATGGACTAAACTCCAATACAATTCCGAGAGTTACAACTTAATGAATCTCAATCAGGAATTATATGAAGAGTTTATATCTCTTACTCTCACAATCAATATGCATTCGAAAACAAGTCCGTGACCCTGATTATACCGTGAGAGTTTTGGACGACTCCAAAGATCAATATCCAAGATCAGTCAAGTCGTATCCAACAATTACGATGGACGTATCTACTTTCATTGATTTAGGTACAACCTGTGATATTTCAATTATAAATATAAACAATATAATGCGGAAAAAGAAATAACATAGAAACCAAAAAATTTGTTAACGAGGAAACCGCAAATGCAGAAAAACCCCGGGACCTTGTCCATATTTGAACATCAAACTGTATTAAGCCGCTACAAACATAACCTACTATCAAAACTACGGACTGGAATGTAGTTGAGATCGAATCTACCATCACATCGATTCAGTTACAGTCACGCCCCTTACACCTCTTCAATCTCGCAAGATTCTGCGTAATTGATTCCCTTAACTGATGCCCTTTATAGCCTAAGAGTTTTTCAACTCAATTGAAGACTTTAAACCAATATGCTTCCCACATATAAGCTTATATGTGATTTCCATTTTAATCAAAGATCAAGGTGTGATAAGAAATCATTTGCAATAGACAAAGTCTAGCAAACCTCAAAATTCGGTACTTACGACTCCCTAAGAGGATCCTAGATTTTTATTCACCTCATAAGTAATTCCTACTTTGGTTTCAAAAAAGAATCGTTATAGAGGAATATACTTGTGAAATCACAAAGTCTGACACGAAGAACTTTACGATTTCTATCTATCTCGCTTGTTGGAGCTAAAGGCTCAACATTCAGTAGCAAGATCAGGATACACGAACTATCAAGATAAAGATAGTTGGGCATGGCTTCACGAATCTCTAGGTGAAGTCTTTTCAGTCTCTAAAGCTAAAAAGGTTTAAAGGAGGGGATGACTCTAGTTTACAACTATGACACACAAGAATAATGTCAAGGATTCAAAAATCCCAGTTGCTTGAGGTTCTCCTTATATAGATTTTCAAGATCAAGGTTTCTTTAGATTTAAGCTAAGGTAGCTTTGGAATTAAGTAATCAATAATCACTGTTAGATGATAAAAAAATGACTTGAGATTAACATAACAGAATATACACTCTGGTTAGGATGAACCGTAACCGAACCGTGTACAATGACTTGTTCATGAAAGGTTAGTCGACACTATCCAGACGAACTGTAAGCTTAACCATTTTCATATAACACTTTAAGAATTTAATCTTGAGTCACAACCATAGGTTATAATGTGATCAACTATGTCTAGATAGTGTTTTTAGAGAGTTGTTCAAATGTCGATTATCTCATAGAAATAATTCTGATGCATTTGAAAATATTCGACAGGGTAAGTACATGTACCTGGTGCATGTCCTGTATTCCTGTTCGTGAGCATTTTTATTATGGTACATGTACCGGATTTGTATACCCTTAAAAAAAACGGATTCAGGAGCCAACAGATCTTTTCCGGTTTTCATACTGGGTATGCATACCATCCTGGTTCAGGAGTCAACAGATCTTTTCCGGTTTCCATACTGGGTATGCATGCATACCATCATGGTTCACGAGTCAACAGACTTTTAAAGTGTGCATACCGGGTATGCGTACAAAAAGTCGTTGTCTAACTATAGCTGCGCCAGTACGTGTACTAGGTACATGTGCTGCGGCTCCGGACCGATAATAGTTGTGCTAGTATGTGAACTGGTATGCATACTGTCTTGTATCCAGATTTACAGTAGTTATATATTTCTCTAATAATCAATTTGAATCATTCCCGAATAACATCAATGACACATATCACTGTTCCAGGATATTTTCAAATGATTAAATCTTGAATCATAATTTAGGTCATAAATCATAAATTGTTCTTAACCAAATTCATCAAGTATGAACAAATGTTCTAAAACTTAGTCAACATATTTTGAGAATGATTAACAAGATAAACTTGACACGAAATTTCTGTTATGCATGTAATATCCTATTTAGTCATGTGACATTGTCTCATAGATAGAAAGGTGAAAATTTGAGTAATAGCTGGTTCAATCTTCACTTACCTTTTGTTGATGAAGTTCTCCAAAATCTTCGGTTGATCTTCGCCTTCAAACGGTAGAATGCATTGATGTATGGTACTCAAATACATACTCTTATCCTAATCTGAGACTTGACTAAATGTATATTAGAAATCAAGATATAGTTTTGATCAACTAAATTTGACAACAAGCTTGAGATAGCAACACTTGTGAGTTCTACCGAGTAATGCTCTAACATCTTTTATTAGGTGAGTTATTCAAAATCAATGGACATGGATCTAAAAGTTCTACAAAAGTGAAGTATTATAGGTTTCGAACTACCCAAAACCAAGAAAATCAACGAGTATGTGATAAAATTGAAGAAAGAGAGAGAGAAAAAAATTGCTCGGTCCGCCTGGACCAAGTATACCAGTAGTCTCTAGCTCAACCATGTAGGGAATGAAAAAACGATTTCAATGAATAAAGACCATTCAATTCTGATACAAAATGAAGAGTAATGAGAAAATAGTGCAACCAACTTGGATTTGTTTTTTGTTGTTGGTTGTTGGGCTATTGATGGGCCTGCGGGAGAAGGAAAAAAAGAGTTGCGTTTTGGGATTGTTTTCGACAAACATTTATCCTAGTTTTGGGTTTTTGGCGAGCTTTTGAGACGTATTTCAACTCATGAGCGCGCACTTCTAGTACTTGGATACTATGTAATAAACAGTATTTCAAAAGTTTTGCGAGAAAGGAGAAGCTAGGAGCAAGAAGATTAGGGTTGAAAACGTGGGGGTATAATAACCACACCCAATATTTCGCTCGAAATCTGTATGGACTAAACTCCAATATAATTCCGAGAGCACCAACTTAAAAGTGAGACTCAATCAAGAAAGATATCAAAGAGCTTTATCTCTTTCTCAATGCAATTAGTAAATCAACTAGATAGAAATCTGTGAGAATGATGATATGAGAATAACTCGTATGGTACCAAAGACCAATGTCCGAGTATCAATCAAGTTCTATCCAACAAACAAGGTCGGATTTATTAATTGTGATTGAACTACGCACAACCTGTGATATGTCAATTATATAAACAAATATAATGCGGAAAAGAAATAACACAGACACCAGAAATTTTGTAAACGAGGAAACCGTTAATGCATAAAAACCCTGGAACCTAGTCCAGATTTGAACACCACATTGTATTAAGCCTCTACAGGCTCTAGCCTACTACAAGTTAACTTCGGACTGGAATGTAGTTGATCCCTAGAAATATTTATTTTGCTCATCTATCAACACTAAATTGCTTAAGTTAGCAAAATACACGATCAACTGGGTTTAGAACTCATTGATTCAACTATCAATTGCTCGATCGAGCAATATTCCTCATGTCGATTCCACTATCAACATTCGAGAATTCTATTGATACAACAATCAATATTCTAATTCATATTTAATGTTTGGTCCTGCTACCAACATTATTGCTCGACTGAGCAACATGGTTCGAATGGACGACCATCCAATATTTTTGATTCCTACTTTGTCATTTCATTCCCTTAGATGATCTCACCCACAACTAAGAGTTGATACGACCCAAAGTGGAAGACTTATAAACAAATATGTCTCCCACATATATGTCTATTCTGGTTTTGTTTCCGTCTTTAGATAAATCAAGGTGAACAGGAAAATTAACTAATAATCCGGTCTTATACTCCCGAAGAGCAGACTAGAAATATTAGTCACCTCACCATAACCTAACTGATTAACAGAAGAAGTTATTGCGGAATCACAAGAGTCTGAGACGAAGAACTGTTGTGATTACTTTTTATATCTTACCTATCGGAGATAAATCTCGAGTAAATCTTAGAGAAGATAAAACTCAACATGATAGAACAAGTAAGATCAGAATACGCAACTACAGAGAAAATAGTTGGATCTGGCTTCACGAATCCCAAATGAAGTCTTTAAGTCGTTAACCTAATAATGGTTTTGGAAAACCTAGGTTAAAGGAGAATCGACTCTAGTTTACAATTAGGACACACGAGAGTGTCGGGATTAGGTTTCCCAGATGCTAGAGTTCTCCCTTATATAATCTTTCAAATCGGGGTTGCTTACAATCAAAGCTAAGATAGCTTAGTAACAAAGCAATTGATATTTACCGTTAGATGAACTCCTGATTTAAGATTCAAGCTAAGTTTGCTTAGAAACTAAGTAATTAATCTCCACCGTTAGATGGTATTAGTTTGATACACACAAATGAAATATACCTATATTTAGATATGTATGTACCGTACCTAAACGTGTATAACCGTTGGTTCAATAGCAGTTAACCGAAGTTAGCCATATGAACATTTATAGTCTAGCCACATTCATCTAACACTTCTTGATCAAATATGATGATCAATCAATCATGATAGATAATCAAATGAATCTAAATGTGTTTCAAGAGAGTTGTTCAAATGTTCACTATCTCATAGAAATATATATGAACCATTTGAAACAAAATCGGTTTGGTTTGTAATTGTACAAAATACTATACAAGAACCAATTCATGAACATAATGGCACGATTTACAAAACAAGTTCGCATACCTTATTTCATTAAAGTTCCAGGAACTTTTGTTCGCAAACTGAGCCCGCAAAAGAATCTGAGTTCATGAGTATGAAAAGCATACTTACAGGTTTTAGAACCTTACCACTCTGTTCACAACCAGAGTACGCGAACCACAGTTCCGTACTTAGCCTTGTCTAGCCGTTAGCAAACAGAGTATGCGAACTACAGCTCCAGACCTTTTCACAGGTAAACCCGTATGCAAACCAGAGTTCCAGACCTAAATTAGAGCTACACAGTTAGCATACAAAGTATAAAACCTGTGTTATATCCAGACATTGGTAGTAGTTCCAAACTCTCATTTTAATCATTGAAACATCCTTAGAAGACAGGAATGGTAATCTTACATATACCACTAGCTTCAAGTAATTTTCAAGTGATTAATCAATCAATACGAAACTTCCCAAGTTAACATCAAATGATTGTCTCACACAAATCATATAAGATGTTCAAGGTAATTTTCACATGATCATCTTGACTTAATATTTAGTTTCCAACAAATAAATTGTTTCCAACTAAACTCGTCAAGTAGATGATGAACTTTAGCTAAAGCTAAAAGCTCCCAACACATATTTCGAGAAATATATAAACGAGATAAACTCGGCTCGAAATTTCAATTGTGTATAATGTAAAAGCTTATATATATATACGACTTAGTCTCTTTTAGAAGATAGAATAAACTTCTGAGTGATAGATAAGTTTTAGTCTCCACATACCTTTTGTTGATGAAGTTCCTCCAAGCTCTTTAGTACATCTTCTTCTTCAATTGGTAAACGTCGTGAAGTATAAAGATCAAATACACACTTCTATCCTAATCCGAGAGATAGCTATAAGTAGACTAGAAATCAAGTATATAGTTTTGATTAACTAAACTTGACAAACAAGCTTGAGATAATAACGCTTGCGAGTTCGACCAAGCAGTGCTCTAACAAGGGTTAATCCCAAAAGTGGGAAAACGCTTGGTATTTTGTCCTATAAATTTCCATGGGTTTTAATAACCCATGAATAATTAATATTGTTTAAGGATGAATTCAATGTTCTAAACATAATTTAAATTGGTATATGATTTTCTTTTGAGTACCTGACATGTTTCTTTTTAATAATTAAAATGAATATATTCGATTGGAAAATTGTTCAGAGTGCATGTTTAATTAATCTAATAATTAAATTGTCTTTATTAAAGAATTGAGAGATTCGTAATTGTCCAACGACTCTATAGACAAGTTGGAAATGTGAGCCCTTACAGAGGGATTATGTTGATCAATCGCGCGTAAATAAAATTGTATTAAGTAAGCCCTTGCGCAAAAAAACAAAATTTATGTTCTAAATGACTAATATTGCGTCTATAAATATTTAAAAGTTGAGCTAGCTAAAAGTGAGCTGACGAAACCAAAAACTGAGATGACAAAATGAAAGCTAAGCTCAAGTCCATAAAAATCTGAGTTGATATGATGAGAAAAGGTGGCGAACAGTAAAAGCGATGGCAGAGTTGTATTTTAAAAGAAAGGGAAATAGTTTTTAACTAGTATAAATACCCGCTTGATAGAACAATGAGGAATCTCTTCTTCTTCTTCTCTATTTTCTCCTCTACTTTTTCTCCCCTCAAACTTGATAGATGTGTAAACTCCGTAACCTGGAAAACTAATAGTGAAAATACTGAAATATCCATGGACGTAGGTATTTATGACCGAACCATTTATGTCAAGCTTGTTGTCAATGTTAGTTTTACAAAAATGTATCTTGATTAAAGCATGGTAATTGAGTATCGGAATTTACCGAATAATCCTTGAAGATTGATAAACGACGAAGACATCTGCGAGGACTTCATCAATAAAGGTATGTGATGACTGACTATCATATTTACTCATTATTTCTACCATTCTATCTAGTTAGACAATGGCCTATGGCTTTAGTATAATTGATGCATTGCAAAGAAGAAATTTGAGTTCAAGATTGTACTTAATTAATCTAGAAACCTAATTTCAACCAATTAATATTTATAAGTTAAGGGTTCAGGATTCGAAGACCTGAAGATCATAAGACATATCAACTACAACGATTACGTCGTCCTTCCACTTGAGGTATTGTGATACTGACTTAACTTGTTTGCATTCCTATCGTTGCTTTCAAGTCGTTTAAGATTGAAAACACAATATGTGAGGTTGTATTTTGTTAGAGCATTGATCGGTCGAACTCGCATGCGTTGCTATCTCAAGCATGTTTGTCAATGTTAGTGATCAAAACTATAAGTCTTGATTTCTAGCCTACATAGCTAAAGGTCTCGTACTAGGATAGAAAGTGTAGTTGAGCTCAAGACTCCATGGCAATCATCATACAAGACGAAAGACTACTCAAGGAACTGGTGGATCTTCATCGACTAAAAGGTATGTGGAGACTTGAACTTATCTGTCACTCAAAAGTCTATCTATTCTATCTCCTACTCTTGAGACAAAATTCGTGCTGATGTATAGACTTTCATTATACACATTTGCTATTTCGAGCCGAGTTTAACTCGCCTATCTATTTCTCGAAATATGTGTTGGTAAGCTTTCGCTTTAGTCAAATTCATCTTTACCTAGTGACGAATGTCATGTTATGTTTCAATCACTTTGAAAATTGCTCTGACGAAAAATGGTATGTGAATAACGGCTACATAACGTCCTCTGAGAATGTTTCAATGATTGAAATGAGAGTTTAGATTACATAATCATTGGTAGGATATAAGAATTGTTGTGGAAACACATATATGTACAAGTCCTTATTCCTTGAACCAAAGTTTGCGAACTTTTTTGATCAAGAGAAAAGGAATGTGGCGTGAGCCAAGTCCGCGAACTGGAGGAAGTTCTTGACCCGAGAATTTCTGTTGGAGTTTGTAAACTCCTTCCGTGAGCTTAAGTCTGCGAACCCAGTCCGCGAACTTGAGCAGGTTATATCTAAAACCGGTTGTTCTTGAACTCATGTTTATTTAAACTAAGGAATGCTTTTGCAAAATGTGGCTATAAAGTTCATGAACCGATTCGAGTGAATCAAACCGTTTTTGCTTAGATTGTGTCTTGTGTAGTTACATAAGATCTAAGAAATTGAACAACTCTCTAACTAGTTCATTTGAGTCATTTGAACTAGTTATGGTGAAGAAGAATATGGTGGATATGAAAGTGATCATATGGCTAACCATTTGGTTAACTATTGTTGAACCAAAAAATGTTAATGTTTGGGAACGGTTCGTAAACCCAAAATTGGACATTTCATTTGTGTGTAAAAAGCTAAGTTTTCGATCCAACGTTTCAGAAATATTAGCTTGAATCTAATCAGCTTTTCATCTAACGGTGAATATTGAATGCTTTGTTACCAAGCTAACATTTATTGCAAACCCTGATTTGAAAGATTATATAAAGGAGAACTCTAGCAACTGGGAAACCTAATCCCTACACCTTACGTGTGATACTAGTTGCATAGCTAGAGTCGATTCTCCTTTAACCTTTGGTTTCTTCTTCTAAAACCAGGTTAACGACTTAAAGACTTCATTGGGATTCTGAAGCCAGACTGATACTACTTTTCTTGTAGTTGTGTGATTTGATCTTGCATTTTATATCGTTACGAGTACGATTATAATAATTGGCTCGAGATTTATATCTCCGATAGGCAAGATAGAAAAGTAATCACAAACACTTCGTCTCATCGTTTGTAATTCCACAATATCTTTTTTCGCTGCGTCGATTAGGATTATTGTGAGGTGATTGATAATACTAGGATGTTCTTCGGGAATATAAGTCCGGTTTATCAATTGGTTCCTGTTCACCTTGATTTATCAAAAGACGGAACAAAACTCATAGGTATATTCGTGGGAGACGGATTTATCTATCACCGTAGACTTTTATGTGTGATACAGATTTGTTTATAAAAGTCTTCGACTTTGGGTCGTAGCAACTCTTATTTGTGGGTGAGATCAGCTAAGGGAATCAAGTACGTAGCATCATATTGGGATCCGAGGCGTATGAGCATAACTGTACCTTGGATCAGTGTGAGATTGATTGGGGTTCAACTACAGTCCAGACCGAAGTTAGTTTGGAGTAGGCTAGTGTTTGTAGCGGCTTAGAACAGTGTATGTTCAATTTGGAGTAGGTCCCGGGGTTTTTTCTGCATTTGCGGTTTCCTCGTTAACAAAATTCTGGTGTCTGTGTTATTTCTTTTCCGCATTATATTTTGTATATAATTGAAATATCACAGGTTGTGCGTTGTTCAATCAATTAGAATACTCGACCTTTTGGTTGTTGATTTAAATTGATTAACACTTGGATATTGGTCTTTGGTACCATCCAAGTTATCTCTCTAGTATTTGATAAAGACTCGCAGATTTATATTTGCTTGAGTATATATCAAATCGAGAGATTGAGATATAAACTCTTTGATATAATTATCTAGATTGAGTCTGACTGTCTAGTTGATTCTCTAGAAAGTATATTGGAGTTTGTCCATACAGATTGCTAAGCGAAATATTGGGTGTGGTTGTTGTACCCCCACTTTTTCAATTGGTATCAGAGCAGGCAAACACTCTAAACCTAATAAGTTTGTGTTTGTTCGTACCTTAAAAATTGTCCCATGGGAAATTTCTTTGGAAAACTTGCTCTTGGCATCTGTAACATACGCCATAAGTCCTTAAAGATTGCTCAAGGATTATTATGGTTAAAACCTCCGGGTTCACATAATAATCTCACTTCATCTAAAAAGGAAATGTTAGATGATGAGAACCAATCTAAAGTAAAAAATAAAAAGAAGGAAAGATTGAGGAAACGTTCGTCACGCTCAAGGATATGGACCCTCACAAGATTAACTCTTGATCTCTTTGAGGAATGTTATCGTAATGGATCAATTGATAAAGATCTATTTAGAGCGTTCGAAGGCGTTTTTAATCTCTTAGAAAAACTTAATTCTGTTAAGTCTAAGAATCCTTCCGAAAAAGGTTTTGTACATGTTAAACCTTCGAATAATATTGTACAACCTAGGATTCGGAAAAATCTTCCTTCTAGCCAGATTAAACAAAGGATAGGAAGCTCTACTTCCCTGATTATCATCATTACGTTGATTATATCACAGGGACTGTTCACACATATCAACCAGAAATGTCGCATGAGAATTCCTCTGCACATTATGCCTCTTGGTAACAAGCCTGACACTACCCCATTTGTACATATCTTGAAATGGGGCAAGAAATGTTTGAGTTGTGTACAGTTTTGCTATTCTCTTTTAGAATACCAAATAAAGCTTTCGACTGCATCCATCGTCTCTCACAAAAGTGTATTGTCACGGGATGTATAGCCTTTGTTGTGCAACCGGCTAAGAAATTCCCACTTTCCTTGTGTGGGTCACGGTTCACAAACGGGTCCAAGCCCATTATTGGTCTTATAAAGAAGAAGTTCGCGCACCCTCTTCTTCATCACCCGTCCGCGTACGTGAACCTCTAGGGTTTTGTGTGTTTTTTCCTCCATTGAAGCCTTCTTGGCGAAATTGAAAGAAAGGGTGTTCAAGTTTCACTCCAAGTAAGTAAATTCCTCTTGTCCTTTTCAATTTCTTAGATCTCATGATGAATTCTAAGGGCTCAAAAAGAAGCTTCAAAAACTCAAATATCTCTAGCATGAATGTTCCTTGTGACCAAAACTCACTTAGGATTAGGTTTGTGGATGATTCTTGTGCTAGTGTTTTTGAAAAGATTTCATCTAAAGGTTTTATCCTAGAAAAGAAATTGGATCTCTCTAGTGGGCATGAAGAGGATTTAGCTTGTTTTAAAAAATTCAAGCTTGGAAATATCTTTGATGGTAATGGTCAAGGTTTTGATTCTCTCACAAGAATTTTCTATGCCAACATTCATGATGTTGATTTTAATAAGATGGAATTCAAATCCATGATAAATAGAGAAAGGTTTCTTGTTGATAGAGAATTAATTTCAAATATTACCAACATTCCGTTGGGGAACGTGCGTCTTCCTAGACCAAGTAATGAACGACCATCATGTGATGAAATCTCTCTTGGGCTTTGTGGCAAGAAGGTAACTTGGAATCAAGGAAAGTTTTCTACTAATGATCTTAGTATCCCGTTGTTGGAATTTGGGAAACTTGGTATCCCTAATATTTTCCCCTCCACAATTGAGAATTCTTGGTGGAGTCATGAGTTTGTGGAGTTAGTCTATTTCCTTGAATCGGGTGTTCAAAGTCTCGATATTTGTGGTTTTATCATTTATCAAATGACTTCGATGACTTCACCCATCAAGATGTTAGGTTACCCTTGCTTGATTGGACAAATTTGTTGTGATCGTGGTCTTGATTCGATTGGCAACTCTCTAGGGGTTCCCAAACCGGTTCGTCCGTGTACCTTTAGACGCATAAGGGAGAATGTGTGCAAAAGACAAAGAGATGCTTCACTTAATGATTGTGACCCTACTACTTTGAGTCTTCTTCAAAAAATTCATAAGGGTGTGTGTAAGGTCGATTCAAGGGTGAAGTGTGTCCAAGAACAATTGTCTTTGGTTGTAACGAAGTTTCCCGAGATCAAGGAAGAGTTGAACACAATTCAAGCATCTTGGAGTATCTCCGATGAGGAAGAAGAGTAATTTGTGTTCCTATTTGTCTAGTAAATCTTATGTTTTCTTTCTATTAGAAGAATATCTAGAGTTTGGAATAGTCATTATTGTGATTACACATAGCTATGTCCAACATTTTCATCTTCATGCTTTTAGATTTATTGGTTTAAACTCTAAATTTGTTTGGAAGATGATTTTTGCAGTATTAATCTTTATGATTTTATATATTGCAATATTGTTATGGGATGTGTGTGTTTACGTCCGTGAACTTGACCGTCCCATACCTTGTCAAAAGTAAAGTCTTTCGAATGTCGATATTCATGTATTGATAAAAGAATGAATAGACTTTTGACAAATACAAAAGTTAAGCCTATATTGTCAATTTTTGATGGAAGATAGGTTAAAATCTTTTGTTTGCAAGGATTATGTCTATTAAATGTCGTTATGCAAATAGTGATGGAAAATAGAATGAATCCTTGTGTATTCCGCAGTAATTGATCTTCCCTGATCCATATTTTATGTATTATTGTGAGGCTCCGTGAAGTGTCTTATGTTGAGTATTGAACGACCAAATTGATCATTTTCATGATTAGCTATGTTGTTGTTCCGTAAGGTACTTTATATCGAGCATATTCAACTAAATTGATCATCTTGTTTGGTTATTTAGTTGTTGCTCTGTAAGTTTTCTTATGTCGAGCACGACCAATTAAATTAATTACTTTTGTGATTAGTTTGGTTGTGTATTTCTATTAGATTAATTATGGGTTCTCTTGTGATTAATCTAATTGTATATTTTGAGTCTCCGTAAATTCACTTATGTTGAGCACTTGTCGATTAAATTAATCATGGGTTCTCTTGTGGTTAGTTTGATTGAATTTTTTGGATTCAAGTTCATACTTGTATTGGATTTGTTATGTCCAAAGAAATCCTTCTTTTCTTTCGAAATTAAGGTCGCTCTTGTTGTTCTTTCGGGAATGACATTTTATGGGGGAGAGTTCTTTTGAACTTGTGCTTAATTTCCAAATCTTTATGGGGAGTGCGGCTGTGGGAAATTGTAGGGGTTATCTTGTATCTTTACAAACCCCTTGATGAATGCATTTAGCTTCGGCTTTATGATTGCATCTAAATAAGATGATATACTTTTGCTTTCTTTTGGTCTCTTTCGGAAATTTCATTAGAATCCCATTCTTGTACCTTTACCAATTTTATTGACAAAAATGGGGAGAATTAATATGTAGTTCACACTACAAATACATATGATTTTCGGATCATTATGTAAGGGGGAGTGGTTTCCATGTGGGATGGAGTATTGACTAAGGGGGAGTGATACATATCACCATAGTATTGTTGTTGAAGTTGTGATACAATTGGACTTTAACGCTGTGTAATGATACTATGACACTGTATAACAATGATTGAGAACTATTGTTTTCTTGTTGTTATAGCTACAGATTTTCAACAACGATGATGCTAAACTTACAACCTTTGGGATCATTGGAGTACTTGGAAGTGACAAAGATTTCGAGTAATGTTGAAGATTAGGCATGTGGAATAGGAGCTACAAAATTTTATTTATTTATTTTTTGAATTCCACATGTATTAATAGTTTTGTCACTAAAATTGACAAAGGGGGAGATTGTTAGAGTATTGCTCGGTCGAACTCGCATGCGTTGCTATCTCAAGCATGTTTGTCAATGTTAGTGATCAAAACTATAAGTCTTGATTTCTAGCCTACATAGCTAAAGTTCTCGGACTAGGATAGAAAGTGTAGTTGAGCTCAAGACTCCATGGAAATCATTATACAAGACGAAGGACTACTCAAGGAACTGGTGGATCTTCATCAACTAAAAGGTATGTGGAGACTTGAACTTATCTGTCACTCAAAAGTTTATCTATTCTATCTCCTACTCTTATGACAAAAGTCGTGACGATGTATAGACTTTCATTATACACATTTGCTATTTCTAGTCGAGTTTAACTCGCCTATCTATTTCTCGAAATATGTGTTGGTAAGCTTTCTCTTTAGCCAAATTCATCTTTACCTAGTGACGAATGTCATGTTATGTTTCAATCACTTTGAAAATTGCTCTGACGAAAAATGGTATGTGAATAACGGCTACATAACGTCCTTTGAGAATGTTTCAATGATTAAAATGAGAGTTTAGGTTACATAACCATTGGTAGGATATAAGCATTGTTGTGGAAACACATATATGTATAAGTCTTTATTCCTTGAACCAAAGTTTGCGAACTTTGTTGATCAAGAGAAACGGAATGTGGCCTGAGCCAAGTCCACGAACTCAGTCCGCGAACTGGCGGAAGTTCTCGACCCGAGAATTTCTGCTGGAGTTTGTGAACACCTTCTGTGAGCTTAAGTCTGCGAACCGAGTCCGCGAACTTGAGCAGGTTATATCTAAAACCGGTTGTTCTTGAACTCATGTTTATTTAAACTAAGGAATGATTTTGCAAACCGTGGCTATAAAGTTCATGAACCGATTCGAGTGAATCAAACTGTTTTTGCTTAGATTGTGTCTTGTGTAGTTACATAAGATCTAAGCAATTGAACAACTCTCTAAATAGTTCATTTGAGTCATTTGAACTAGTTATGGTGAAGAAGAATATGGTGGATATGAAAGTGATCATATGGCTAACCATTTGGTTAACTATTGTTGAACCAAAAAATGTTAATGTTTGGGAACGGTTCGTAAACCCAAAATTGGACATTTCATTTGTGTGTAACAAGCTAAGTTTTCGATCCAACGGTTCAGAAATATTAGGTTGAATCTAATAAGGTTTTCATCTAACAGTGAATATTGAATGCTTTGTTACCAAGCTAACATTGATTGCAAACCCTGATTTGAAAGACTATATAAAGGAGAACTTTAGCAAATAGGAAACCTAATCCCCACACCTTACGTGTGATACTAGTTGCATAGCTAGAGTCGATTCTCCTTTAACCTTTGGTTTCTTCTTCTAAAACCAGGTCAACGACTTAAAGACTTCATTGGGATTGTGAAGCCAGACCGATACTACTTTTCTTGTAGTTGTGGGATCTGATCTTGCATCTTCTATCGTTACGAGTGCGATTGTAATAATTGGCTCGATATTTATATCTCCGATAGGCAAGATAGAAAAGTAATCACAAACACTTCGTCTCATCGTTTGTGATTCCACAATATCTTTTTTCGCTGCGTCGATTAGGATTACTGTGAGGTGATTGATAATACTAGGTTGTTCTTCGGGAATATAAGTCCGGGTTTATCAATTGGTTCCTGTTCACCTTGATTTATCAAAATACGGAACAAAACTCATAGGTATATTCGTGGGAGACGGATTTATCTATCACCGTAGACTTTTCTGTGTGATATAGATTTGTTTATTAAAGTCTTCGACCTTGGGTCGTAGCAACTCTTAGTTGTGGGTGAGATCAGCAAGTACGTAGCATCCTGCTGAGATCAGAGGCGCAGGAGCATAACTGTACCTTGGATCAGTGTGAGATTGATTGGGGTTCAACTACAGTCCAGACCGAAGTTAGTTTGGAGTAGGCTAGTGTCTGTAGCGTCTTAATACAATGTATGTTCAATCTGGACTAGGTCCCGAGGTTTTTCTGCATTTGCGGTTTCCTCGTTAACAAAATTCTAGTGTCCGTGTTATTTCTTTTCCGCATTATATTTTGTATATAATTGAAATATCACAGGTTGTGCGTTGTTCAATCAATTAGAATATCCGACCTTTTGGTTGTTGATTTAAATTGATTGACACTTGGATATTGGTCTTTGGTACCATCCAAGTTATCTCTCTAGTATTTGATAAAGACTCATAGATTTCTATTTGCTTGAGTATATATCAAATCGAGAGATTGGGATATAAACTCTTTGATATATTTTTTATCTAGATTGAGTCTGACTGTCTAGTTGATTCTCTAGAAAGTATATTGGAGTTTGTCTATACAGATTGCTAAGCGAAATATTGGGTGTAGTTGTTGTACCCCCACTTTTTCATATTTAATATTCTAGTATTAGACTTGGTCATTTTAGTATGATCAAGGTGTCAAGGATTAATATTTGATTACGAAGTATAACGTTTATCTTTTGAACTTCGTAAATGTGATATCGATATAATCTATGTAACTTGTTACTTGATTGTGTATTGGATATAGGTGTAGTTTCATCCTAGGAAACTATCTTTCATTACATATATTTAAAGGAAGCACATATATGAAACTTGTTTCGTAATCGAAAGGAAATCAATAGACGTTTTGGTCCGGCTTTCATTGAAGATCTATTGGATGACCAATTCAAACCTAGGTAATAAATTTGGTAGAACCGATCTCGACTTATGTTGACAGATTCGTAGAACCGATCTTTACCTAGTTTAGGATATGCGGTAGAACCGATCTTGACTTATGTTGAGAGCTTGGTAGAACCGATCCTTACTTAGTTTGGGATATAAGGTAGAAAAGATCTTGACTATGTTGAGAACCTTGGTTGAACCGATCCTTACCTATTTTGGGATACATGGTAGAACCGATCCTAGCTATTGTTGAGAGTCATGGTAGAACCGATCCTTACCTATATTTGGAGTCTTGGTAGAACCGATCCTAGCTATTGTTGGGAGTCATGGTAAAACCGATCCCTACCTATATTTGGATACTTGGTAGGACCGATATTAACCTATGTTAGGAGTCATGGTAGAACCGGCCACAAGAGAAAAACCGATCCTGCATATTCACATATTACTTTACGATTTTATGTGAGTTTGGAATTAGGTTTTGCTAATTAGGAAAGTTCCAAAGGTCGACATAATTTGGACATGAGTATAATATATATCTTTTATTTTCCAAAGGTATTCCTTGATACTCAAGCTGATCCCAATCCAAAATAGTGAGAATAGATTCTTAATTCAGAATTTTCGATTATATGCTTTTGATTTTCCAGCAAATCAAAACATAACTCTTGGAAACTTACACTAGTTAAGTGCTAAACTAATATAGATATTTTCTAATGAGAGATTTCGGAATTATAGGTTGGATATTAGTTGGAAATAGGAAAACCATAATTAGGTACTTATTGAATACTTACGGTTTTGGAATTTCCTTGTTGTCCAAACAGCCTTGGTCTATAAATAATTGAGTTTGCATTTCTAGCAAACTATCCTAAGGGCCAGGAAAACTTCATTCGTGTTTTTTCTGGTGGACCCGTCTATCCGGAGAGGAAAGTACCCTAATTATGTGAAATCTCTTACGACCGCTTATTTAAAGACTTCTGTGGGATCAAGAAGTTCTACGAGTACTGTTGGTGGGAAACTAGATAGTTTCAGTGTTATTGATTTTCGATTGATTTGATTGACTAACGGTTGTTGATACTTTGATTGCACCTAGTTTGATTAATCTTGAGAGCCTTCTCTTCTGACATAAGGGTCACTTAAACTAGATCAAAGTATTGACGGGATCTTTAGAACTGTTGTTAGATCTAAAGACAACTTGTGATCATCCATTATTAACAGACTTCATTCTGTGTGTGATCGATCATAAGTGGATTCAAGTTTGTGTTGTCCAGTTACAAAAAAGGCAATTGAAGAACAAGAAGATTTTTCTTATTGGTTTTCGTATCTCGTGATTTGTGCACACATCTTGATCGGCTTGGATCCGATTTAGATTAGATTTATCTGATCATAAAGTCGTTTAGATCGGGAAACATCATTTGGTGGTGTTCTTTAATATCCGAATATGATAGTTGTGAATCTGAATCTAAGTTATTGATTTGGATTGATCTTACCCGACAAAGGAGTTTACTTGTTTAAATAGAAGAACATTTGTCAAAACTCAACAAATTTTTTTCTAAAAGATTATTGGAGTAGTTACCAAACAGCTTTGTTCCTTTGTTGTTTGTAAGACGATCAAAGGGAGTTGAGTGCTTAAGACATTACATCGGTAAAGAAACTCATGGTTGAATTTTTGTCTTGATATTCACGTGCGTGACTGGTAGGTCGTAGATGCATGTGTTAGAGCACTGCTCTCGGTCGAACTCGCATGCGTTGCTATCTCAAGCATGTTTGTCAATGTTAGTGATCAAAACTATAAGTCTTTATTTTTAGCCTATTTATAGATGTCTCGGACTAGGCCATAGATAGTGTAGTTGAGCTTAGACTTCACAAAGTACATCATTTGAAGACGAAGAACTACTAAGGGGAGCTTGTGGAACTTCTTCGACAAAAGGTATGTGGAGACTTGAACTCATCTATCACTTGGAAAGTCTATTTCTACTATCTCATATATTGAAACATAAATCGTGTTATGATATAGTTTTCTCTATATACATTCGAGCTGAGTATATCTCGCTTACATATTTCTCGAAATATGTGTTGGTAAGTTTTCGCTTCGACCAAGTTCATCTTATATCATGAGAAAATTTCCGAGTAACATCTTACATGGTTTTTGTGATACAATCATTTGGTGTAAGACTTGGAATGTTTCGATAATGATTATTTCAATATCTTGAAAATTGCTTTGATACTAATAGTGTGTGAAAACGGCTATTGTCATTATAGAAGAATGTTTCAATGATTGAAATAAAGAGTTGAGAATGTAACCATGTTTGGATATAAGCATATATAGTGTGTTCGCACATTAGTGTATAAATCCACAAACCGGGAGCCAAGAGTATGCATATGTGTGTATACGAAATTGGTGAAGGAGACAAGATAAGTATGCGTACCCGTACGCATACTGGCGGAAGTTTTCGAACCGAAAATATCTGCTGGGTTTGGGAATTACAAACTCCTAAACTAGTCACCTTAAGTATGCGTACCCGTACGCACACTGGCGGAAGATTTCGAACCAAATATTTCTGCTGAGTTTCGAAACTTAACAAACTCAAATTCGGTTGCTTAAGTACGCATACCCGTACGCATACTTAAGCTGGTTACTTTGTCAAATCGGTCAGTTCATGGACATAAACATTTAAATCATAAGGGATGCAATCTTTCAAACCGTGGCTATAATGTTCATGATTGATTCAAGTGATTCAAACCGATTTGGTTTCAACTGTATTTTCTATTGCAATTGAACAACTCTTTAACTAGTTTCATTTGAGTCATTTGAACTAGTTATGGTTGAGATGAATAAGTTTGATATGAGAGTAATCATATGGCTAACCTTGGTCATCTATTTGTGAACCAACATGGTGTACACGTTTAGGTACGGTTACATAAACCTAAATGAGGGTACATTTCATTTGTGTGTAACAAGGTAAGTTTGATCTAACGGTTGAAAGATATTAGCTTGGTTGAATCAGGTTTTTCATCTAACGGTGATTATTGAATGCTTTGTTACCAAGGTAACTTGGATTGCAAACCCTGATTTGAAAACTATATAAAGGAGAACTCCTGAAACTGGGAAACCTAATCCCACACCTCCTGTGTGTTACTAGTTGCATAACTAGAGTCGATTCTCCTTTAACCTTAGGTTAACGACTTGAATACTTCATTGGGATTGTGAAGCCAGACCCAACTATTCTCTTTGTAGTTGTGTGATCTGATCTTGTTGTTTATATTGTGTTGAGTGCAATTGAAATAATTGGCTTGAGATTTTATATCTCCGATAGGCAAGATAGAAAAGTAATCACAAACACCTTCGTCTCATCGTTTGTGATTCCACAATAACTTATTTCGCTAGTCGATTAAGTTTATTTTGAGGTGATTGATAATTCTAGGATGTTCTTCGGGAATATAAGTCCGGGTTATCAATCGGTTCCTGATCACCTTGATTTTTCAAAAGACGGAACACAAACTCTTGGGTATTTCTGTGGGAGACAGATTTATTCAATCCTATAGACTTTTGTGTGTGAGACAGATATGTCTATCAAGTCTTCGAATTTGGTTCGTAGCAACTCTTGGTTGTGGGTGAGATTAGATAAGGGAATCAAGTGCGTAGTATCCTATTGGGATCAGAGACTTAAGGAGCGCAACTGTACCTTGAATCAGTGTGAGATTGATTAGGGTTCAACTACAATCCAGTCCGAAGTTAATTGGTAATAGGCTAGTGTCTGTATCGACTTAATACAGTGCGGTGTTCAATCTGGACTAGGTCCCGGGGTTTTTCTGCATTTGCGGTTTCCTCGTTAACAAAATTATGGTGTCTGTGTTAAATATTTTCCGCATTATATTTTGTTATATAATTGAAATATCACAGGTTGTGCGTTAAGATCAATCAATTAGAATATCCAACCTTGGGTTGTTGATTTATATTGATTGACACTTGAACATTGGTCTTTGGTACCGTTCAAGTTACTCCTCTTATTCAATCGGTCTCGCAGATTTCTATTTGCTGATTGCGGATTGAATTAAGAGTTAGAGATATTAAACTCTTTGATATACTTTACTCTAGATTGAGTTTGACTGTCTAGTTGATTCTCTAGAAAGTATATTGGAGTAAGTCCTCTCAGATTGCCAAAAGAATTATTGGGTGTGGTTGTTAGACCCCCGCATTTTCAATTGGTATCAGAGCAGGCAAACACATTAAAGACCTTGCAAGTCTGTGTTTGTAGCGATATGAGGATGGACGATAATGTCTCTGATAAACGCATCGCCAAAAATAAAAGTTATGTTTCTATAAAGTCTATCAAAGAGAAAGATTTGTCAATCTCGAATATAGATGAACCTAGTGTTCCTATGAAACAGACGCACGTTGACAAGTGTTTCCCTGGCCATCTTACCAACGAGTCAGAATCTGAAGTTGAAAGGGATGCAGCCAAAGAGAGTGAAGTGATTATAAAACTTGTTAGAATCCAGGCTGATAATGTCAACCGGTTGAAACACAAAGTCAATGTCCTAGTTGGTATGATAAGTGAGTGTGACTCTCGTTTAAAGATTCTTCAAGAGGAAAATATCTAAAAGGATGCTTTGAAAATTGAACATATCTTAAGTAAACTCTCATTTCAAGAGTGTTCAAAAGAGTCCGTCATACCAACTGCTTCTGATTTAACTGGAAATACCTCTGGTTCAGAAGCAAAACCGAAAATCCTTTCTGTTGAAAAAGATTTGCATGTATCTTCCTCTAATCAAGGAAAGTCCACATCACACGGAAGGAATAATTCTCCCAATGACGTTAAGACTGTTTTGTCTAATCACTCAGGTGATCAGAAATTGTGATTCAAATGGGTCGAGTAAACAAAAGAGGAATTCTAGGTTGAATAACAATTCTATTATTCGTCTTCAACACACCTTAGATTTAATTCTCAAAGGTGTAACTGACATTCGTATGTATAAACCAATTGGTTTTAGTACTCACCCTGTGTACCCCACCAGGAAAGTCAGTTCAATGTGTTCCTCAAATGTTCAAACACATAACAGTCTTCCTAAGCCATTTCGACGAAGAAGAACTCATGGATATTCTTCAAATTGGAAGGGAGATTATGTTGTTCATGATGTGAAAAAGGTACCAGAAGAAGGAAGCAAAAATAGAGGTATGGAAGACAAGTTAAAAAGGATAATTGAAGAATATAAAGAAATTATCAACATGTTGTCTATTCCTTCTGGCCAAAATTCTTCAGGTAATAATCAACACTATGCGTCATATTTTGATGATAGTGAGTTTTATGATAATTTTTTCACATCATAATGGTTTTCCTCCAAAGAACAGGAAAAAGAGGTTTAACCATAAGCAACGTTCATTTATTGAGCTCATGGCTCATACTTGTGCTAATTAAATCACAAGGATGAACTCTCACTCAGAAAAAAAATCCTGGTTGAGTGAGGTGTAATCAGGTATACTCTGTGACAAATGTTTTTGATACTCCAGCTATCCTCTTATCGTTCTTAGCCGGTTTGTCACTTACAAACATTTCTTGTTTGATGTATTTTATAGATAGTGGTAAAAGTGGTTCGATTCTCAGACTTGCGAAGGATAAAATATAGACTTAAATTCTAAAGCTAAAATAGAAAACTCACTAATAATTATAGCAAACACGGACAAAGTTGATATCAATATTAAAAGACAACTGAGGCTAAGATTCCACTATTTTCCAAGTTCAAAGTGATTTAAATCCAATATTTATATTTATTCAATTTTTTCGTTTAATTTGATTCTCAGATGTTGCAACAAGTAGATTTTTAAAATAACAAGTGTAAATCAAAAGCATGGGATATCAAAAACCTAAGTCCAAGCATATATCATCAATGGAAATCACAATTGTTGAATAAAAATCATTAAAAAAATTCTCAAACAAGGCAAATAATTATATAAATAATTGTAATAAATAAGATAAATAGAAAATACCACTCTTTATTGGAAAAATAGCTTCCTCTATCGCCTCAGCAATGGGGTTTAGCTCCTCATATCAAAAACAGGTTCAAAATATTTTTCCATTGCTCAAAAGGTGTTTTCAAAGGTGAAGAGACTCAAAGGGAGTAAAACAGTTCAATCGCAACGTTTATATGTGTTGCAGATCGACTGTTACAAGAGAAACAGAAGGAATAAGACTGCTACAGTAACGATAGAAGCAAAGTGTTGTAGAACAACGACAGTGTTCTGCGACAGTTGGGCGTCGGTTGATGTTCTTCGTGTTCTTCAGCATCACCAGCAGAACAGCTTTCCTGCAACTCGTGATTTTTGTCTCCTCTGGTTCTCTAAACTACCCCAAACTGTTCGTCCGCCTCTCTGACTTGCAACCAACCTATATATAGCCAACAGCCCCCAAGTAAACCCTAAACAACTCGAGTTTATCTTCATTCTTCTTTCACGGCAAGTCACGAATTTTTCCATTTCTTCTCTTATGTACGCGTCAACTGGGTCAATCCCACCTCTACAATATTCCAGCAGGACCCTGTTAACTCAATCATGGGCGTTAAATTCTTTCCTAAATCTTCATGGACTCTAAAATCCCGATAATATTTCTCCATGACTCTGTTTTGGTCTAACACGATAGAAACTTCTTCTTTCTCGAATCTGGCCGCCATACATTCCCTGTTTAGACGAAACAGGGTTATACTAATCCATAACGCGAGAAAAATCCGACCAAATCTCTTCCAACTACCGAATCAGGATACCCGTGAAACTCCACACCTCTATTTCCTTTTTTCGGCTTATCTAACCAAATTCGATCGATCAAAACGAACATTCCAAGCCTGTTACGCTCTAGGAAGTCCTGCCCCATGAAAATCAACGCTTGAATCTCTCTAAAACTTGCTTGAATCTCAAACCCTAAATCTGTTCACTTCTACCAAATATTCCCGCCAAAATGAATTTGAATTTTGGGGAAGAAGCTGGTTGCCCCCTATCCAGAGTAGGGGGTGCCGATAGTAGGTGACTTGGGCGCTGTGGATATATGTGGGTGCTGAGGATAAATTTGGGCTATACATAGCCTGGGTGAACCTTAGCCAATTCTGGGGTCCGTTTAGCAAGTGTCCTTCGGGGTGCCCCGCGCAACTTTTTGAGCCGATTATTCCAAAAATGTTTATTGGCCAAAAATACCTACACACACATAAAACACCATAATAAGTACAAAAATGAGCATTATCAATATATAGAACCGAGACAAATAAGACACAAAATTGTGTCTATCAAATACCCCCAAACCTATTATTTGCTAGTCCTCGAGCAAAGATAAAATTGAAAAATAAAATCCTAACTCACTGACGCAGGCATCGTCGATTGCATTTAGCGTATGCAATAAGCCTTTAAACCCCTAGGTGGACCTAGTGGCCGAGTTATAGTCTCGGGAGGGCTTACCAGAGGTATACCCACAAAACCTTTATACTCCAGACCCTAGCTATCTACGCAGAACCTTGGAGAGCACTAAAGAATCTCCTTGGTTGGCATACTTATTGACTACAGGAAGAAATACCCTGATGCGAAATTCCAATTGTTGTACACGAGTTTGCACTCAAGCATACTAAAATTCATATAAAGTGACAGAGCTCTACTCGGATAGTTGCACTATGGACATCAATATTCGGAGTCAATCCAATCACATGGATAGATTAAGAGATGGATATAGAAAAACGTAGATGGTTTTGATGTTTACTAAGTGAATGGCGTTTCCCATATCTGTCTGAAGGCCTCCGCCAAAATGAACCTATCCTAATGGATTGAGATACTAGTCTGACTAATATCAACACACTGGCATATACAAGGGAACCAGTGGTCGATAACCTAACTCTAGGTCAACACAACTGGCATATACAAGGGTATCAGTGGTCGACTTTATTGAATTTATTCCTTTTGGTCAAATGGTCTGGGCTCAAATTTTTTTATTTTTTTTCATGGTATCTCAATCACTCTAATTCACTCTAGCATTGGTAACAACTTGAATCGTGATCCCCACCTAATCACTTAGAGTAACATAGTTTAAAAACAAAATAAAATAAAAATATAAGTGAAAAGGACTCAACGAGATATGGTGAAACTATCATGTTATTTCTAACACCTGAGCTATGTGCTTTTATGAATAGACTCTTCTAGATGTTTCCATCTAATCAGATTGGTTCCTCAACTCCTACAACCAAAATGCTTCCATCCACTTAGGTTAGTTAGTGCTATCCTTAATATGCATAAATTTCTAGGATCTGGAGTTTATTTAAAACAAAAAGTTTCTACCCCACCCCCAAACTTAAATCTAACATTGTCCTCAATGGTTCGAATGAAAGAACATTACCAAAAATATAAGTAACATGAGGAAATAGTAAAGAGAGAGTTCGGAAAGATAGTACCTGGGTGAAGTGAAACCAAAAACTGACAAAAATATTATACAACATACAAATCGTCTCGATGATCAATCAAGGGTAAACAGGGTCCTCCAGAGGGACCTCCTCAACATCACCTGTAGGAAAAGGCTCTAAAAAGGGCTTCAATCTCTGACCGTTAACCTTTGAAGAACTAGTGATAGACGCATTTATGTGTCTATTTTGTTCTCAATGTTCTGTATTGTTAGACTCGATTAAGTACTTATTGTGTTATTTTGTGTTCTTGTAGGAAATTTTAGAGAAATAAGCCCTTGCGGCGAAATGGGCTCAAAAAGCAGTGTTTTACACCCCGGAGAAATGTACTGTAGGCACCCCAGAAATGCACCGGAAGCGTCCCAGAAATGTCCCGGAGGAACCCAGAAAAATTACTATTTCCACCCCAATTGATATTCGCACCCCAGCACTCTGGATAAGGGGCACCTTCTTCAACAATTTGAATTTGTGTTTTTGGCGAGAAATGAAGTTCTCAACTGTTAGAGTTTCAATCAACAAAATGAAGATGTTTTAGGGAGATTCAATCTCTCAAACTTGGTAGGAAGATGTGATATGGCATGAGGAACACATTATGGGAAGTGGGTTCGATCAGAAGTGGCTGGAAAATGCGTGATGATCCTTGAGCCCAAAACAGAGCACGTGCACTGTAACACGAGCAAAAATGGAGTTCTTGTGTGCATGGAAGAGTCCTACTAGCGTTGGAAGAGTGTTGAGGCGTGGAGAAGACATTTGGGAGCGTGCAGGATCAAAGTTAACGCGTGCATGGGATTAAAAATGGAAATTTTCGTTATTATTGGCAGCCGAGAATATTTGGATTAAATGGAGAATATATGCAATCAATGGTCGGATTTTTGGCTCCAATTACTATAAATACAAGGAAAAACAGTTTGGGAAAGGGATGAAGAGTTTGGGGTCGAGACAGAGCCGAGAGGAACGAGAAAGAAAAAGTTGCAGAGCTTGTCTCTGCTTCTGCCATTAAAGGAGAACACGAAGAACAAAGCACCAACAGAGGCAGTCGTTTAAGCAACAGTAACAACGACAGCCATCTGTGGGTCATACATACTACATCACCTTTCAATTATCGTTCTTTGTAACGGTGTTTGCAACAATTAAAAACGTTGCAAACACCCGTTTTTCATTATTTTCTCCTTTTCATCATTTGTACACCTCCTTTGAGAAATGAAATCAACTTTTGAGCGTGTTTCCAATATGCGGAGCTAGAACCCATCACTGGGACAACGGAGGAAGCAACTTTTCATGATTGTGGTAAATGATTAATTCTTTATATGACTTTTTGCATAGATTTAATTGTTTAATGATTTCTATTAATTATTTGTTATTTTGTCTGATGTCGCATGCTTAGTTTAAATTACTTTTGATGCGTCATGCTTACGACTTACCGATAATGTTTTAAGAAATATAGTTTTGGCAAAGAATTAGAGTCACAACTTCTTTTGTTTGAGCTATATTGTCTAGAGTTAATGAATGAACCACAAGAATATGAAAAGTTGTGAAATCCTGCGTCCTAGTGTCTCTTCATCCTGTTAATAAATTTTGTATAAAATCATTTATTTATTATTTTAAAAAAACTTTAACCTTCACAAGTCCGAGAGTTTGAACCTTCATTACTACAACCATCTGAAATTACATCAAAATTTTGGCGCCGCCAACGCGGAATTGTGTTTAGGTAGATTTTTTTTTTTTTTAGATTTTTTTTTCTTTGTTCTTTTTTACGTTCTTTGGGTATTTGTCTATGTGATACAGGTTTTGAGGCTTGGATCGAAAAGAAAAAGAAGAAGAAGAAGTTGTCAAAGATTTTTGGCGATTTCATAAAGACTAGGAGCAAAGCTTAAAACAAAAAGAACGGAAAGAAGACGAAGAACTTTTTTTTTATTATTATTTTTTAGATATTTTTTTTTTATTTTATTAATTTTTTTTTTTAGAAACTGTAATTAAAGTTTTTATTTTTGTAATCTTTTATTTTTGGACATTTTTTTTTTCCGGACATTGAACATTGGACATTATTTTTAAAACCCTACGGAAGGGTTATAAATTAAAAAAATAAATAAATACAAACTGTTTGCAGGGAAGGACGACGATTACTATATCGTCTCGGCCCCTCGGGTTCGCACACTGACACCGGAGTCAGTGGCCCGAGTCGACTACAGCAGTTCTTCGCCCGTCTGGTACGGGAGGTAAACTTCTAAACTCCCGCGAATCTCCTGCAAGCGGGTTTACTGTTTGCCTTAAGGTGAATATATGCTGAGGACTTGAATACGGTTGTTTTAAATTCCTAGTAAAGGGCAAGGCCTGGCCAATACAAGATAAGGGTTCGGATTTCATCACCGTTCTCTTCTTGCCCGCCTTAGGAAAACGAAACCAAACGCGATCCTAAGCCTAAAATTTTGACTAGAACGAGACCTATAGGGTAACGAGCTTAATAGGAAACTCGTTCGAAAAATATTGGTTGCTCTTTAAGCACACTTCAAAGTTCAAGATGTTTTCTGTGAGTTGAATGCGTGACTGCGCCGCCTTCTAATGCGGTGAGGCCTTGGGTATCAAAGCTCTACTAAGCTTCCCTCGTCTCTATTCAACTTACTTTGACTCGGATTGATTCCAGAGGGGTTTGCTCAAATTGCAACGAATTCCCTTTCGAAAGATAGAAGCTGGTCTAGAAACAATCTAAGTGGAGCCATCATGCTTTTTGTTTGCTAGAATTTATAGGTTTGATTTGGTCGAGTCAGCCTTGTTTGTGATTGTGTAGAATTCCTCTGTAGTTTGTGTTTCCTCGGTGATGAATCCTTTTCAGGAGACGCCACCTGAGATGACGTTACGAGAATATATGTCTAGAAATTCTCGTTATCAAGAGACGTCTTCGGAAATGACTGTTGGTGAATATATGCGTGGGCAGCGATATATGGATACTCCAACTTTTATTGAGGAATCACCTCTAACGATCTATGAGAAATATTATAAACATAGACCATGTAGTTGGGAACAAAGCTTGAGAATTCGTGAATATCAAAAATTATATTGTGATGATGAGGAGGAGGAGGATGGTGATGATGATTATAATGATATTTCTAGTTCAAATCCAAATAATTTTAATAATTATTTACCTATTAAAAAGGACGAGGATTTGACTAGAAATACCCCCGTTTTAGACGATGATTACGAAACCGATGATGGTTTAGAGGAACCAGTTTATCTTGAGAGTACTGTTTTTGAGTCAAACGATTTAGAAACAATAGTCTTAGATGAACTCGTAGAGATTAGCGGGGATGAACCTGACTTAGAAAAATCAATCGCCCACTTTCAGGAATCTGATGACCTAGAAATTAGGGAGATTATGACCAGTCTACCTAGAGACCCCGAAAACTCTAAGTTTGGGGGTGATTATCATTCTCCATGTTCTTTAACTCTTACAAAAATCCCTCATGTGGGACTTGACATCGATGCCTCAACCATCTTACAAGACTATCTTCGTACTCGTTTTCCCGAACTTAATAATATTCAACACGAGTCTCAACTATTAGAAACCCATCCTCTAGTTGATGAGGTTAGCCCAGGAAATAATACCAAGATTGACTTTGTTTTCCCACCAAAAACTTTTCTACCAATTGTGGGAACATATAAATTTCAGATGTGTCAATTATTAAGTTTTGAGACTAAACCTAATTACTTTAGGAGATTAGGGTCGACACATCTGTTTAAGGAAGACCACCACTCTCTTTGTGGTCAGCTGTGTAAGTCAAATCTGATTGACTTTAAGGATCCCCAGTTATTTAGGTTGTTATTATTTTTAATTGAGTTTTTCCATACTTTTAAACCTGAACTGTTGGATCTTAGCTATGAGGAAGTGCATCCAATGAAAATATTCTATCAAGATCCTTTCATAGAACCTGAACCTGAACCACAATGGGACATAGGTATCTTAATCAGGAAACTAGATAAGGGTATGCAGTACATGTTCATTTTCTTGGCTTGTTGCAGATTCCTTTTACTTGTGATAGCTCTATTTGGTTTCGATAACCCACAATTATTTCGGCTATTGCTATATGATTCGAGGTGATTAAACATTTCTTAGTCTGGCTGAAGACTATAAACTTAGTACTTCTTGGAAGGTAACCCAATCTCATGCAACCCGGTAATATCCTTCCTTCACTCTTTTGCTTCAAATAGTAACTGTCTCTCCTTGTTTATGCTTTTAATTTCATCTTTAGAACATTGAGGACAATGTTAATTTTAAGTTTGGGGGTATCGGAGAAACTTTTTAGTTGCAATAAATAAACTCCAGAGCCTAGAAATTTACGCCTATTAAGGATAGCACTAACCAATCTAAGTGGATGGAAACATTTTTGTTTTAGGAGTTGAGGAACCAATCTGACTAGATGGAAACATCTATAGAGTCTATTCATAAAAGCACGGAGCTCAGGTGTTAGAATTAACATGATAGTTTCGCCATATCATCGAGTCCTTTTCACTTTCCATTTTTAGTATTCTTTTATTTCAAGTGATTTGGTGGGGCACACGATTCAAGTTGTTACCTTTGCTAGGGTGAAGTAGAGTGACTGAGTTACCTTTTCAAAAAAAAACCCAGACCAATAGACCAATCGGAATAAATACTAACACTTGGATAGCAATATGTGTGTGTTCTCCCTGTCTCCGTCGCCTAAACAAGCATGGAATGCAGGATCCACGGGAATCACCATGTAATCTGCTGACAAGAAACATGCGCTTCGGTCCACAAGGTTCAATCATGTTGTTAGTTCTTAAATAAATGTGTGTTTAATAAAGTCGACCACTGGTACCCTTGTATATGCCAGTTGTGTTGACCTAGAGTTAGGAGTATTAACCACTGGTTCCCTTGTATATGCCAGTGTGTTAATATTAGTCAGACCGATATCTCAGTCATTTAGGTTAGGTTCATCTTGGCAGAGGCCTTCAGACAGATATGGGAAACACCGTTCGCTTTTCAACCATCTACATTTTTCTTTTTCCATCTTCTTAATCTTTTCATGTGATTAGTCTGACTCCGAGTATGATGTCCATAGTGAAACTATCTTAGTAGAGCTCTGTCACTTATATGAATTTTAGTATGCTTGAGTGCAAACTCGTGTACAACAATTGGAATTTCGCATCAGGGTTCTTCTTCCCATAAGCAATAAGTATGCCAACCAATGAGGTTCTTTAGTGCCTTCCAAGGTTCTGCGTAGATAGCTAGGGTCTGGAATAAAGGTTTTGTGGGTAAACCTTCCCGAGATTAACTCGGTCACTATTTTATTTTGTAGCTTTGATTTGCTCGGGACTAGCAAATAATAAGTTTGGGGGTATTTGATAGACGCATTTATGTGTCTATTTTGTTCTCAATGTTCTGTATTGTTAGACTCGATTAAGTACTTATTGTGTTATTTTGTGTTCTTGTAGGAAATTTTAGAGAAATAAGCCCTTGCGGCGAAATGGGCTCAAAAAGCAGTGTTTTACACCCCGGAGAAATGTACCGTAGGCACCCCAGAAATGCACCGGAAGCGTCCCAGAAATGTCCCGGAGGAACCCAGAAAAATTACTATTTCCACCCCAATTGATATTCACACCCCATCACTCTGGATAAGGGGCACCTTCTTCAACAATTTGAATTTGTGTTTTTGGCGGGAAATGAAGTTCTCAACTGTTAGAGTTTCAATCAACAAAATGAAGATGTTTTAAGGAGATTCAATCTCTCAAACTTGGTAGGAAGATGTGATATGGCATGAGGAACACATTATGGGCAGTGGGTTCGATCAGAAGTGGCTGGAAAACGCGTGATGATCCTTGAGCCCAAAACAGAGCACGTGCACTGTAACACGAGCAAAAATGGAGTTCTTGTGTGCATGGAAGAGTCCTACTAGCGTTGGAAGAGTGTTGAGGCGTGGAGAAGACATTTGGGAGCGTGCAGGATCAAAGTTAACGCGTGCATGGGATTAAAAATGGAAATTTTCGTTATTATTGGCAGCCGAGAATATTTGGATTAAATGGAGAATATATGCAATCAATGGTCGGATTTTTGGCTCCAATTCACTATAAATACAAGGAAAACAGTTTGGGAAAGGGATGAAGAGTTTGGGGTCGAGACAGAGCCGAGAGGAACGAGAAAGAAAAAGTTGCAGAGCTTGTCTATGCTGCTGCCATTAAAGGAGAACACGAAGAACAAAGCACCAACAGAGGCAGTCGTTTAAGCAACAGTAACAACGACTGCCATCTGTCTGTCATACATACTACAGCACCTTTCAATTATCGTTCTTTGTAACGGTGTTTGCAACAATTAAAAACGTTGCAAACACCCGTTTTTCATTATTTTCCCCTTTTCATCATTTGTACACCTCCTTTGAGCAATGAAATCAACTTTTGAGCGTGTTTCCAATATGCGGAGCTAGAACCCATCACTGGGACAACGGAGGAAGCAACTTTTCATGATTGTGGTAAATGATTAATTCTTTATATGACTTTTTGCATAGATTTAATTGTTTAATGATTTCTATTAATTATTTGTTATTTTGTCTGATGTCGCATGCTTAGTTTAAATTACTTTTGATGCGTCATGCTTACGACTTACCGATAATGTTTTAAGAAATCTAGTTTTGGCAAAGAATTAGAGTCACAACTTCTTTTGTTTGAGCTATATTGTCTAGAGTTAATGAATGAACCACAAGAATATGAAAAGTTGTGAAATCCTGCGTCTTAGTGTCTCTTCATCCTGTTAATAAATTTTGTATAAAATCATTTATTTATTATTTAAAAAAAACTTTAACCTTCACAAGTCCGAGAGTTTGAACCTTCATTACTACAACCATATGAAATTACATCAACTAGTACCATCTGATGTTTCAATCTCAATAGCGCCATGAGAAAAAACAGTACGGACCACAAAAGGACCGGTCCACCGAGAGCGCAGTTTCCCGGGGAATAGATGCAAACGAGTGTCATACAGAAGAACTTTTTGACCTGGAGAAAATGACTTCCGTAAAATATGATTATCATGCACAAGTTTCATTTTGTTCTTATACTCCTCAGCACTATCGTATGCATCTCTACGAATCTCGTCCAACTCATTGAGCTGGAGCTTTCTGTGAGCTCCTGCCTTGTCAAGTGAAAAGTTTAACTGCTTAATAGCCCAATAGGCTCTATGCTCTAACTCAACAGGCAAGTGACATGCCTTGCCAAATACTAAACGGTAGGGTGACATTCCAATGAGTGTCTTAAACGCGGTACGGTAATCCCATAAGGCATCAGTCAGCCTCGACGACCAATCTTTCCTATTAGGATTAACTGTTTTCTCTAAAATACGCTTAATTTCCCTATTGGAAACCTCTACCTGACCACTAGTCTGTGGGTGATACGGGGTAGCTACTTTGTGGGTAATACCATCTTGTTTCATTAACAGAGCAAACAGTCTATTACAAAAGTGTGAACCCCCATCACTAATTATAGCTCGCGGTGTACCAAAACGTGTAAGTATATTCTCTTTCAAAAACTTAATTACGACCCTATGGTCATTTGTTTTGCACGGAACCGCCTCAATCCACTTAGACACATAGTCTACAGCGACAAGTATGTAAAGATAACCTAAAGAATTAGGAAATGGACCCATAAAATCAATGCCCCACACATCAAAGACCTCAATCACTAAAATAGGGTTCAAAGGCATCATATTTCTACGGGAAATGGTTCCTAACCTCTGGCAACGATCACAAGAAACACAGTGACTATGGGAGTCTTTAAACAGTAAAGGCCAGTAAAATCCACACTGCAATATCTTAGCAGCAGTCTTCTTAGCACTAAAATGACCCCCACAAGCATGTTCATGAAAAAAGGAGAGAATACTGGACTGGTCACTCTCAGGTACACATCTCCTAATAATCTGGTCAGGACAATACTTCAACAAATAAGGATCGTCCCAAAAGAAATGCTTAACCTCGGCTAAAAACCTAGAACGATCTTGTTTACCCCAATGTTGAGGGGTACGGCCAGTAACAAGATAATTCACTATATTTGCATACCAAGGTGATTGGGAAACAGAGAACAATTGTTCGTCAGGAAAGCTATCCCTTATAGGAAGGGCATCACTAGGGGAACTAACAACTAACCTGGATAAGTGGTATGCTACTACATTTTCAGCACCCTTTTTGTCTCTAATGTCTGGAGAAATTCTTGTAACAATAGGATCCACCTAATCAATCTAGGTTTGGTGTCCTTCTTAGACAAAAGGTATTTCAAAGCAGCATGATCGGTATAGATTACGATCTTAGAACCTAATAGGTAGGATCTAAACTTATCCAAGGCAAACACGATGGCTAGCAGTTCCTTCTCGGTAGTTGTATAGTTCAATTGGGCATCATTCAGAGTTTTTCTAGCATAGTAAATCACACGAAGTAATTTGTCTACTCGTTGACCTAACACAACGCCTATAGCATAATCTGAAGCATCACACATAATCTCAAAGGGTAGGTTCCAGTTGGGTGCCTGGACTATGGGAGCGGTAGTGAGTAAATTTTTAATCTTCTCAAAAGCCTCTAAACAAGCATCATCAAAGACAAACTTAACATCTTTTGCAAGCAAATTGCAAAGAGGTCTAGAAATCAAGCTAAAATCCTTAATGAATCGACGGTAAAAACCTGCATGCCCTAGGAATGACCTAATGTCTTTTACGGTTTTTGGGACCTGTAAAGTCTTAATAAGGTCAACTTTGGCTTTGTCTACCTCTATACCCTTTGAAGAAATGATGTGCCCTAAAACAAATCCTGATTTAACCATGAAATGGCATTTTTCCCAATTAAGCACTAAATTCTTTTCCTTACACCTAGTTAACACTAATGTCAAATGATGCAAGCACTCATCAAAAGATGAACCAAACACTGAAAAATCATCCATAAAGACCTCTAAAAACCGTTCTACCATATCAGACAATATGCTCATCATACAACGCTGAAAAGTCGCAGGGGCATTACACAGCCTGAAAGGCATGCGTTTATACGCGAATGTACCAAAGGGACATGTAAAAGTGGTTTTTTCTTGGTCTTCTGGGGCAATAACGATCTGATTATATCCGGAAAAGCCATCTAAAAAGCAATAGAAACTATATCCAGCTAATCTCTCTAGCATTTGGTCGATAAAAGGAAGGGGAAAGTGATCCTTCCTTGTGACCTTGTTCAATTTCCTATAGTCGATACAGACACGCCATCCCGTGGTCACTCGGGTTGGGATTAACTCATTATCCTCATTCTGGACTACAGTGATACCTGATTTCTTGGGAACAACCTGAACGGGGCTGACCCACTTACTGTCTGAAATTGGGTAGATAATACCCGCATCTAACAACTTAAGCACCTCTTTTCGAACTACTTCTTTCATGTTAGGGTTCAGTCGACGTTGCATCTCCCTAGACGGTTTGGAGTCTTCCTCTAAATGAATCTGATGCATACAAACGGTAGGACTAATACCCTTAATGTCTGCTATAGACCACCCTAAAGCTTCCTTATTATCTTGAAGTACTTTTACTAGCCTACTTTCCTGATCACTATCCAAGTCGGCAGCAATAATCACAGGTAAAGTCTCAGATGGGCCTAAGAACACATACTTCAGGTTATCTGGTAGTGGTTTGAGGTCCAACTTAGGGGGCTCTTCTAAGGAAGGAACTGAGGTAGTCTCAGAAGCTGGTAATGGTTCGAACCTAGCTTTCCATCTATCAGTGTCTAACACAGGGGTAGAATCTAATAGAGCATTCACTTGTTCAATGGTACTATCATCGTCAAAATCTAAACCAAAATGGGATAGACAACTCTCTAATGGGTCTTCAGACAAATGTTTGGTAATGACTCCTGAACTAAGGATTCTATCATATTCACCTCTTCAACACATGTGTCATCTAGCTCATAAGGTAGCTTACTGACATTAAAAATGTTCATTTCGATAGTCATATTACCAAAGGATAAATTCATCACACCATTTCGACAGTTTATGATCGCATTAGACGTAGCTAAGAATGGGCGACCTAAAATCACAGGTATCTGGTTCTCTGGGTCAGGGACAGGTTGGGTATCTAGGACCACGAAATCCACTGGATAAATAAACTTGTCGACCTCAATAAGAACATCCTCGATAACACCTCGAGGAATTTTGACAGACCTATCAGCTAACTGCAGTGTTATCTGAGTAGGTTTCATTTCACCAAGTCCTAGCTGTAAGTACACATGGTACGGCAGTAAGTTCACACTGGCTCCTAAGTCAAGTAAAGCTTTTTCTACCCGGTGTTTACCTATTGTACAAGCAATGGTTGGGGAACCTGGGTCTTTGTACTTTGGAGTGTAGTGTTCTGAATGATTGAACTTACATGACTAGCTAAAAAGCTTTCTTATGGACGCTAAGTTTTCGCTTTCGCGTACACATATCCTTAGGAACTTGGCATAAGCAGGAATTTGCCTAATTGCATCTAATAAAGGAAGGTTTATGGTAACTTGCTTAAAAACCTCCAATATGTCATTAAAGTTCGATTCCTTCTTTGTTGATGCTAATAGCTGGGGAAATGGGGCTCTAGGCACAGAATCAGACCTCTCGGAACCGAATTGGCATCATCGGAAATTTTATCAGTCCCCTCAGTTAGTGGTCCTGAGGGATGAGATCCTGAGGGGTGAACTACAGTATGTTCACTATCGGGCATGGTTACCTGATTGTCTACTACTCTACCACTCCTAAGGGTTCTAATAGCATTCAATTGATTCGATGGTTTTGCACCTACTTCATGAACTCCTCTAGGGTTGGGTAGTTGACTAGGGAGCCTTCCGTTATCTCTCTCACTTAAGGTCTTAGCTATTTGGCCGACTTGAAGTTCTAGCTTAGCAAGGCTCTGAGCATTAGTTTGAAAGTTCTGCTTGGTTTCCTGTTGAAAACTAATTGGTTTGCTAACATATCCTGAGTTTTTGCTAACATCTTAATAGATTCCTCTAAGCTAGTCGTTTTTTTTCTGGGCCTGATGAATTCTTAGTGTAACCAAAACCTGGGGGAGCATTAGAATTACTAAACTGACCTTGACTCTGGCCCTTAGACCATGAAAGGTTCGGATGGTTTCTCCAACCAGGATTATAGGTTTCTGAATATGGGTCAAACTTCTGACGGTTATCATACCTAGTGTTATTATAGAGAGCATTGGCTTGCTCTTCATTATTCTGGCCTTCCCAAAAAGGCTCCAATCTACCACTAGTGTGACCCACTTCTAAAGCTTCTAACCTTTTCGCTATAGCAGCAATTTTGGCATCTGATTCAAAGCTTCCTTCTACCCTATTAACGTTTCCTCTGCCTAGAAGAATTGTTTTCTGGGGTACCCTATTGCTTTCCCATTGTTGGGTCTTTTCGGCGATTTCATGCAAATATGTCATCGCATCATCAACTGTTTGGTTTTCAAACCCACCTGTACACATGGACTCTACTGTAGTTGTGGTGGGATAATCTAAACCCTCATAAAGGATCTGAACTAACCTAACCTTTTCTAAACCATGATGAGGACATTGGGCTAATAAATCATTGAACCTTTCCAAATACCTATACAAAGATTCTCCCTCCTGTTGTGTAAACGTGCAGATTTGCGTCCTAATAGACGAGGTTTGTGCCTAGGGAAAAACTTGTTCAAAAAGGCAGATGTAAGTTGTTCATAGGTTTCAATTGATTCGGAAGCCAAACTATACAGCCACGACTTGGCTTTATCTTTTAAGGAAAAGGGGAATAACCTGAGTTTTAAAGCATCATCATCAAGGTTTCTAATTTTCAGGGTACTACAAATTTCCTCAAAGTCCCTAACATGGAAATAGGGGTTTTCATTTTCTTTTCCTAAAAAGATTGGGAGCAACTGTAAGGTTCCAGGCTTAAGTTCATAATTTGCTTCAGTTTCAGGTAACCTGATACACGAGGGACGAGTAGTCCTAGTAGGATTCAACAAGGCTTTCAAAGTTGCCATTTCTGGCGCTATTGGACTATCAGGGATTCTTTCCTCAAACGGACGTTCAAAAACGGAATCTTCACGAATCGGACTTTCTAAATTGAGGTAATCAAGACGCTTAGAACTACTAGGTTTCTCTTTAACAAATCTACCTAGGGCGTCTCTTTTACGTTCAGGCATGCAACAGAATAAGGTAGGGAATTCTATGCAAACACAAAACAAGGCTGACTCAACCAAATCAAACCTAAATTTCTAGCAAACAAAAAGCATGATGGCTCCACTTAGATTGTTTCTAGACCAGCTTCTATTCTTTCGAAAAGGAACTCGTTACAATCTGAGCAAACCCCTCTGGAATCAATCCGAGTCAAAGTAAGTTGAATCGAGGCGAGGGAAGCTTAGTGGAGCTTTGATACCCAAGGCCTCACCGGTTACAAGGCGGCGCAGTCACGCATTCAACTCACAGAAACCTTCAAGAACTTCGAAGTATGCTCAAAAGAGTAACCAATATTCTTCGAACGACTTTCCTATTAAGCTCGTTACCCTATAGGTCTCGTTCTAGTCAAAATTTTAGGCTTAGGTTCGCGTTTGGTTTCGTTTTCCTAAGGCGGGCAAGAAGAGAACGGTGATGAAATCCGAACCCTTATCTTGTATGGCCAGTCCTTGCCCTTTACTAGGAAATTAAAGCAGCCGTTTTCAAGTCCTCAGCATATATGCAAACGAAGGAATACAGTAAACCCGCTGACAGGGGATTCGCGGGTGTTTCGAAAAACTTACCTCCCGTACCAGACGGGCGAAGAACCGCTGAAGTCGACTCGGGCCACGACTCCTATGTCATGTACGAACCCGAGGGGCCGAGGCGATATCGTAATCACCGTCCTTCTCTGCACACAGTTTATATTTAAACCAACCCTTCCTTAGGGTTTTAAAAAATAATAATGTCCAAAGTCCAATGTCCAAGTGTCCAAAAAGAAAAGAAAAATTACAAAAATAACAAACCCTAATACAGTTCTCTCTCTTTTTTTTTTTATAAAGAAAATAAACAAACCCTAAAAAAAAAAAAAAAAAAATAAATAAAATATCTAAAAAGAAAGTCTTCTTCTGTTTTTTCGCTTTAAGCTTTCGCTCCAAGTCTTTATGCTTTAAGTTCCAGTCTTTACGAAATCACCAAACTCCTTGGCTCAATTCGCTTTATGATCCAAAACCTGTAGACAAAAGATAAATACCCAAAAACGTAAAAAAAAAAAAAAAAAAAAAACCTAAAAAAAAAAAAAAAAACGAAGTCTAAAACCCTAAAAGCAAATCCGCGTCGGCGGCGCCAAAAATTGATGTATTTTAGAGTGGTAAAAGTGGTTCGATTCTCAGACTTGCGAAGGATAAAATAGACTTAAATCTAAAGCTAAAATAGAAATCACTAAAATTAGCAAACACGGACAAAGTTGATATCAATATTAAAAGACACTGAGGCTAAGATTCCACTATTTTCCAAGTTCAAAGTGATTTAAATCCAATATTTATATTTATTCAATTTTTTCGTTTAATTTGATTCTAAGATGTTGCAACAAGTAGATTTTTAAAATAACAAGTGTAAATCAAAAGCATGGGATATCAAAAACCTAAGTCCAAGCATATACCATCAATGGAAATCACAATTGTTGAATAAAAATCATTAAAACAATTCTCAAACAAGGCAAATAATCATATAAATAATTGTAATAAATAAGATAAATAGAAAATACCACTCTTTATTGGAAAAATAGCTTCCTCTATCGCCTCAGCAATGGGGTTTAGCTCCTCATATCAAAAACAGGTTCAAAATATTTTTCCATTGCTCAAAAGGTGTTTTCAAAGGTGAAGAGACTCAAAGGGAGTAAAACAGTTCAATCGCAACGTTTATATGTGTTGCAGATCGACTGTTACAAGAGAAACAAAAGGAATAAGACTGCTACAGTAACGATAGAAGCGAAGTGTTGTAGAACAAAGACAGTATTCTGCGACAGTTGGGCGTCGGTTGATGTTCTTCGTGTTCTTCAGCAGCACCAGCAGAACAGCTTTCCTGCAACTCGTGATTTTTGTCTCCTCTGGTT
This sequence comes from Papaver somniferum, assembly GCF_003573695.1. NCBI lineage: Eukaryota > Viridiplantae > Streptophyta > Magnoliopsida > Ranunculales > Papaveraceae > Papaver > Papaver somniferum. The sequence goes on along the minus strand of NC_039366.1, from coordinate 117,633,810 downwards.
CTCTAAACTACCCCAAACTGTTCGTCCGCCTCTCTGACTTGCAACCAACCTATATATAGCCAACAGTCCCCAAGTAAACCCTAAACAACTCGAGTTTATCTTCATTCTTCTTTCACGGCAAGTCACGGATTTTTCCATTTCTTCTCTTCTGTACGCGTCAACTGGGTCAATACCGCCTCTACAATATTCCAGCAGGACCCTGTTAACTCAATCCTGGGCGTTAAATTCTTTCCTAAATCTTCATGGACTGTAAAGTCCCGATAATATTTTTCCATGACTCTGTTTTGGTCTAACACGATGAAAACTCCTTCTTTCTCGAATCTGGCCGCCATACATTCCCTGTTTAGACGAAACAGGGTTATACTAATCCATAACGCGAGAAAAATCCGACCAAATCTCTTCCAACTACCGAATCAGGATTGCCGTGAAACTCCACACCTCTGTTTCCTTTTTCCGGCTTATCTAGCCAAATTGATCGATCAAAACGAACATTCCAATCCTGTTACGCTCTAGAAAGTCCATCCCCATGAAAATCAGCGCTTGAATCTCTCTAAAACTCGCTTGAATCTCAAACCCTAAATCTGTTCACTTCTGCCAAATATTCCCGCCAAAATGAATTTGAATTTTGGGGAAGAAGCTGGTTGCCCCCTATCCAGAGTAGGGGGTGCCGATAGTAGGTGACTTGGGTGATGTGGACAAATGTGGATGCTGAGGATAAATTTGGGCTATACATAGCCTGGGTGCTCCTTAGCCAATTCTGGGGTCCGTTTAGCAAGTGTCCTCCGGGGGTGCCCCGCGCAACTTTTCGAGCCGATTTTTCCAAAAATGTTTATTGGCCAAAAATACCTACACACACATAAAACACCATAATAAGTACAAAAATGAGCACTATCAATATATAGAACCGAGACAAATAAGACACAAAATTGTGTCTATCATTGTTGCATGAGTATTTTGTTTGTATTTTGTTATGATGATTTTATTTTTTCTAAAAAGGGGTGCATAGTTGTTGTACTGTAAATTTTTTCTCTTTTGAGAACAAATTTATTTTAGAGCTGAGTTTTCTTTTTTTACTCATTAAGCAAATTTGTGCTATATCTTCTTCACAACCGTTTTGTATAAGGGTAAGTCTATGTATGTTCGTGTATTTCATTTCACAGGCACGGACCAAACTTGGAAACCATAAACTTTGGTTCTTGTGTAACCTATAAATACCAAATCCTTTATAGAGTACGCATACTTTTGTTGTGCTCTTTTAAGGATGGGATCTACTCCAAGTTCTTGGGATCTACCAGCCGATTCAATTGATGATTCGGTTTATTTGGAGTTTGTTTTGAAGAAGAAAAGAACCCTTGTTAATACTGATGAACTCGAATCATGTGCCTCATGTTATTATGCGTTTATTCATCAAGATCGAGAAAATGCTGAGATGGTATCTGCTGAAGTAGTTCATGGTTTTCTCACTGATCTTGGGAAGACTCAACTGAAGCTCGAGAACTCTGTAAAGGATCTTAACTTGTTACGAACTGAGTTGAAAAAGATTGATTATTATCTTGTTCTTATGAAGTCACAAGTTAAGGATCTTCTCAATGAGGATATCTTCTCTGAAGACACGGTTGATTAAGTTAGTCACAAGTTTGAAGGTCTTGAAACCAGTGAAGCTTCCGTACCGGAACTCTGACTATCGCTTGTGATTATTGTTTTTGAGTTGTCATTGATTTATTTGTCTAGTAAATTTTCTTTTGAGAATTTATTTCTTGTGTTTTTAGAAGAATAACTAGGGTTTGGAACAGCCATTATTGTGAGTACACATAGCTATGTCCAACGATTTTCATCTTCTATGTTTTTATATTTATTTATTTAAATTCTAATTTTTGGAAGATGATTTTTGCAATTTTAATCTTTATGATTTTATATATTGCAAATTGTTATGGGATATGTTGTTTACGTCTGTGAACCTGTGACTGTCCCATACTTGTTCAAAAGTTATCTCTATTATGTCGGTATGAATATGTTGATCGAAGATAGAATGAAATTTTGACATTACAAAAGTTAAAGCCTTTTATGTCATTGTTTTGATGGAAGAAAGGATAAAACTTTTGTCTACAAGGATTAAGTCTATTATATGTCATTGTGCAAATAGTGATTGAAAATAGAATGAATCCTTGTTTATTCCGTAGTATTGCTCGATCTTCGATCCACATCTTTGTGCATATACTGTGTTGCTCCGTAAGGTTCCTTATGTTTGAGCATGACCAACTAAATTGATCATTCTCTTTTGGTTATTTTTGTTGTTGCTCCGTAAGTTCTCTTATGTCGAGCATGACCAATTGAATTGATCACGTTGTGGTTAATTTGGTTGTGTATTCCAATTAAATTAATCGTGGGTTTTCTTGTGGTTAATTTAGTTGTGTAAATCCGATTGAATTAATCACGGGTTTTCTTGTGGTTAATTTAGTTGTGCTTTTCGATTGGATTAATCGTGAATTCTTTTGTGAATAATTCAATTGAACACTTTGGACTCAAATTCATATTTTCATGTGATTTGGTTATGTCCAAAGAAATCCTTCTTTTCTTGTGAAAGTAAGGTCTCCTTAGTTGTTCCTTCGGGGATGACATTTTATGGGGGAGAGTTCTTTTGAACTTGTGCTTAATTGCCAAATCTTTGTGGGGAGTGCAGCTGTGGAATATTAGGGGTTATCTTGTACCTTCATTAACTCCTTGATGAATGCATTTAGTTTTGGCTATATGATTGCATATAAATTTGTTGGTATGATAATACACCTTTGGTCATGAAATATCTCCGTGGAAATTTCATTAGGATCCCACTAATTTTCGTACCTTTGCCAATTTTATTGACAAAAAGGGGGAGAATTAATGTGTAGTGTGATACTACTAATACCTATGGTTTACGAATCATTATGTAAGGGGGGGGGGGAGGTTTTCATGTTGAGATGAAGTATTGACTAAGGGGGAGTGATACATATCACCATAGTATTGTTGTTAAAGTTGTGATACAATTGAACTTTGATACCGTGTACTATGACACTGTTAGAGCATTGCTCGGTCGAACTCGCATGTGTTGCTATCTCAAGCATGTTTGTCAATGTTAGTGATCAAAACTATATGTCTCTATTTCTAGTTTACTTATGACTAAGTCTCGGTCTAGGATAGTTAGGAATAGTTGAGCTCCAAACTCCATGGCGATTATCTTACGAAGACGAAGAACTACTCAAGGAACCAGTGGAACTTCATCCGACCAAAAGGTATGTGGAGACTTGAACTCATCTGTCACTCAAAAGTCTATCTACTCTATCTCCTACTCTTGAGACGAAAGTCGTAATAGTATGATAGTTTTAATACATACACATTTTCTATTTCGAGCCGAGTTTACTCGCCTATCTTTTTCTCGAAACATGTGTTGGTAAGCTTTTGCTTTAACCATTTTTTATCTTTACCCGTGACGAAAGTAATGATGACGTTTCAATCTTGAAAATAGCTTTGATGACGATAATCGATTCTTTATATCTAACGACTATTATAACATTATAGAAGAATGTTTCAATGATTGAAATGTAGAGTTGAGATTATGTAACCAACTATGGATATAAGCATATATAGTGTGTTCGCACATTAGTGTATAAATCCATGTGCCGGAAACCGAGTGTGTGCATATGTGTGCATGCGGTATTGGTGAAGGAGACAGGTTAGGTACGCGTACTAACGGAAGTTTTCATACCGAAAATTTCCGTTGTAGTTTGTAAAGTTTGCAAACTGAAAAACCAGTCACCTAGGTATGCGTACCCGTACGCGTACCCACGGAAGTTTTCAAACCGAAAATTTCTGCTGAGTTTTCAAACTCAAGTCCGGTTGCTATGGGCACGTACCCGTACGCGTACCTAAGTTGGTTATACCTCTCAAATCGATAGTTTCATGAACTTAAACAACAAATTAATAAAGAATGCAATATTTGCAAACTGTGGCTACATTGTTCATGAACTGATTCAAGTGAATCAAACAGATTTTGTTTCAATTGTGTCTATGTGTAAAGATCTAAGCAATTGAACAACTCTTGAACTAGTTCTTATGAGTCATTTGAACTAGTTATGAGAAAGATGAATACGGTTAATATGAAAGTGCTCATATGGATAACCATTGGTTAACTATTTGTAAACCAACTAAGTATACACGTTTAGGTACGGTCACTCAAACCTAAATGAATACATTTCATTTGTGTGTATGACAAGCTAAGTTTCGATCTAACGGTTAGAAGATATTAGCTTGGATAAATCAGGTTTTTCATCTAACGGTGAATATTGAATGCTTTGTTACCAAGGTAACTTGGATTGCAAACCATGATTTGAAAACTATGAAAGGGAGACATCTAACAACTGGAAAAACTAATCCCCACACCTCATGTGTGATACTAGTTAGTTTTGCTAGAGTCGATTCTCCTTTAACCGTAGGTTTCTTCTCGAGACCTTGTCGGTTAACGACTTAAAGACTTCATTGGGATTGTGAAGCCAGACGAAACTACTTCTCTTGTAGTTGAGCGATCTGATCTTGCCATTTTCTATCGTACGAGTTCAATTGTAAGATTGGCTTGAGATTATATCTCTGATAGGGAAAGATAAAAAAAATCAAAAACATCTTCGTCTCATCGTTTGTGATTCCGCAATATCTAGTTTCGCTACCATACGATTTAGATTATTGTGAGGTGATTGATAATTCTAGGTTGTTCTTCGGGAATATAAGTCTGGGTTATCGATTGGTTCCTGTTCACCTTGATTTTATCAAAATACGGAACAAAACTTGTAGGTTTATCTGTGGGAGACAGATTTATCTATTATCGTAGACTTTTCTGTGTGATACAGATTTGTTTATTAAAGTCTTCGACTTTGGGTCGTAGCAACTCTTGGTAGTCGGTGAGATCAGCTAAGGGAATCAAGTGTGTAGTATCCTGCTGGGATCAGAGACATAAGGAGCGCAACTGTACCTTGAATCAGTGTGAAATTGATTAGGGTTCAACTACAGTCCAGACCGAAGTTAGTTTGTAGTAGGCTAGTGTCTGTAGCGGCTTAATACAGTGTGGTGTTCAATCTGGACTAGGTCCCGGGGTTTTTCTGCATTTGCGGTTTCGTCGTTAACAAAATTTCTGGTGTCCGTGTTATTTCTATACCATATTATATTTTGTTATATAAATGAAATATCACGGGTTGTGCGTTAAGATCAATCAATTAGAATATCCAACCTTTGGTTGTTGATTTAAATTTATTGACACTTGGACATTGGTATTTAGTACTATCTAGATTGAGTCTGTCTGTCTAGTTGATTCTCTAGAAAGTATATTGGAGTTAGTCTATACAGATTTCTAATCAAAATATTGGGTGAGGTTGTCAGACCCCCGCTTTTTCAATTGGTATCAGAGCAGGCAAACACGTTAAAGACCTTATAAGTCTGTGTTTGTAGCGATCTGATTATGGACGAGTCTATCTCTAATAACGTACCAGTTCAGAAATTACCAGATGATTTTAAAATCTTGGATTCACCTAAGAGAACTGTCACATCTAAGTCAATATCTAAACATTCTTTTCGATGTAAAAACTATTGATTGGGAAACTCTCCTAGAAGAACAGTTGGATGAACTTTCTGACGAAGGTGATTCAGATATTGATAGAGATGTTGATGAGGAAGTCTCAGAGTATGTTAAGTTTTTGGATTCGTGGAATATGAAGAAGATTACAACTTCTAATGTCTCACCTCTTATGACTCCTCTATGTCGAGAAAACAAGAAATTGAGAAGATGTTACGCAGGTGTTTATTTTTCGAATCGTTCTAACGAATCAATCCTCAAGGATTCTGAGGAAAACCTACGTATGAAGTCACTTAAATGTGATAATCTTTATCAAAAGTACTTTTTGTTGGAAGAGAAACTTGCAGAATCTGAAGCAAGGTTTAACTCTCAACAAATTAGTTTTGATGACAGAGAAAGTGCTTGTCTCGCTCGAGAATGCCTTGAGGCTGATTTAGCTGCTGCTCTTGATAAAATCAAGATGTTGGAAGATGACTTGAAAAAGTTCAATACTAGTTCAAGCAAATTAACCACTATGCTAGGATCAAGTAAAAATCATCGTGATACACGAGGATTGGGCTATAAGGGAATAGATGCTCCAAGTATTAGCAAAGAGGTAAAATTTGTCAAGGCTAGTGATTCTTCTCAACAAAAGGTTTCCACTGATGGCAAAAGTGAAATACCTTCACCGACAATTAAGGGTCGAAAAAGCAAAGTATATCAACCTCCAAAGTCAGCACATACGGTTCGAGGTAAGAAAATTCCTTATGTTTTCCATTATTGCGGAAATAAAGGTCACTTAGAAAGGAGATGTCGTTTCCGTATAAGGAATGAGAAACTTCATGATGTTCTTGTTTGGGCATCACAAGAAGTTGTGAAACCAAGATCATATGTTAAGGCTAATCCCCTTAATGCTACAGGTTGTAACTGTCCAACCTTTAGGCAAAGGAATCAGTTTTGTGATAAACGTATTTTTTCCTATAAACGTCATACGAATCCTTTTCACAATCGTAATGGTTATCAAAAGGATAACTTCGTAAAGACATAAGACAAGATCCGATGTTCCCAGTTGGAGAAAGACTAACTTGCAAAAGAATAGTAAATCCGATCCTCTTTCGAGAAATCTTGAAGAGAGTAACGGGAAGAAGGTTCTGGTTGTTTCTAAACGAACTCATAAGTTGGTTTCCAAAGAAAGTCACTTTGAGTGTGAAAAGGAATGATCTCCCAGAAAATTCCATGACTATGGAGAAGGCAGTATCCATGATGTTGGAACTTAAAGAGTTCTTTGGAAAGATGGATTTGGATGTGAAAGGTTCTAAAAGTGATCTCTTTCATGATAATCCAAAAGTCACTTGTGGTGAGCAAGACACTGTTCACCTCAACACAACTTGAGTGTGTTTTAAGTGCATCCTCACCAAGGAATGCCCTGTTATGTATACGGTGAGGGAAGCACGAAAATTGGGGCGCACAGATTATGTTTGGTAAGGCTGTAGAATTCAATTGGATTCATCTAAAAAGGTATGTTTATAAACCTGAGCAATATTTGTGCTTTTATTTTCTTAGAGAACTTATAATGATTCACGTACCTTTCTTATCGTTCTTTTCTACCTAACTTGATCTGTGTTTAAGGTTCTTGAAGGTTTAGGTTTGAAAATAATAATTCGGGATGTTTGGACTACATGGTACACATACCAGGTATGCATAACATCATTTAAAATCAAAATCCAGGGGTTTAGGTACGCATACCCGTTTGCATACTGCTCCAGGATACGAAAATTCGTTCGCAAACCCGTATGCATACTTGACGTCGATATTCGGTAAATTTGTTTTGGCCGTAACTTCTTCGTCCGAACTCGGAATGACCTCATTTTTTTTGCATTATCTTCCTCTTTGAATTATCTTCAAAATGGTGATGAGAAATCCTAAATGTGAATGAGTTGAGGTTGGTATTTGTCACGTATCTTGTTTTTGAGTGTTTTGCTCTGTTTCGTCGCACTTGTTCTACTGGACTCGGCACTTGGATTCTTGGAGTAATTCTATTCTAAGATCATTTGTAGCTTTTACAAGAATGATGTTGGTGAATCACGAAGAAGGAAATTCAAGAATGGGCAGTAGTACGCATTGCTATGGGATTCTTGAATGTTCACAATCATCTTATGTGAACTATGATGCATGGTCTTTAATGACTTTGTATGTTCTTCTTTGTTAAGAAAATATTTTTATACGCTTTTGGTAACCACTCTTGGTGTAAATCCGTGCAAAAAAGATTGATTCTACCTTCTAAGGACAAAGATTGATTTTTGCAGTATTAATCTTTATGGTTTTATATATTGCAATATGTTATGGGATATGTGTGTTTGCATCCGTGAACTATGATTGTCCCATACCTTGTCAAAATTTATCTCGCTTATATGTCGATATGCAAGTATTGATACAAGATCGATGAACTTTTGACAAACAAAAGCTAAGCCTATTATGTCAATTCTTTGATGCAAGATATGTTAAAATCTTTTGTTAACAAAGATTATGTCTATTATATGTCGTTATGCAAATAGTGATGAAAATAGAATGAATCTTTGTATATTCCGCAGTATTGATCTTTCCCTGATCCATATCTTATGTGTATACTGCAATGCTGCATAAGGTTTTCTTGTGTTGAGCATAAAATGATTGAGTTAATCATTTTTTATGGTTAACATAGTCGTAGCTCTGTAAGTTCTCTTATAATGAGCATGTACAATTAAATTGATCACTTTTGTGTTTAATTTTATTGTGTATTCCGATGGGTTTACTTGTGGTTAGTTTAATTGAGAATTTTGGATATAGAAAATCGTTTCATTATGGTTTTTGATGTCCAATAAAATCCTTCTTTTATTATAAAAGTAAGGTCGCTCTTGTTATTCTTTCGGGAATGACATCAAATGGGGGAGAGTTCTTTTGAACTTTCTCTTAAATTCCATATCTTTGTGGGGAGTGCGGCTGTGGAATTATTTAGGGGTTATCTTGTATCTTTATAAACTCCTTGATGAATGCATTTAGCTTCGGCTTTATGATTGCATCTAAATAAGTTGATATGTACGTTTCTTTGGCCTTGAAGCGTCTTCGTGGAATTTCATTAGGATCCCGTTTTCGTACCTTTGCCAATTTTATTGACAAAAAGGGGGAGAATTAATATGTAGTTCACACTACAAATACATATGATTTACGTGTTTTACGGGTCATTATGTAAGGGGGAGTGGCTTTCATGTTGAGAGGAAAGTATTGACTAAGGGGGAGTGATACATATCACCATAGTATTGTTGTCGAAGTTGTGATATAAGAACTTTGATGCTGTGTGATAATACCATGACATTGTATAACAATGATCGAGAGCTTTTATTTTCTCATTGTTATGGCTACGGAACTTCAACAACTATGATGCTGAATTGAACATCTATGGAATCATGGGAGTACTTGGAAAAGATGGAGTTTTCGAGTAATGTTGAAGCACCAAGGGGATCAAGCATGTGGACGAGAAGCTACAAAGTTTTATCTATTTTGTAATTCATATGCATTGATAGTTTTGTCACTAAAATTGACAAAGGGGGAGATTGTTAGAGCATTTCTCGGTCGAACTCGCATGCGTTGCTATCTCAAGCATGTTTGTCAATGTTAGTGATCAAAACTATATGTCTTGATTTCTAGTATACTTATGACTAAGTCTCGGTCTAGGATAGTTAGGAATAGTTGAGCTCCAGACTCCATGGCGATTATCTTACAAAGACGAAGAACTACTCAAGGAACCAGTGGAACTTCATCCGACCAAAAGGTATTTGGAGACTTGAACTCATCTGTCACTCAAAAGTCTATCTACTCTATCTCCTACTCTTGAGACAAAAGACGTATAAGTATGATAGTTTTCATACATAACAATTTGTTATTTCGAGCCGAGTTTACTCGCCTATCTTTTCTCGAAATATGTGTTAGTAAGCTTTTGCTTTAACCATTTTTCATCTTTACCCGTGACGAAAGTCATGATGACGTTTCAATCTTGAAAATAGATTTGATGACGATAGTCGATTCTTTATGTCTAACGACTATTATAACATTATAGAAGAATGTTTCAATGATTGAAATGTAGAGTTGAGATTACGTAACCAACTATGGATATAAGCATATATAGTGTGTCCGCACATTAGTGTATAAATCCATGTGCCAGAAACCAAGTGCGTGCATATGTGTGCATGCGGTATTGGTGAAGGAGACAGGTTAGGTACGCGTACCCGTACGCGTATTGGCGGAAGTTTTCATACCGAAAATTTCTGCTATAGTTTGTAAAGTTTGCAAACTAAAAAACCAGTCACCTAGGTATGCGTACCCGTACGCGTACCCATGGAAGTTTTCAAACTGAAAATCTCTGTTGAATTTTCAAACTCAAGTCCGGTTGCTATGGTACACGTACCCGTACGTGTACCTAAGCTGGCTATATCTCTCAAATCGGTAGTTTCATGAACTTAAAAAATAAATCAATATGGAATGCAATCTTTTCAAACCGTGGCTATATTATTCATGAATTAATTCAAGTGAATCAAACCGATTTTGTTTCAATTGTGTCTATGTATAAAGATATAAGAAATTCAACAACTCTTGAACTAGTTCTTATGAGTCATTTGAACTAGTTCTGAGAAAGATGAATACGGTTAAATGAAAGTGCTCATATGGCTAACCATTGGTTAAATATTTGTGAGCCAACTAAGTGAACACGTTTAGGTACGGTCACTCAAACCTAAATGAATACATTTCATTTATGTGTATGACAAGCTAAGTTTCGATCTAGGTTGAAAGATATTAGCTTGGGTAAATCAGGTTTTTCATCTAACGGTGAATATTGAATGCTTTGGTACCAAGGTAACTTGGATTTCAAACCCTGATTTGAAAACTATATAAGGGAGACGTCTAGCAACTGGAAAAACTAATCCCCACACCTCCTGTGTGGGACTAGTTGGTTTTGCTAGAGTTGATTCTCCTTTAACCGTAGGTTTCTTCTCGAGACCCTGTCGGTTAACGACTTAAAGACTTCATTGGGATTGTGAAACCAGACGAAACTACTTCTCTTGTAGTTGAGCGATCTGATCTTGTCATTTTCGGTCGAACTCGCATGCGTTGCTATCTCAAGCATGTTTGTCAATGTTAGTGATCAAAACTATAAGTCTTGATTTCTAGTCTACTATAGCTAAGTCTCAGACTAGGATAGAAAGTGTAGTTGAGCTCAAGAAATCTATGGAAATCATCATACAAGACGAAGGACTACTCAAAGAACTGGTGGAACTTCAACGAATAAAAGTTATGTGGAGACTTGAACTTATCTATCACTCAAAAGTCTATCTACTCTATCTCCTATCTTGAGACAAAAGTCGTTTTGCTATATAGACTTTGATTATACACATTTGTTATTTCTAGCCGAGTTTATCTCGCCTATCTATTTCTCGAAATATGTGTTGGTAAGATTTCGCTTTGGCCAAGTTCATCTTTACCTAGTGACAAATGTCATGATATGTTTCAATCACTTTGAAAATTGCTTTGACGAAAAATGGTTTGTGAATAACAACTATATAACGTCCTCTATGAATGTTTCAATGATTGAAATGAGAGTTTAGATTATATAACCAATGTTGGATATAAGCATTGTATGGAAACACATATATGTATAAGTCCTTTTTTCCTTGAACCGAAGTTTACGAACTTTGTTGATCAAGAGAACCGGAACAAGAGCCGTGAACTCAGTTCGCGAACTGGCGGAAGTTCTCGACCCGAGAATATCTGCTGGAGTTTGAGAACTCCTTCCGGGAACTTAAGTCCGCAAACTAAGTCTGCGAACTTAAGTTGGTTATATCTAAATACGATTTTTGTGAACTTATTTATATTAACTAAGGAATGCTAAATGCAAACCGTGGCTATAAAGTTCATGAACCGTTTCGAGTGAATCAAATCGTTTTTGCTTCGATTGTGTCTTGTGTAGTTACATAAGATTTCCTTGCAATTGAACAACACTCTAACTAGTTCATTTGAGTCATTTGAACTAGTTATGGTGAAGAAGAATATGGTTGATATGAAAGTGCTCATATGGCTAACCATTTGGTTAACTACTGTTGAACCAACAAATGTACATGTTTGGGTATGATTGCACAAACCTAAAATCGTGCATTTCATTTGTGTGTAACAATCTAAGTTTTCGATCCAACGGTTGAAAGATATTAGCTTGAATCTAATCAGGTTTTCATCTAACGGTGAATATTGAATGCTTTGTTACCAAGTTAACATTGATTGCAAACCCTGATTTTAAAGACTATATAAGGGAGAACTCTAGCAACTGGGAAACCTAATCCCCACACCTCCTGTGTGATACTAGTTATATTAGCTAGAGTCGATTCTCCTTTAACCTTAGGTTTCTTCTTGTAAACCAGGTTAACGACTTAAAGACTTCATTGGGATTGTGAAGCCAGACCGATACTACTTTCTCATAGTTGTGTGATTTGATCTTGCATATTCTATCATTTTGAGTACAATCGTAACAATTGGCTTGAGATTTATATCTCCGATAGGTAAGATATAAAAGTAATCACAAACATCTTCGTCTCATCGTTTGTGATTCCACAATATCTTCTTTCGCCGCGTCGATTAAGATTATTGTGAGGAGATTGATAATACTAGGTTGTTCTTCGGAAATATAAGTCTGGTTTATCAATTGGTTCCTGTTCACCTTGATTTACCAAAAGACGGAACAAAATCTTGTAGGTATTTCTGTGGGAGACAGATTTATCTATTCATGTAGACTTTTTTGTATGATACAGATTTTTTTATTAAAGTCTTCGACTTTGGGTCGTAGCAACTCTTAGTTGTGGGTGAGATCAGCTAAGGGAATCAAGTGCGTAGTATCCTGCTGGATCAGAGACGTAGGATCATAACTGTACCTTGGATCAGTGTGAGATTGATTGGGGTTCAACTACAGTCCAGACCGAAGTTAGTTTGTAGTAGACTAGTGTCTGTAGCGGCATGATACAGTGTGTGTTCAATTTGGACTAGGTCCCGGGGTTTTTCTGCATTTGCGGTTTCCTCGTTAACAAAATTCCGGTGTCTATGTTATTTCTATTCCGCATTTTATTTTGTTATATAATTGAAATATCACAGGTTGTGCGTCTGAATCAATCAATTGGAAATCCGACCTTTGGTTGTTGATTGAAATTGATTGATACCTGAACATTGGTCTTTGGTACCGTTCAAGTGATTTCACTTGTATTCAATTAGACTCGCAGATTTCTATTTGCTTGAGAAAGAATTGAATCAAGAAAGAGAGAGATAACTCTTTGATATACTTTATTAAGATTGAGTCTAGTTGATTCTCTTGAAAGTATATTGGAGTTTTTCCATACAGATTGCTAAGCGAAATATTGGGTGTGGTTGTTGTACCCCCACTTTTTCAATTGGTATCAGAGCAGGCAAACACGTTAAAGACCTTACAAGTCTGTGTTTGTAGTGATCTGACTCTATGGACAGAGGTGCTATCTCTATCAATGTACCACCAGTCTTCCATGGCTCTAATTACTTATGGTGGAAAATTGTTATGCGAGCTTTTCTTCAAGTGCGTGATTTTCAATCATGGGTATATGTTGTTAATGGCTATGATTCTCCCGTTGTGGCAGTTGGAAATGTAAACGTTCCCAAGAATATTGGTGAATACAGCCCTGCGAGATACTTGCTGCAAAGCAAAATTCCGACGGTTTGAATGCCATCATACATGCCATTACCCCGAATCTTCAGCACCATGTGTCAAATTGCACTAAGTTTAAAGAAGCGTGGGATATATTAGAAACCGTATTCGAAGGTAATACCAGTGAAAAGGAAGCTAGGCTTCAAAACCTTAATTCCGATTGGGAAAACCTTCGCATGGCTGATGAAGAAACATTTGATGAGTTTAATCACAAAGTGTCTGAAATTGTTAATGCATTTTATGCATTGGGTAAGACTATTCTTGAAAAGGACATTGTGATGAAAATTCTCAGATCGTTTCCATCTAGATACGATTCTAAGAAGCATGCCATCGTTAAGGGAAATAACCTTGATACACTTTCCAGAAACACTCTGGTTGGAAAGTTAAAAATCCTTGATCTTGATACAGGCAGAACGTTCGCGCTCAACTCTATGACTAAAAAAGGTGCATCCTCTCACTTGTCTTGGGCTGATGAATGTTGCTCCAATCATGTTGATTTTGATAAATCACTGATAATCAGAAAGGTCAAGGATTTTATAAAGAAGAGGAATAGATGTGATGAATATCCATCTTCAGTTAATGCTTCAAATGATTCAATAGAAGAAAAATCTACTCTAGATGTCTCAGATGAGTCTACTACAGATTCTCTCTCCACTTCAATTTTTGATTCAGAACTTGAGTATGACACAGAGTGTCTTGATCTCCTGAATAAAGAGATTCTTCAAGAGAACTTTCACTTAAAGGCCTCTTTAAGAAAGATTGAGTCATCACTCCAGGCGAAAAATATTGAGATAGAGCGTCTTAATGATAAGTTCGTCAGAACCATGTCTCTAAAGGAAGAAGAGATTAACACTCTCAAGTATGACCTGCAAAGGTTATCTGGAAGCTCTAAAAAAATTGCAACAATGTTATTTGGTCAGAGATCTTTTGGAAACACTAATGATTTGGGGTTCAAAAGCAAAACTCAAACCTCAAAGTTGTCCACTCTGAATAATCAAGGAACAACGACTGTTGATTGTTGTGTTAAACAGGAAGAGTCACATAATGACAAAAAATCCTCATTAACTTGTTCTTTTTGTGGACACTCGAAGCATGATCAGAATATTTTTTGGAGATTCAGAAGGAGCAATAAGAGAATCACCAAACTTCAAGAGAACATGCAGAAAATGATATGGGTCCGGATAACCAAGCTCTTTTAAAAAAAATCCAGATCTAGACGAGGTAAGAAAATTGTTTACACAACAACTAGTGATAAGCCACGAAAAAAAAAAAGATGTGAGCATATGGCTCACTCTGTCACCAACTAATGCTGGTGACGTCCGCATCCTCATTTTTTGGCTAGGGGAAAATGAGGCTTGCACTAAAAATGGCTCAAGTTGTTGTTTTTGTAATTCCTTGTCTTATATTGGTTAAGAAAATATTCTCCTAAAAGGATGGAAAGTGGATAACAAATCCTGAAAGAATTTTTCAAGGTCTTCTATGGTTTAGGGTTCATAAATCCGGTTTTATTCTTGTGTCCTCTCTTTCTCATTTCTGTTCAAAAGATACAGTCTCATGGCTCCTGTGACTAGAGGGGTCTCAAATAGAGATTCAGTTCAAGCAGTTAATGTGTATCTTTGTGAAGGAATCTCTTCCTCAAGAGTAAAGAAAGTGAAGTCGACAATCAATAAAGAAGGTTCTTCCTCTAACCGCCTCTTGTCTGTTTGTTATGATAATGATTTTAGAGGCATGGTGAATGATTTCATCAACAAGAGAAATGATTTAAAATCTCAAATCGTTTCCTGTTTGGAAAAAATAACTCACTATGAACAAATGTAGTCTCTAACCAAGAACACCTTGTGTGAACTAAAAAGAGAACTTAGTGAGTTAACTGATATTTCTGAAGACCTAGAGGAATTAAATGATCCCGTAATCAATAGTCTCTTCAATAATGAGAAGGAATTCTCTATAGATGCTCTGATAAAGATCTATAATACCTAGTAAATCTTCTATTTTCTTGTTTTGAAGAATAACTAGAGTTTGGAATAGCCATTATTGTGATTACACATAGCTATGTCCAACACTTTCATCTTCATGTTTTTAGGTTTATTTGTTTAAATTCTAAAAAATTGTTTGGAAGATGATTTTTGCAGTATTAATCTTTATGGTTTTATATATTGCAAATTGTTATGGGATATGTGTGTTTACGTCCGTGAACTATGATTGTCCCATACCTTGTCAAAAGTTAAGTCCTTCATATATCGATATGCATATATTGATAAAAGAAGGAATGAACTTTTGACATTACAAAAGTTAAGCCTATTATGTCAATTATTGATGGAAGATAGGTTAAAATCTTTTGTTCGCAAGGATTATGTCTAATGTATGTCATTGTGTAAATGGTGATGAAAAATAGAATGAATCCTTGATTATTCCACAGTATTTGGTCGACCTCCGGTCTACAATTTTTGTGCATATATTGTGTTGTTCCATAAAGTGTCTTATGTTGAGCATAATCGACTGAGTTATTCTTAGCTTAGTTGTTGCTCCGAGAGGTATTTTATGTCGAGCATGTTCAACTAAAATAATCATCCTCGTTTGGTTATTTAGTTGTTGCTCCGTAAGTTTTCTTATGTCAAGCATGACCAATTAAATTGATTACTTTTTGTGGTTAATTTGGTTGTGTATTCCGATTAGATTAATTATGGGTTCTCTTGTGATTAATCTAATTGAGTATTTTTGAGTCTCCATAAGTTCACTTATGTTGAGCATTTCTAATAAAATTAATCATGGGTTCTCTTGTGGTTAATTTAATTGAGTATTTTGGATTCAAATCATACTTGTAAGTGATTTGTTATGTTCAAAGAAATCCTTCTTTTCTTTTGAAATTAAGGTCGCTCTTGTTGTTCTTTCGGGAATGACATATTATGGGGGATAGTTCTTAATTGAACTTGTGCTTAATTGCCAAATCTTTGTGGGGAGTGCGGCTGTGGAATATTATAAGGGTTATCTTGTATCTTTATAAACTCCTTGATAAATGCATTTAGATTCGGCTTTATGATTGCATCTAAACAAGTTGATATATGCTTTCTTTTGGTCATGAAATGTCTCTTTTGGAAATTTCATTAGGATCCCGTTTTCATACCTTTGCCAATTTTATTGACAAAAGGGAGAGAATTAATATGTAGTTCACACTACAAATACATATGATTTTCGGATCATTATGTAAGAGGGAGTGGTTTCCATGTAAGATGGAGTATTGACTAAGGGGGAGTGATACATATCACCATAGTATTGTTGTCGAAGTTGTGATACAATTGAACTTTGATACTATATAATGATACTACGACACTGTATAACAATGATTGAGAACTCTTGTTTTCTTGTTGTTATAGCTACGGATTTTCAACAACGATGATGCTGAACTTACAACCTTTGGGATTATTGGATTACTTGGAAGTGACGAAGATTTCGAGTAATGTTGAAGATTAGGCATGTGGAATAGGAGCTACAAAAGTTAATTCATTTATTTTTTGTATTCCATATGTATTGATAGTTTTGTCACTAAAATTGACAAAGGGGGAGATTGTTAGAGCATTGCTCGGTCGAATTCGCATGCGTTGCTATCTCAAGCATGTTTGTCAATGTTAGTGATCAAAACTATAAGTCTTGATTTCTAGTCTACAATAGAGAATTCTCGGACTAGGATAGAAAGTGTAGTTGAGCTCAAGAACTCCAAGGCAATCATCATACAAGACGAAGGACTACTCAAGGAACTGGTGGAACTTCATCGACTAAAAGGTATGTGGAGACTTGAACTTATCTATCACTCAAAAGTCTATCTACTATATCTCCTATCTTGAGACAAAAATCGTTTTGCCATATAGAATTTGATTATACACATTTGTTATTTCGAGCCGAGTTTATCTCACCTATCTATTTCTCGAAATATGTGTTGGTAAGTTTTCGGTTTGGCCAAGTTCATCTTTACCTAGTGACGAAAGTCATGATATGTTTCAATCACTTTGAAAATTGATTTGACGAAAAATGGTTTGTGAATAACAACTATATAACGTCCTCTAAGAATGTTTCAATGATTGAAATGAGAGTTTAGGTTATATAACCAATGTTGGATATAATCTTTGTGTGGCAACACATATATGTATAAGTCATTTTTTCCTTAAACCGAAGTTTGCGAGCTTTGTTGATCAAGAGAACCGGAACAAGAGCCGTGAACTCAGTCCGCGAACTGGCAGAAGTTCTCGACCCGCTGCTGGAGTTTGAGAACTCCTTCTGGGAACTTAAGTCCGCGAACTAAGTCTGCGAACTTAAGTTGGTTATATCTAAAGACGATTGTTTGTTAACTTATTTATATTAACTAAGTAATGCTAAATGCAAACCGTGGCTATAAAGTTCATGAACCGATTCGAGTGAATAAAATCGTTTTTGTTTTTGTGTCTTGTGTAGTTACATAAGATTTCCTTGCAATTGAACAGCTCTCTAACTAGTTCATTTGAGTCATTTGAACTATTTATGGTGAAGAAGAATATGGTTGATATGAAAGTGCTCATATGGCTAACCATTTGGTTAACTATTGTCGAACCAACAAATGTACATGTTTGGGTACGGTTACACAAACCTAAAATCGTGCATTTCATTTGTGTGTAACGCGCTAAGTTTTCGATCCAACGGTTGAAAGATATTAGCTTGAATCTAACCAGGTTTTCATCTAACGGTGAATATTGAATGCTTTCTTACCAAGCTAACATTGATTGCAAACCCTGATTTGAAGACTATATAAGGGAGAACTCCAGCAACTGGGAAACCTGATCCCCACACCTCTTGTGTGATACTAGTTGTATTATATAGAGTCGATTCTCCTTTAACCTTAGATTTCTTTTTGTAAACCAGGTTAACGACTTAAAGACTTCATTTGGATTGTGAAGCCAGACAGATACTACTTTCTCGTAGTTGTGTGATTTGATCTTGCATCTTTTATCGTTTTGAGTACAATTATAACGATTGGCTTGAGATTTATATCTCCGATAGGCAAGATATAAAAGTAATCACAAACATCTTCGTCTCATCGTTTGTGATTCCACAATATCTTCTTTCGCCACGTCGATTAAGATTATTGTGAGGTGATTGATAATACTAGGCTGTTCTTCGAGAATATAAGTCCGGTTTATCAATTGGTTCCTGTTCACCTTGATTTATCAAAAGACGGGACAAAAACTTGTAGGTATTTCTGTGGGAGACAGATTTATCTATTCCTGTAGACTTTTCTGTGTGATACAGATTTGTTTATTAAAGTCTTCGGCTTTGGGTCGTAGCAACTCTTAGTTGTGGGTGAGATCATCTAAGGGAATCAAGTGCGTAGTATCCTGCTGGGATCAGAGACGTAGGAGCATAACTGTACCTTGGATCAGTGTGAGATTGATTGGGGTTCAACTACAGTCCAGACCGAAGTTAGTTTGTAGTAGGCTACTGTCTGTAGCGGCTTAATACAGTGTGTGTTCAATCTGGACTAGGTCCCGGGGTTTTTCTGCATTTGCGGTTTCCTCGTTAACAAAATTCTGGTATCTGTGTTATTTCTATTATGTATTATATTTTGTTATATAATTGAAATATCACAGGTTCTGCGTTTGAATCAATCAATTGGAAATCCGACCTTTGGTTGTTGATTGAAATTGATTGATACTTGAACATTGTTATTTGGTACCATTCAAGTGATTTCTCGTGTATTCAATTAGACTCGCAGATTTCTATTTGCTTGAGAAAGAATTGAATCAAGAAAGAGACATATAACTCTTTGATATACTTTATTAAGATTCAGTCTAGTTGATCTCTTGAAAGTATATTGGAGTTTGTCCATACAGATTTCTAAACGAAATATTGGGTGTGGTTGTTGTACCCCCACTCTTTCAACAAACATCTTCGTCTCATCGTCTGTGATTCCGCAATATCTAGTTTCGCTACCATACAATTTAGATTATTGTGAGGTGATTGATAATTCTAGGATGTTCTTCGGGAATATAAGTCCGGGTTATCGATTGGTTCCTGTTCACCTTGATTTTATCAAAATACGGAACAAAACTTGTAAGTTTATCTGTGGGAGACAGATTTATCTATTATCATAGACTTTTCTATGTGATACAAATTTGTTTATTAAATTCTTCGACTTTGGGTCGTACCAACTCTTGGTTGTGGATGAGATCAGCTAAGGCAATCAAGTGCGTAGTATCCTGCTGGGATCAGAGACGTAAGGAGCGCAACTGTACCTTGAATCAGTGTGAGATTGATTAGGGTTCAACTACAGTCTAGACCGAAGTTAGTTTGTACTAGGATAGTGTCTGTAGCGGCTTAATACAGCGTGGTGTTCAATCTGGACTAGGTCCGGGTTTATCTGCATTTGCGGTTTCCTCGTTAACAAAATTCTGGTGTCTGTGTTAAATCTTTTCTGCATTATATTTTGTTATATAATTGAAATATCACAGGTTGTACGTTAATATCAATCAATTAGAATATCCAACCTTGGGTTGTTGATTTACATTGATTGACACTTGAACATTGGTCTTTGGTACCGTTCAAGTTACTCCTCTTATTCAATCGGTCTCGCAGATTTCTATTTGCTGATTGTGGATTGAATTAAGAGTTAGAGATATTAAACTCTTTGATATACTTTACTCTAGATTGAGTCTGATTGTCTAGTTGATTATCTAGAAAGTATATTGGAGTAAGTCCTCTCAGATTGCCAAAAGAATTGTTGGGTGTGGTTGTTAGACCCCCGCATTTTCAATTGGTACCTGTGCAGGCAAACACATTAAAGACCTTGAAAGTCTGTGTTTGTAGCGATATGAGGATGGACGATAATGTCTCTGATAAACGCATCGCCAGAAATAAAAGTTATGTTTCTATAAATTCTATTAAAGAGAAATATTTGTCAATCTCGAATATAGATGAACCTAGTGTTCCAATGAAACAGACGCACGTTGACAAGTATTTCCCTGACCATCTTACCAATGAGTCTAACTCTGAAGTTGAAAGGGATGCATCCAAAGAGAGTGAAGTGATTCTAGAACTTGTTAGAATCCAGGCTGATAATGTCAACCGGTTGAAACACAAAGTCAATGTCCTAGTTGGTATGATAAGTGAGTGTGACTCTCGTTTAAATATTCTTCAAGAGGAAAATCTCAAAAAGGATGCTTTGAAAATTGAACATCTCTTAAGTAAACTCTCATTTAAAGAGTGTTCAAAAGAGTCCGTCATACCAACTGCTTCTGATTTAACTGGAAAAACCTCTGGTTCATAAGCAAAACCGAAAATCCTTTCTGTTGAAAAAGATCTGCATGTATCTTCCTCTAATAAAGGAAAGTCCACATCACACGGAAGGAAGAATTCTCCCAATGGTGTTAAGACTGTTTTGTCTAATCACTCAGGTGATCAGAAAGTGTGTCTCTTTTGTGATTCAAAAGGGTCGAGTAAACAAAAGAGGAATTCTAGGTTGAATTACAGTTTTATTATTCGTCTTCAACACACCTTAGATTTAATTCTCAAAGGTGTAACTGACATTCTTTTTTTTTTTTGCTAAATCATTAAATTTTATTACCAAAATTATCAATTTAGCAAAAAAAAAAAAAAAAGAATGTCAGTTACACCTTTGAGAATTAAATTATCAATTTAGCAGAAGGTGTAACTGACATTCATATGTCTAAACAAATTGGTTTTAGTACTCACCCTGTGTACCCCACCAGGAAAGTCAGTTCAATGTGTTCCTCAAATGTTCAAACACATAACAGTCTTACTAAGCCATTTCGACGAAGAAGAACTCATGGATATTCTTCAATTTGGAAGGGAGATTAGGTTGTTCATGATGTGAAAAGGTACTAGAAGAAGGAAGCAAAAATAGAGGTATGGAAGACAAGTTAAAAAGGATAATTGAAGAACATAAAGAAATTATCAACAGGCTGTCTATTCCCTCTGGCCAAAATTCTTCAGGTAAGAATCAACACTATGCGTCATATTTTGATGATAGTGAGTTTTATGATAATTTTTCACATCATAATGGTTTTCCTCCAAAGAACAGGAAAAAGAGGCTTAACCATAAGCAACGTTCATTTAATGAGCTCATGGCTCATACTTGTGCTAATTAAATCACAAGGCTGAACTCTCACTCAAAAAAAAATCCTGGTTGAGTGAGGTGTAATCAGGTATACTCTGTGATAAATATTTTTGATTCTCCAGCTATCCTCTTATCGTTCTTAGCCGGTTTGGCACTTACAAACATTTGTTGTTGCATGAGTATTTTGTTTGTATTTTGTTATGATGATTTTACTTTTTCTAAAAAGGGTTTTGAGAACAAATATATTTTAGAGTTGAGTTTTTTTTTTTACTCATTAAGAAAATTTGTGCTATATCTTCTTCACAACCGTTTGGTATAAGGGTAAGTGCATGTACTTTCGTGTATTTCCTTTCACAGGAACGGACCAAACTTGGAAACCCTAAACTTTGGTTCTTGTGTAACCAATAAATACCAAATCCTTTATAGAGTACGCATACTTTTGTTGTGCTCTTTTAAGGATGGGATCTACTCCAAGTTCTTGGGATTTACCAGCCGATTCAATTGATGATTCGGTTTATGTGGAGTTTGTTTTGAAGAAGAAGAGAACCCTTGTTAAGACTGATGAACTCGAATCCTGTGCCTCATGCTATTATGCGTTTTCTCATCAAGATCGAAAAAATGCTGAGATAGTCTCTGCTGAAGTAGTTCAAGGTTTTCTCACTGATCTTGGGAAGACTCAACTGAAGCTCGAGAACTCTGTAAAGGATCTTGACTTGTTACGAACTGAGTTGAAAAAGATTGATTCTGATCTTGTTCTTATGAAGTCACAAGTTAAGGATCTTCTCAATGAGAATATCTTCTCTGAAGACACATTTGATAAAGTTAGTCACAAGTTTGAAGGTCTTGAAACCAGTGAAGCTTCCGTACCGGAACTCTGACTATCGCTTGTGATTACTGTTTTTGAGTTGTCATTGATTTATTTGTCTAGTAAATCTTCTTTTGAGAATTTATTTCTTGTGTTTTTAGAAGAATAACCAGGGTTTGGAATATCCATTATTGTGAGTACACATAGCTATGTCCAACGATTTTCATCTTCTATGTTTTTAGGTTTAATTATTTAAATTCTAAGTTTTGGAAGATGATTTTTGCAATTTTAATCTTTATGATTTTATATATTGCAAACTGTTATGGGATATGCTGTTTACGTCCGTGAACCTGTGACTGTCCCATGCTTGTTCAAAAGTTATCTCTATTATGACGGTATGAATGTATTGATAGAAGATAGAATGAACTTTTGACATTACAAAAGTTAAATCCTTTTATGTCATTGTTTTGATGGAAGAAAGGATAAAACTTTTGTTTACAAAGATTAAGTCTATTATATGTCATTGTGTAAATAGTGATTGAAAATAGAATGAATCCTTGTTTATTCCGCAGTATTGGTCGATCTCCGATCCACATCTTTGTACATATACTGTGTTGCTCCATAAGGTTCCTTATGTTTGATCATGACCAACTAAATTGATCATTCTCTTTTGGTTATTTTAGTTGTTACTCCGTAAGTTCTCTTATGTCGTGCATGACCAATTGAATTGATCACGTTGTGGTTAATTTGGTTGTGTATTCCAATTAAATTAATCATGGGTTTTCTTGTGGTTAATTTAGTTGTGTAAATCCGATTGAATTAATTATGGGTTTTCTTGTGGTTAATTTAGTTGTGCTTTTCGATTGGATTAATCGTGAATTCTTTTGTGATAATTCAATTAAATATTTTAGACTCAAATTCATGTTTTCATGTGATTTGGTTATGTCCAAAGAAATCCTTCTTTTCTTGTGAAAGTAAGGTCGCCTTTGTTGTTCCTTCGGGGATGACATTTTATGGGGGAGAGTTCTTTTGAACTTGTGCTTAATTTCCAAATATTTGTGGGGATTTAGTGCAGTTGTGGAGTATTAGGGGTTATCTTGTATCTTCATTAACTCCTTGATGAATGCATTTAACTTCGTCTATATGATTGCGTCTAAATTTGTTGGTATGATAATACACCTTTGGTCATGAAATATCTCTGTGGAAATTTCATTAGGATCCCACTAATTTTCGTACCTTTGCCAATTTTATTGACAAAAAGGGGGAGAATTAATGTGTAGTGTGATACTACAAATACATATGGTTTACGGATCATTATGTAAGGGGGAGTGGTTTTCATGTTGAGATGAAGTATTGACTAAGGGGGAGTGATACATATCACCATAGTATTGTTGTCAAAGTTGTGACACAATTGAACTTTGATGTTGTGTAATAATACCTATGACATTGTATAACAATGATTGAGAGCATTTTGTTTTCTCATTCTTATCGCTACGGATCTTCAACAACTGTGATGCTGAACTTATAACCTTTAGGATCATGGAGTACTTGGAAGTGACGAAAATTTCGAGTCGCGTTGAAGATGCCAAGGAGATCAAGCATTTGGATGAGAAGCTACAATTTCTATCTATTTTGTAATACATATATATTGATAGTTTTGTCACTAGAATTGACAAAGGGGGAGATTGTTAGAGCACTGCTCGGTCGAACTCGCATGCGTTGCTATCTCAAGCATGTTTGTCAATGTTAGTGATCAAAACTATAAGTCTTGATTTCTAGCCTATTTATAGATGTCTTGGACTAGGACATAGATAGTGTAATTGAGCTTAGATTTCACAGAGTTCATCATTTGAAGACGAAGAACTACTAAGGGGAGCTTGTGGAACTTCTTCGACAAAAGGTATGTGGAGACTTGAACTCATCTATCACTTGGAAAGTCTATTCCTACTATCTCCTATATTGAGACATAAGTCGTGTTACGATATAGTTTTCTCTATACACATTTGATATTTTGAGCTGAGTATATCTCGCTTACATATTTCTCGAAATATGTGTTGGTAAGATTTCGCTTAGACCAAGTTCATCTTATATCATGAGAAAATTGCCGAGTAACATCTTACATGGTTTGTGTGATACAATCATTTGGTGTAAGACTTGAATGTTTCGATAATGATTATTTCGATATCTTGAAAATTGCTTTGATGCTAATAGTGTGTGAAAACGGCTATTGTCATTATAAAAGAATGTTTCAATGATTGAAATAAAGACTTGAGGATGTAACCATGTTTGAATATAAACATATATAGTGTGTTAGAACATTAGTGTATAAATCCACAAACCGGGAGCCAAGAATGCATATGTGTGTAAACGAAATTGGTGAAGGAGACAAGATAAGTATTCGTACCCGTACGCATACTGGTGGAAGTTTTCGAACCAAAAATATCTGCTGGATTTGGGAATTACAAACTCCTAAACTATTCACCTTAAGTATGCGTATCCATACTTAAGGTACGATACTGGCGGAAGTTTTCGAACCGAAAATTTCTGCTGAGTTTGGAAATTTAACAAACTCAAATCCGGTTGCTTAAGTATGCATACCTGTATGCATACTTAAGCTGGTTACTTTGTCAAATCGGTCAGTTCATGGACTTAAACATTTAAATCATAAGGAATGCAATCTTTGCAAACTGTGGCTATAATGTTCATGATTGATTCAAGTGAATCAAACCGATTTGGTTTCAATTATATTTTTTATTGCAATTGAACAAATCTTTAACTAGTTTCATTTGAATCATTTGAACTAGTTATGGTTGAGATGGATAAGGTTGATATGAGAGTAATCATATGGCTAACCTTGGTTATTTATTTGTGAACCAACATGGTGTACACGTTAAGGTACGGTTACATAAACCTAAATGAGGGTACATTTCATTTGTGTGTAACAATCTAATTCGATCTAACAGTTAAAAGATATTAGCTTTGTTGAATCAGGTTTTTCATCTAACGGTGATTATTGAATGCTTTGTTACCAAGGTAACTTGGATTGCAAACCCTGATTTGAAAACTATATAAAGGAGAACTCTAGCAACTGGGAAACCTAATCCCCACACCTCGTGTGTGTTACTAGTTTCATAACAAGAGTCGATTCTCCTTTAACCTTAGGTTTCTTCTCGAGACCCTGTAGGTTAACGACTTGAAGACTTCATTGGGATTATGAAGCCAGACCCAACTATGCTCTTTGTAATTGTGTGATCTGATCTTGATGTTTATATAGTGTTGAGTGCAATTGAAATAATTGGCTCGAGATTTTATATCTCTGATAGGCAAGATAGAAAAGTAATCACAGACACCTTCGTCTCATCGTTTGTGATTCCACGATAACTTGTTTTGCTAGTCGATTAAGTTTATTATGAGGTGATTGATAATTCTAGGCTGTCCTTCGAGAATATAAGTCCGGGTTATCAATTGGTTTCTGTTCACCTTGATATATCAAAAGACGGAACAAAAACTCTTGAGTATTTCTATGGGAGACAGATTGATTCAATCCTATAGACTTTTCTGTGTGAGACAAATTTGTCTATCAAGTCTTCGACTTTGGATCGTAGCAACTCTTGGTTGTGGGTGAGATCAGCTAAGGGAATCAAACGCGTAGTATCCTGCTGGGATCAGAGACGTAAGGAGCGCAATTGTACCTTGAATCAGTGTGAGATTGATTAGGTTTCAACTACAGTCCAGTCCGAAGTTAATTGGTAATAGGCTAGTGTCTGTAGCGGTTTAATACAGTGTGGTTTTCAATCTGGACTAGGTCCCGGGGTTTTTCTGCATTTGCGGTTTCCTCGTTAACAAAATTCTGGTATTTGTGTTATTTCTTTTCCGCATTATATTTTGTTATATAATTGAAATATCACAGGTTGTGCGTTAAGATCAATCAATTAGAATATCCAACCTTGGGTTGTTGATTTACATTGATTGATACTTGAACATTGGTCTTTGGTACCGTTCAAGTTACTCCTCTTATTCAATCGGGCTCACAGATTTCTATTTGCTGATTGCAGATTGAATTAAGAGTTATAAATATTATACTCTTTGATATACTTTACTCTAGATTGAGTCTGACTGTCTAGTTGATTCTCTAGAAAGTATGTTGGAGTAAGTCCTCTCAGATTGCCAATCGAATTGTTGGGTGTGGTTGTTAGACCCTCGCATTTTCAGCATGGATACTGAAGAAACTAAGTAACTAGGGGTAGATTACTTGGTCTCAACTATACGAAGTTGGCATTGTACTTTGTGTAGCAGCTTAATTCTGAGAGCATTCAAAACTGGACCAGGTCCCTGGGTTTTTCTGCATTTGTGGTTTTCTCGTTAACAAAATCTTGTGTGTGTTATTTACTTTTATTTTACGCAATTATAATTAAAAGTAAATACACTTGTACGTTAATCCTAATTACTTGACTTTGATCATATAGTCAATCGGTCTTGTACCTTAACTATTGTTAAGTGAATATCAAGTTGTTATATTGTCTCGACTGTTTCCATAAACAATCACACTTTTTATCAGACTTATTGGTTGAACCAAAAATATTGTGGTGTGTTTGGGTACCCTCGTCTTTTCAGGTTTTGAAAAGTATAAACCGTAATTGTACAAGTTTGTTTTGATATTACTTTTACCTAGTAATTATTCAAAACAAATACAATATTTCCAAAACTTTGATTCACATCTAAAGGGAAATCAAATCGGTGTTTTGTGAAAGAAAAAAATCAAAAAGACTTCACTTAGAGCAGAAGCAACTCTTAGGCTGTAAAGACGTCAGTTAAGGGAATCAAGTGCGTAGAATCTTGCGAAGTTCAAGAGACGTAAGGAGTGCGACTGTAACTGAATTGCTTGGAGGGTGGATTCGGTGTCAACTACATTCCAGTATGAAGTCCGACAGTATGCTAGTATCTGTAGAGGTTTAATTATACAACTCGGTGTTCAAATCTGAATGAGGTCACGGGGTTTTTCTGCAGGTGCAGTTTTCCTCGTTAACAAAATTTCTCTTGGTTTACTGTTTGCTTCCATTATATTTGTGTTTGATATAATTAAAGTAAAAGCAAGTGATTTGATAAACAACCTTGACAGTTTTTAATTAGAACTGTATAAAACCTACAATACTTTTTCTTGAGAATTCGTATCTAGAAATATAGATTATAAAATTTGTTATTGTTGGAATTAGGTTCGTGTACTATTCCGGTACATGCTAGGTTGATCTTGGATATTGATTTTTGAGATCTTCCAAGAGTTCTTATATACAATAAGAATCACGGATCTTTGATCCAAACTACTGATTATACAAGAAAGATAAAGCGTATTCCGTATATACATATTGTTCAAGGATCATTAAGTTGGTCTACTTGAAATTGTATTAGGTTTTGTCTTATACGTCCAAACAAAAAAGTTGGTGGTGTACTTGGTACCCTCTCATTTTCAAAAATATTTTAGTGTGTTCATAATAAAAAACTAAATATTTTGATGATTAAGTCAAGTTCAAGAAGATGAGTTTTCAGATAAATTCTTTATATCAAAGTAGAGTATGAGTTTGGCCTACTGATAGGGACAATATAGCTAATGATCTTAAGTAACATCTACTAAAATTATTAGAACTACGACCCCTGGGAATGTTAATGATTTTTTTGCAAAATATTGTTCTTGTATAACTGAGGAAGATAATGTTATCCTTATTCAATCTCCTACTGGTGATGAGATAAGGAGTGCGCTTTTTCAAATGCAGTCACAGGCTTCTCCAGGTCCATGTGGATATCCCCAGGTTTTTATTAAAAGATGTGGGATGTGGTGGGTAATGATTCAGTTAGCATGGTCAAGGCTTTCTTTCATTCAAGACACTTTCGCAAGCGGATGAACCATAACTTTATTAGTATTATTTTTAAAACTGATATTCCTTAGACTGCTTCTGACTATAGACCAATTAGTCTTAGCAATGTGTCTTAAAAAGTGATATCCAATCTCTAGACTAATAACTGACAATATTGTCTTACCTCATGAAATTTTGCACACAATGAAGAATTATAGAGCTAAAGAAGGGCTTATGGAAGTCAAGCTTGACATGTCGAAATCCTTTAATAAAAATAGAGTGGTCATTCCTTATATATATTCTTAGGAAGTTGGATTTTCATGAATTATTATGTGATATGATCCATGTATGTGTATCCATATTTTCTGCTACTATTTTACTTAATGTAGCACCATGTGATCTGAAATGGGCAGGAAGGACCCTTGGCACCCGATCTCTTTATCATTTGTATGGGGCCCTCTTCTAGGTTATTAATTCATGCTGAAAGTAAGGGGATATTCATAGTATAAATTGTATGCTCTTCGCTAGAGCGGCAAATGCTGACACTAAACAATTAAATAAAAATTTTCAGATTTTATGGCAAATCTATCAATTTTGATAAATGTGGGTTTGCTTTTAGTCCCAAAACTAATGATTGTGTTAAGTTACAGATTGTAAATGTTCTTGGAACTTAGAGACTTGATCTAGATAATAAATACCTTGGAGTACCTTTGTTAAAATTGAAAAACAAGATGGACACCTTTAGTTATCCAATGAAGAAGTTTAAGGACAAGCTAGCTTTGTGAAAAAGGTAAGTACGTTAATCATCCAGGTAGGACGATTCTTACTCAAAATATGCTTGGTTCTCTTGCCCATTCCCATTTCTTTCTTCCTTATATCAAAACTAATGATATATAAGTTGAACGGTATTCAAAGAAGTTTCTGGTGGAGTAACAAACATATTGGTAGGGTTGTTCATTTGATCAAATAGTCTATTGTTACTAAACCTAAAGTTGTTGGTGGGTTAGGTATTAGGAAACTTGAGACCACATGTTCTCTTAAGAAAGGTGGATTGGAGAATGTTTAATGAACCAAATAGTCTTTGAGTTAGCATCATGAGGGATAAGTACTTCCCAGAGCATAATCTTTTATATCGTGCTGCTGATCAAAAATGATCATGGGTCCAGAGAGGAATCTGTACGTAGAGGTCTTATTATAATTCATTATTGTTGGGAGATATGAGATGGTATCTATTTGAATTCTTGATTGTCACCACCCCATGTTTTAAATTTTGTATCTTCTTACATGAGAACCCTAGACAACTGATTATTCAGAAGAGTAAGTATTGGACCATAGATATTCTGAATACTTTGTTTGCTAGTCATACTTTTGCTGAAGTTTGTAAAATTGGAATACCTAAGAGTGGTGTAAGTTGAGATGGTTTCCTACTCATAATGGTATTTTTCAGTAAAAACTACTTGTGGAGTTGTTAATACTATGGACATTGTGACTGATAATTCAGTCAATGCTGTGAGTTCTCCTGTGAAAATGTGTTCACGACTGCCTACATGTTAGAGCAAGACTTACTAGATATGTCCCTAATATAACTGAAACTTATCATTTGTGCAGCAGTGAAACTGAGACCATAAATCATATGTTATTATGATGTGATGTCACAAAGGAAATTTGGTTTTATGTTAGTGCTAAATTTGCATGGATAATTAATAAAAATACCTTTGTGGATTGGTTAACTAGTTGTACCATATCTGTAATGATTAAATGGAATACATGAATGATATGATAATATTTACAGGGTTTTCCATGTGGCATATATGGAATCTAAAGTGTTAGAGCACTGCTCGGTCGAACTCGCAAGCGTTGGTATCTCAAGCTTGTTGTCAAGTTTAGTTGCCAAAACTATAAGTCTTGATTCTAGTATACTCATAGCTAAGTCTCGGACTAGGATAGAAAGTATAGTTGAGATCTAGACTCCATGACGATCATCATACAAAGACGAAGAACTACTCATGGAACTGGTGGAGCTTCATCGACTAAAAGGTATGTGGAGACTTGAACTTATCTATCACTCAAAAGTCTATCTACTCTATCTCCTATCTTGAGACAAAAGTTGTATTGCTATATAGAATATGATTATACACATTTGCTATTTCGAGCCGAGTTTATCTCGCCTATCTATTTCTCGAAATATGTGTTGGTAAGCTTTCACTTTGGACAAGTTCATCTTTACTAGTGACGAAAGTCATATTAGTTTCAATTACTTGAAAATCGCTTTGACGAAAAATAGCTTGTGAACAACAACTATATAACGTCCTCTAAGAATGTTTCAATGATTGAAATGAGAGTTTAAAAATATAACCTTTAAAGGATATAAACATTGTGTGATAACGCATACGTGTGTAAGTCCTTATTCCTTGAACCAAAGTATGCGTACTTTGCTGCTCAGGAAAACCGGAACTGAAGTCCGGGTACCAGTACGCATACTGTCGGAAGTTCACATCCCGTGAATTTCTGCTGGAGTTTGTGAACTGAAAACAAACTTATTCTGGTACTTAAGTCCGGGTACCAGTATGCGTACTTAAGTGGGTTAGTTTCTAAAAACGATTATTCGTGAACTTAAACTTATATAAACTAAGGAATGCATACTTGCAAACCGTGGCTATAAAGTTCATGAATTGATTCGAGTGAATCAAATCGTTTTTGCTTCAATTATGTCTTGTACACTTCTATGAGATCTAAGCAATTGAACAACTCTCTAACTAGTTCTCTTGAGTCATTTGAACTAGTTATGGTTAAGATGAATATGGTTGATATGAAAGTGCTCATATGGCTAACCATTTGGTTAACTACTGTTGAACCAACTAAGTGTACATGTTTGGGTACGGTTACACAAACCTAAATAAACGTGCATTTCATTTGTGTGTAACAAGCTAAGTTCGATCTAACGGTTGAAAGATATTAGCTTGAATCTAATCAGGTTTTCATCTAACGGTGAATATTGAATGCTTTGTTACTAAGCTAACATTGATTGCAAACCCTGATTTGAAAGACTATATAAAGGAAAACTCTAGCAACTGGGAAACCTAATCCCCTCACCTTTTGTGTGATACTAGTTGTATTAGCTAGAGTCGATTCTCCTTTAACCTTAGGTTTCTATCGAGATCCTGTAGGTTAACGACTTGAAGACTTCATTTGGGATTGTGAAGCCAGACCCAACTATTTTCTCCGTAGTTACGTGATCTGATCTTGTTGTTTCTATCGTATTAACTACAATCGTAAGATTGGCTTGGGATTATTTTCTCCGATAGGCAAGATATAAAAGAAGTCACAAACATCTTCGTCTCATCGTTTGTGATTCCGCAATATCTTCTTTCGCTAGTCGATTAATATTATTGTGAGGTGATTGATAATTCTAGGCTGTTCTTCGGGAATATAAGTCCGGGTTATCAATTGGTTCGTGTTCACCTTGATTTATCAAAATACGGAACAAAAACTTGTAGGTATTTCTGTGAGAGATTATCTATTACCGTAGACTTTTCTGTGTGATACAAATATGTTAATTAAAGTCTTAGACTTTGGGTCGTAGCAACTCTTAATTGTGGGTGAAATCAGATAAGGGAATCAAGTGCGTAGTATCCTGCTGGGATCAGAGACGTAAGGAGCGCAACTGTACCTTGGATCAGTGTGAGATTGATTGGGGTTCAACTACAGTCCGGACCGAAGTTAGTTTGTAGTAGGCTAGTGTATGTAGCGGGTTAATACAGTGTGTGTTTAATCTGGACTAGGTCCCGGGGTTTTTCTGCATTTGCGGTTTCCTTGTTAACAAAACTCATGGTGTCTGTGTTATTTCTTTTCCGCATTATATTTGGGTATATAATTGAAATATCACAGGTTGTGCGTTGAATCGATCAATTGGGAAATCCAACATTTGGTTGTTGATTGACATTGATTGATCCTTGAACATTGGTATTTGCTACCGTTCAAGTGATTTCTCTTGTATTCAATTAGACTCGCAAATTTCTATTTGCTTGAGTAAGTATTGAATCGAGAAAGTGAAATATAACTCTTTGATATACTTTTATTAAGATTGAATCTGACTGTCTAGTTGATCCTCTTAAAAGTATATTGGAGTTTCTCCATACAGATTGCTAAGCGAAATATTGGGTGTGGTTGTTAGACCCCCGCTTTTTCATAAGGTGTATTATAGTTTTTGATAATGTTTAGGTGAACATTGACTATGTTGCGAGACAAATTCATCAGTCTAGAAATGACTGTGTAATATTAATAAACCTTGTCTAGTCAGAAGAGTAGTCACAGGTGCTCAATAAATTACTAGTGAATAGGAAAACCCCCTGTAATCTTTCGATTAAGTTAATTTTGATGCTAATTTTTGTAAGGAAACTAAAATGATGGGTTTTGGTATTGTGGTAATTGATGATGCAGGTGAATGCAGGGTGCATGCTGTTACTTAACAGTAACTCAGGATGTAGAAAACGCTGAGGCATTGGCTGCATTGGATGGGATCAAATGAGCTTGGAATCGACATATCATCAATATTTATCTAGTAGGAGGAAACCAACAATATTATTTGTTTGCTAGTGTGTATGCGAGGTAGCTGATTTGCTAGCTAAAGAAGCTAGAATTAACCAAAACTCAATATTTTAGACTCATAACTTACCAAGTTAGGCTGAATCTCTCATTAGAGAGAAACTTAGTGTAAGCTTACTATTCCCTCCATCCCACTATTAATTGTCCTAGTTCAAGTTTGCACCATTTTTAAGGTAAGCAAGGGAAAAGAGTACTTTTAAGTATTTTTTACAATTATACCCTTATGGATAATAACTAGTGAAATTTTGAAATGATTTATTTCTCAAACTACACCACGGATGTTCACAAACTTCATACCATTGAAAAGTATTTTAAAACACCTACGAAACGTATATAAACATGCCTATCAAATTATGCATATTTCTTATTATCAATTAAAAGGATAATTTTAGAAATATCTCCTTGTTTAGTTCATTTATCATAGGACAAAATCTAAAAGTAAATAGCAACGTTACGGAGGGAGTATAAAATAATCATATTTTAACCTAGTCAGCGTTGTACACTGCAATTTGCAAGGTGTTGTCCAATTCAGATTTGCAAAAGTACTGTCAATGGGCCTATGACCTCATGTCACGAGAAAACCAACAAGTCTTGAACGTGGAGCAACCACTCAATAGTTTAAAGCTCAATTGGCAAAATTACAACTTCCATGATCATGAAGATTGAATGTACCATGTCGAACGTACCAAAACATTGTTATATCGGATTGGTGGCGCAATTAGAAAACCTGTGCAAACGTCCCTCTTCACGGAGAAATCCAATTTCTTACTTCATCGGAGGAAGTCCCTTAAACCTAAGGTCGGTACATGTTTCTTACTTAGACTTGAAATAAGGACTTGATGGAATAGTAAAACAACAAGTCTTGATGAACCGCCTAAATAGACTACACCAAAACTACTCACAAAGATTTGCTGTCCTCCGGCGGGGCCGTCGGGACCCAACAGAAAAAACTGCGAGAGCTTTTTGAAATATTGTTTTGGTGTGGTTCAGTTGCTCCATTGGTTCGTTTAGAACCACTGATAGTAAAATGCTATTAGAAAATCAATACCCAAGTATCACAGTGGTTATCCCTAGTGAGAGCGGCATGCATCCTGTTTATTCATAAGCCATTTGGTGGCAGCAGTACCATGGCCGCTACTTACCACTGTATTGTGCCAACTATCAGGCGGCCATATAAGTGCACCAAATCGAGAAATTTCCAGCAGACGGACAATACAAGCTGAAAGTGAGATCATCCAGGCATCCCAGTTAAATTCTCACCTCTCACTCTTTCAGTCTATCACCTATAAGCATGCCAGCTTGCCAGAAGGCAACCACATATCTTGGGTGCTATAATGTTTTCTGAAACCTTTCTTTCCTTCTCCTCTGTATCAACAAGATTATTAATGAATTGTTTTTTTGTTTTCATTGAATAGTGGTCTATGAAACTGCAGACATATGCCACGAGTAATAGTTCAATATTTCGGGAATTTGTAGATAAGGTAAACATCTGATTTGTGATCCTGAACTCATTGACTAAAATTAAGATTTTACCACTATGAACTTAATTAATATTATCGTTGACTATATATTCATGAGTCCTACTAGCTCAATTTGAACACAAGTGCAACATAGACTTTTATGAAAGTAGTAATAACGGTAATATCCAACTAAATCTGAAGGCCTAGTTATATTAGATTATGCTAATAAGTTTACTTACTCGTTGTTTAATATTCTCATTAGTTTATGTTCCTTGTGGGAGCCTATCACTTTCTAAATATACTGTATGCACCATATCTTACTGAAAATGAAATCTAAGAAATACTTTGGTGCAAATTATTATTCTTTGTCTGGACAATTTTGCAATGTACATTTATTTATTGATTCTCGAGTATGTATATAAAGTTAGTTAAGCGTACACAGAGAACCTACCAAGCTACCCTGGGCTAGGACGAGAGTAGTTGCTGCTGCATTAAGTTGGGGTTGTTGCTGGTTGAGAATACTGCACTTCTGTTCTGCCAGGGATATGTATATTTTCCAGTAAAGCATTAAACAATGGATCAAATTATTAACGTCCCATATCATTACTACTTTCACTTTCATTTTACCAAAAACTTTGTTCATCTGTCTATTTATTAAGATATCAGTAGTTGCATTTTCCTTGGGATTCTTTTTTCACTTCTGAAGCACGGATAGAAATAGGGTCTTGTTAACTTGTATACCCGTATACATGTTAAGGTTCATTAAAACAATTTTTTTTTTGCATTGGAAACAAGATTTGTTTGTTTTATTGCATTAAAAACAATGATTCTTTGCATTTGGAAAATGATTTGTTGTTTTTCATGCAAGAAAAACCAATTTCTAGTAAAATAAGACAAAAAAACACAATTTCCAATGAAATAAAGTAACTCTTTATTAAATCTTAACATGTATACCGGTATACAAGTTAATAAAAATTTTATAAAAATATATACGTTCGAAATCACAAAGAGTGGTTAGTGGTTTTATCATTTCTAGCTGAATCTGTCAGCTCGGGCATTAAGCTTTGAGCTTTTCTTGTTATACTAACTAACA
Organism: Papaver somniferum; assembly: GCF_003573695.1. Taxonomy (NCBI): domain Eukaryota; kingdom Viridiplantae; phylum Streptophyta; class Magnoliopsida; order Ranunculales; family Papaveraceae; genus Papaver; species Papaver somniferum. Next base: position 117,598,578 of record NC_039366.1, on the reverse strand, counting down.
TAATCAATGCAAAATTGAAAGGAACTTTTACCCACCAGAACAATCAAACAATTAATGCAGCGGAATTGGAAGAGAATTTTACCTATAAAAATCCGGCAATTGATGCAGAATTGAAAGAAATATCTCCGCAGGACTGTAGTAAATAGTAAGTTCCATGTGTGATGTCATGATTTCATAAAAATGACTGACTGGGAGAAATTGAGAGTTTTAATTACTTCGTTAATCATGTCCATCAAATCATTCGGATATATGAAATCTCTTTATCTCTGGATGATTATGATTAAGACTAGGACATCTAATCAATATCTCTTTATTTCACTTTTACACTTAGAAAGTACTAGTATTACTCTTCAAATTAATCATACATCTTCACTAGCTAGTTTACTCAATAAGTTTAGTATCTAGAATACCACCATTGCCCGGCCCCGGGTCCCTAACTTGCGTGCAAAAGTGCACCAATCTCACAAACGCTGTAGCCGAGTCAATTTCGCAGCTGTAGATATTTCTTCGACAAGTGGTCTGCATATTATAGATCAATTATGAGGTCGTCAAAACCAGCTTAAGGCAGTGCAAATTGCAAATGTAGGGGGGGACAAGATAGGTTCCCTACAAAAATTAATGACAAGTACCCACAAAAAAGAAGATGGAATCATTGAACTTCATAAGCAGTACACAGCATTAAAATCCACAGTCTATGTCTCTAGCTAACCAGAATTATGTTTTCAGTCCTTTAGATCACAAGGCTGCTATCTTGAGGATGAAATTAAATCACACAGCTAGATTAGTTTAGACCTTTAAACGTGGACATGATATAAGAAGTTACGAGTCCAGACCAATGTAGTTAATATCGGATATCGGTTCATCTCGGCCGGGACCGATACACTGGTACGATTTTATATCGGGGATATTATTATTGAAATATCGGTTCTATATTTAGAGATTATAATTTTATATTAAACATTTATCCACACATTTTCGGATAAGATATAATAGATAACATCAATTTTATCAAAAAAACAAAAAAGTAACTTTAGTAGACTTGCTTCGAGAGCTACATGCACCTCTACTACCACCTGGAAGACTTTCTTCGCCAAAATTACCTTTAAACTTTATAGAAAACGACCAATACCGTCTCATATCAGGAAATGTAGGAAAATTTCGTATCGACCGATACGGCCGATATTATCGGACGAATATCGTATCCCCGATATCCTTCTTATCGTATCGTTCTGGGCCGATATCCGAAATATCCCCGATATATCGGCCGAGACGGCCGATATTGACTACACTGGTCCAGACTAAGAGCAAGTCTTATAGTGGAATAGTTTCATCTTCCACGCCACCTCAGCATTTGGAATCGTGGATGGAAGTGCAATTGTAGTGGTGGAATAGTAAAAACTCTATTAAGAATAGCGTTTTTTCTCAGCCGTTAGATTTCAACAACTCATCCTAAATCTACGGACAAAAAAAAAACGCTATTCTTATTGGCGTTCAGATGGATTTCACGAACCCTTCCACGAAACGGTGAAACCTCACTTGAATTTTCTGTGAAAAACCCCAATTTGAAAGCCACACTTGGAATAGGTTGGATTTCACCATAAGACTTGCTCAGATAAATTAAACCACCCACCATCACATTTGTCTGCTTTCTTAATGTCTTTGTTTAGTCGCTTTCTTGGGATTGTCTTCCCAAGGGATTCATTAAGTGTCCACAAACAAGAAAACAGAATGATACTAGAACAACAAATACAGTTGGAAGGTGAGGTCCTGTTTCTTGTATTTGTTTTCTTGCTCTACTCTGATCCTCATGTGAACCTCTCTCAGTTGCACAAAAACCCATTTATCAAATCATTTCACTAATTAAGCCATTTGCTTATTCTCACCCGGTCACAAACAAGTGGCCCGGCTGTGATCCGGAACCCTTCCGGTCTAAGTTGGAAGTCAAACGATACAGCAAGGGTCATAAATATCGCAAATCAAGCGGTTGATGATAACGACTAATGTGGGGTCCAATAAGATAAGCGGTCATTATTATACTACTTGGAATACTATACAGTGTATGTCTTTCCTCGAGTTCTGTGTCCAGTCTCATATAATACGTTACCAAGAAAAGAAGAGAAGGACTCCAGTGACCATAAAAAACGGAGCTAATGTGCGCTGGAATTCACAGAGGCGTATTTTAATACTAAATAAATAAAAATTTCATCAGTTTTTTTTTATTTTTAATTAATGGCTCTCTATTCTATATCCAGTTCTTCTTCTTACTTTTACAGATTTTAATGGCAATGTCATGTGGGAATGTTTAGCACAAGAAGAAACTATACAGAATAGACTGTTCTAGATTTGGTGAAAGAAAGGAAAATGCCTCTAGCAAGGTATTTGTTGAGGAATGAGTTTTGTTTGTCGGATCCAGAGTTATATAAAGCAGCAGATAAAAATGATCCTGAAGCTCTTCTTGAAGGTGTTGCCATGGCTGGACTTGTTGGAGTCTTGCGTCAGTTGGGTGACCTTGCTGAGTAAGTTCTTTTTTTTTTTCTTTTTTATTGGCTTCTACAGTGATCTACTTCAGTCTGTAACTGAAAATGTTGAAATTTAGATTACCTTTTTGGATCTGGAGTATGGAAATTTAGGTTAGGAATAGGTATTTTGATGAGTTGAAAGGGGAATTGATGATACTAGTTATGGAATTTCTAGTTAATTAGTAATTTTTATGTTTTTGTCAACTTGAGGCTTCGGAAGCAAATTTGAGAATCATTTTTGGTGTTTTAAGTGTTAGTTGACTTGAAGAGTTCGGTTTACACCTTCAAGATTTTATGTTTTTGTATTCGAAAATTAGTGTTTGTGGATACACTGGTGAATTCATTAGGTATTGAATGAGGGAAGTAAATGTGTTTGTGGTTGGGATTTTGCTGTTTATTTGTTCTCGATATGGCTACGAAGCAATCATGTTCTTCGCTACACTCAGATATATATGTTTTCTTATAATGTTTGATTTTTCTTAAATTTGTGGGGTGCAATAGGTTTGCTGCAGGGATATTCAATGACTTGCATGAAGAAGTGGTGGCAACTGCTTCTAGGGGACATGGGCTGAAGGTTCGTGTTCAACAACTTGAGGCAGAATTTCCATCAGTCGAGAAGGCATTTCTTTCTCAAACTAATCATTCACTGTTACTTTATAATGAAGGTTAGGGGTTTTCCTGTAGATTCTCGATTTGAATTCTTTTTAGCAATAGACGGAGGATTAAGGAATTGAAGACGATGTTGTGCATCATTGTTCACTTTATTTTTCCGTTTTATTTCTTATCAATAGTGCTTTTGCTCTTGAGAAATAAACCATTGTTGCGGAATTCAGACTATTGATAAGTTAAAAGATAGGGAAACCTCTGAAAGTCCCAAGCAGTTAGTAGTTGACTATTAGCTACTTGATCATCGTAGAACTAATGTATATATCAATAAAAACGTAGCCTGTAGGTAGAGACCGCTAAACTACTGCATTTCTTAGAGAAACATTTTTGTTAAATACTACCTTTGGACGTTTAAGGCCTCATCTTGTGGTTCGTATGTAACCTTTTGGAGAAAAATATAGCTGGGATATTATCACGGTTATCATTCACTCCATGGTTGGAGGTGTTGTTGACTCTGTGGATACATGATTTCGTACAGGTATCGACTGGCATCCTAATCTCCAAATGAGCCAGAATCTGATCATATCTGGAGACTTACCTCACTCTGTTATGGATTCTTATGAAGAATGCCGTGGTCCACCTCGATTATTTCTGTTGGACAAGTATGATTGCTTTATTACTTTTGCTTCCTAGGTTTTGGTATTACTCGTTATAACTCTCTCCTGAATCTTATCATTCACGCTTATCCTCCCTCCAGGTTTGATAATGCTGGTCTTGGGGCTTGTTTAAAACGATACTCTGATCCGTCGTTCTTTAAGGCGGAGGTAAATTCCTTTGAATCAAAGAAAGCGGATACTCGAAAGGAAAAGAAAGCTCGCAAAATCAGGGTAAGGCATTAACTGAAACAGTAGCTTGTTTGGTTTCACCGCTGAAATCGAGAGTAGCTGCAAAACAAGCATTAAGCAGTCGGCGCAGTTTCATAACAAAAAACAGTTATAATTTTGTTTTGCAGAGAAAAGGTTCACAATGGAGAATTAGAGAAACAGCAGAAGGATCTGCAAGATCCCATGCCAAGTGAGGACCTTGATCTTCTTCTTTGCCAGCATTAACTATTCTTTGTAGTGGTTGTTCGGTTCTTCTTACCTTTTATGGTGCAAAATGTTGATTTCTTGACTACCACTTTGATTATTCAGGTTGCATCAGTTGTTCTTGACGGAACGCCAGCAGACTGATACTAATCTTCCAACGAACCGTGTAAAGCTGAAGAAGCGGCAATTCAATAGACTTCTTTTCGATTCTATAAGCGGAAAAAGCTATATGGAAAGATTTCTTGAATCTCGTTTACCTGAACGCTTGAAATCCAGGAACTTTAGTGAATTAAGTTATGAAGGGCTTGAGCTCAGTACTCAGGATTCTGCTAACCAATTGGTTATAAGAGATAAAGATCTTGTTTCATCTCCTACTAGCCATGAAAAAATACTAGAAATGTGCATGGACGAACTGGATGAGGATGTCATTGAAGAAGAATTGAAAAAGTTGTCTTCACCCACGCCCAACTTTAACAAGCTGGTTGATAGGAAGGTAGACGTGATGGTTTCTAAGGAAAACAAAGGTGAAGGGAAAATCGATGGGTATCGATCCGATGATCTTACCAGTGAGGTTGACAATTACGTGGATGCTCTTACCACCATGGAATCAGAAATGGAAACTGACACTGAATGTAGAACAATGAATGAGCAAGGCTTTTTCCACCCTGAGAGAATGCGAATGGGTTCAAACAAAAGTGAAGACCTACAGGAGGTCCAAGGTGGGTCTTCTTATTCTCAGTCAGTTGAAAATTCAAGTGTGTCTGATGATGGAACTAATTCATTCAGAAAAGGAAGATCTAGTTTTTCATATTCCGATACCCCGAGCAGTTCTGCTGGGCATGTGCTGTCAGATGGTGATGTAGCGGCTAAACCAGACCCCTCTACTGAAACCGTCGGTAGGGAAGTTGTTGAGTTATCTTCTGCAAAGTTCTGTGAAAATGGGGATGCTTTAGGAACTGGACCTTCAGAGCATCGAGTCTCATTTGGTGCCTCTAGTGAAGCATCTGGATTTCCAAGTTACATGTCTGGACGCGGAGAACTATCCCGTGAATCCTCACTCACGAATTCAAGTTTTACCGTCTCCCAAATTAGTTCAAAAGAAAGTGAAAGCAAGTGTAAAGCCGTGAGATCTGACTCTGTGGAATCTCCTTCAAGCTATCAGAAAGATTGTAAATTATCCACAAATTCTAACGGAGATAACAACTTCAGTCGAAATGTATCACATCAGGTAGATTTCTCATATTTTCTGTCCCATATGGTAGATGATGCGCTCCCTGTGACATCTGGTGAAGCTCTACCAGATGTGTATCTGGATGGAGGGATCCATAATGAATGTTCTGGTTATTTGCTGCAATCGGTTAATGTTTCGAACCTGACTCCTGGAAAGAGAGACAGTGATGACACTCGTAAAGAGACTCGGGGTGAAGAATATTCTGATGATAGCAGTTCATTGGGAAATGTGCCAAAGACCAGGTTTGATTCGTCACATTTTGTTAGTTTGCCTACAGAAGAATCACACAATAATCTGACAAGAAAAGACCTGGAAACTGGCTCTCCGATCGCACCTCCACCTGAATGTTTACCTGATTCACTCTATGGTAGTTATCTAAACAAATTGGAACCTGCCGATTTTCTAGAATTAAACTTTCCAGATATGTCGAATAAGGTCCCAGCATCAATAAAGGTTGGCACTACAACTTCAGAAATTCAAAAATCGTTCAACAGCATGAAGGTGTCATCTGAGTGTACAGTGTGTCCATCCCCGAATCAGGCATCAGACACGGAGGTTCATTTGCAGCTAGCTGATTCAGAAAGTGAATTGTCATGTGAAGCTTATGATATTCAAAATGTTGTAGGTTATGATAAGGTCACATTATCGTCTGAGAATCACATAAATTTACAAGAAGGATGCCGTTCACAGATTGAGGATCTATTGCCTGACAAATGTGCTACTCGTAACGAGGATTCCGGTCAATTTAAAGTGGAGATGCCTAACCCTTTTAGTTCAGATGATATTACTGGGTCAGACGCACAGAAAGAAGCTGTAATTCCGGATCCAGTTTCCCCTTCAGAACTCAAATTTATGATCTCAGATCCAGAGTTCTATGACCCTTGTGCTTCCAAGTTACTCTATTCTGTGGTGCTTCTCAAGGAGCCGTCTGATTTACATCCCAGTGATGATATTGGGGTTGCAACATCACTAAGGCAATGGGACCAAGAGTCAGAACTAATAAAATCAAAGACTACTGATCTTACAGGAAGTGCAAACAATGCATCATTTCCATCTACCAACCAAAAACTGTTAGATTTATCATTGCCTAACCTCGATGTTCCAGAAGTTAATGTGACTGAGATACCACCGCTTCCGCCTCTTCCTCCTATACAGTGGAGAATAGGAAAGCTTCAACACCAGCCTATTTCTTTGGAGAGGGAAATGGTTCAGTGCAGTCCAAATCCATTCTCACCAACCACACTCTCTGAGAAGGCTCAGTGGTGTTTCCCAGAATTAGATTTCAAACTGGAGCGGTCCTTAAACCCATTCTTACCCATTAGCAATGAGAAGCTGTTAGATGTTTCCCTAATGGACAAAGATATGGGGACTGCAAGTCTGAATCCATTTTCACCACCAGTATTGACAGATGGGGATGACAATATTAGCCAGGAGTTCCTTAAGCTAGAGAGAGTAGCACAACCTCTGAATCCTTTTTTATCCTCAGGCACAGAGTCGCAGGATTCTTCATATTGTTCCCTTCCTTTAGATGTGCATTCTGACTCTATCGAGTTCTCTCAGATACCAAGTAAGGAAAATTTGACGGCTCCACATATTTCATTATATTGTGAAGATCAGCAGAATTTGGAATCGTTAGCAGCAGTACAGGGTAGAGATGAGGAGATGTCCGAAGATACTCACGGATTTGCTCCTTCTCCGGGCAATGGAGATGCTGATTGCATTGAATCTTCTCGGGCACCAAGTAATGAAGTTGAGAATGTCCAACCTTCTTCTCTTAGCGTAGATGATGAAGTGGAGCAGACATTGAACCCACAATTACCAATGCAAGATAGAGAAGAAGAGGCGTCTCAAGATACTTATCAATTAGCTCCTTCGCCACGTATTGCAGATGTTGATTGCATTGAATTTTCTCCGACACCAAGTAATGAAGTTGAGAATGCTGAACCTTCTTTCTTAAGTGTAGATGTGGATCAGACATTCAACTCACAACCACTAATACCAGATAGAGAACAAGATATATCTCAAAATACTCATGATTTCGGTTTTTCGCCAAGTAATGCCGATATAAAAGCTGCTTCAATCGAGGTTTCTCAGATACCATGTAATGACGTTGTAGATGCTCAGTCTTCTTTCCTAAACTCCAGTAGTGCAGTGGAGCATAATTTTAACCCATTACCATCAAAACAAGATAGGGAAGAAGAAAAATATCAAGATACTCACAGATATGCTCCTTCACCAAGTAATGCAGTTGTGAGTGGTGAACGTTCTTTGTTGAATGTAGAAGATGAACTGAGCTCACCGTCAGCAACACAAAACACAAAAGATACGAGGCCTTGTGCTGCCTTGACTTCAGAAGAAGAAAAGCTGCAGCCTCTAAGTTTGTTCAAACCATGTTCAACAGTGGAGGATGAGAAGCCAGCATCATCTGCGGAGGATGAAGAACCACCGTCATTGATGGAGGATGAGGAACAAACATGGGTTGTAGAAAACGAGAAACCTCAGAATGTTTCCTTCTCACTGGAAAGAGAAATGATATGGCACCCGGATTTCTCCTCTATGATGCCACCGACGGAAGAGGAGAAGCCCGTTGGAATCCGCAAGGCATGGCTTCACCGTCCGCGAGACCCTCTCATTCAGGCTGTTGCTTCTCATGACAAAAGCACGGTACTTGTTGTTTAGCACAGTCATTTCCATTTCATTATTTGAGAGACCTACTGGGTTGAACTGGAGAATTTGACTGCTCTTGATATTTTGTGCAGTTGAGAAAGGTTTCAGAACGAGTTCAGCCTCAAACTGAGACAAAAGCAGATGAAAGGGATTCATTACTACAACAGATACGAGCACAGGTTAATACTAATGAAACCTTTTCTGTGCGTCTGCATGTTTGTTTTGACCCTTTCTTTTCAGTGAAGTGTTTAAGATTCTGATAAAGCAAATTTCTTATGTTTCAATTTCTATCAGTCCTTCAGTCTGAAACCAACGGTTTTAACGAGACCCAACATTCAGGCTCCTAAAAGCAACTTAAGAGTTTCTGCCATTTTGGAAAAAGCAAATGCGATCCGCCTGGTCAGTATAGATTATCACTCTTTATGTTCCAAACTTTTTTTTTTGTTCTCTATATTATCAACAAGTGGTATTTACAACTTTTAATACCTCAAAGTTTTTTTGTTGTTGTTGTTTTTTTTTTTTTTTTTTTTTTTTTTTTTTTTTTTTTGTGAGGCTGTATAATCTCTGTTTTACCACTTTGTTGAAAATGATGAAATAGGCCTTGGCTGGGAGTGACGAGGATGATGACTCAGAAAGTTGGAGTGATTCTTGAAAACCCGTTCCCTCTCTGGTTCTCTATTGTTCGGTATTCTTGTAATATATTGTACTTTACCCACGGTGTATCATGCGGACCAAACCGCCAGGATCGTGTAAACTGTGAACCAGTTTTGCATATATAAGTAGGAATTAACGTTTAGTCCCAAAGATATTGGGTTTTTGCCTCTCCAGTCCAACCCTCTCAGGCCTGGTACAAGGAGATCCAAATTTGCCTGTTTTCAAACGAGTTACTCCTTTCACGAGCAATTCAGTCCAAAATGATATTTTTTAATGTCAAAAACATCCATAGCTAAATGGGAAAAAAACGGTTTAGTTCAAAACCGCCTCCAAATATAGGCCATGCCGGTTTCTACCGGCGATTCATCAAGGACTTTAGTAAAGTCTCAAGACCACTTTGCAATCTACTTGGTAAAGACGCTGATTTTGTATTTTATGATGCTTGTGTGCGAGCATGGGAAGAACTCAAAATTCTTCTTACTTCGGCCCCCATAGTCGAACCACCTGACTGGAAGTTGCCTTTTGAACTTATGTGTGATGCGTCTGATTTTGCCGTTGGTGCCGTTTTAGGACAGCGTTTCGATAGACTTCCATTGTATGTAATATAAATGCTAGCTAAACTCTTAATGAAGCTCAACTAAAATACTCAACTACTGAGAAGGAATTGCTTGCTGTTGTTTTTGCATTAGACAAGTTCAGGTCATACTTGATAGGATCTAAGGTCATCATATACACTGATCATGCTGCATTGAAATATCTTTTGTCTAAAAAAGATGCCAAAGTCCGTCTTATCCGATGGATACTGTTACCACAAGAATTCGATCTTGATATTCGTGATAAAAAAAGGTCCGGAAATGTGGTAGCTGATCATTTGTCTAGACTGAATGTTGAGTCTGTTGATGAGTCTTTGCTTATTAGAGAATCATTCCCTGACGAACAATTGTTGTTTGTGTCTGAAATACATTGGTTTGCTGATATTGTTAACTACCTTGCTACAGGTAGAATGCCCTTGCATTGGTCTAGACAAGACCGCTCTAAATTCCTATCCGAAGTGAAACATTTCTTCTGGGATGACCCATACTTGTTTAAATACTGCCCTGACCAACTCATTAGGAGATGTGTCCCCAATTCTGAACAAAGAGATGTCATCTCTTTCTGTCATGACCATGCATGCGGAGGCCATTTTACAATGCTCACAGAAATCAAGCTTGTAAGTCTTCTCGCGACCAAGTAAGCCTTTACTACTCAACACGGACATACCTTTCTCACTCATATGTCCAAGACGCATATGCCATAAACGTGTTGACTCCACCTGTTTCTCATCAATTGATTGAGAAAGCATAGCTCCACCACAAACTATATCTCCTTGTAAGAAATATAAATTACCATGTCTTTCACCGGTCATCTCCAATATAGAATACCTTCAAGAATTCATATTCAACAACAAACATACTTGTATCCAAGAGATTCAAGTACTCCTAACGAAATCAAACTCTTCCTCATTTTGTTTTTGGTATTCAGGTTTTGTCCAGATTTAGAGCTTGGTCTAACATTTGTCCAGCTTTGTGTTTGGTACTTGGAAATGACGTTGACTGGTGTTGATCGGGTTAGATTTTGACTTCTGTTAAAAAATTATTAAAATTTTATATAAAATTAATTAATTAACGAATTTACTATCCTACCCATTACTTTAAGGATAATTACATAATAATCATATACAAACCCTTATTCTTCGTGAACGCATCTTCTCCGAACCCACCGCCCTCTCCACCACTCCACTTCTCAGCCACCTTCTCAATAGCACTGTTACCACCTTCTGATCTTATTTTTTTATGGGAATCTTTTGTAACGATAGCAATTCTCATTTCTCTCTTCTTATGAAATCCCTTAACCTCCACTAATTATTTTCATTTCTCTCTTTGTAATCTCATTTCTAGGTTTCCAAAATTGGGGAAATCCAATATGAAGATCCAATATCAAAACTTTTAAATTCCGCTAACAATTATGATTAAGAGAATAAATTAGTATATTAAAAACTAAACAAGGGAATCAGTTTGATTAAGAATTGTATTTGTAATCAACTGGAATCTAAATCTAATGGACCTTAATTAGAGTTTTAGATTCAGAGAAAGGGGATGATTGAGTTTTGATTTGTAACATTTTAGAAATGGATCTGTTTGATTAAGTTTTGATCGGGTTTTGGTTGAATCAATTTAATTAGCTTTAAATGTTCATAATCAGGTGTATGTACTCATCATCAACAGGGTTGCAGAGTCATGGATTCAGATGCAATGGGGGAGGAAGAAGATAAAGTGAAAATTAATTAGGTTAATGCAGATTCCAGAAGAACATATGTGAGATGACAGTGGTGTATCCGGAGAAGAGAAATGTTCAAGGCAACAATCGATGGAGGTGGAAGAGGAAGAAGAAGAGTAAAGACATTAGGTTTAATAGTTATTTGATCTGATGGTTTCATTAGAACCCTTGGATCCAAGTTCACTTCAGGGTATAGTTGTAAACTATTTATATTTTTAAAAAAATAATTAAAAATTGTAAACTTTTGCAGTAGAATAAAATAGGGAAAGGGAAAAAGGTAGAGAAAGAGAGGGTTCCATTGAATAGAGTTAGTATAGTCATGGATTCAGATGCAATGGGGGAGGAAGAAGATAAAGTGAAAATTAATTAGGTTAATGCAGATTCCAGAAGAACATATGTGAGATGACAGTGGTGTATCCGCAGAAGATAAATGTTCAAGGCAACAATCGATGGAGGTGGAAGAGGAAGAAGAAGAGTAAAGACATTAGGTTTAATAGTTATTTGATCTGATGGTTTCATTAGAACCCTTGGATCCAAGTTCACTTCAGGGTATAGTTGTAAACTATTTATATTTTTAAAAAATAATTAAAAATTGTAAACTTTTGCAGTAGAATAAAATAGGGAAAGGGAAAAAGGTAGAGAAAGAGAGGGTTCCATTGAATAGAGTTAGTATAGTCATGGATTCAGATGCAATGGGGGAGGAAGAAGATAAAGTGAAAATTAATTAGGTTAATGCAGATTCCAGAAGAACATATGTGAGATGACAGTGGTGTATCCGCAGAAGATAAATGTTCAAGGCAAAAATCGATGGAGGTGGAAGAGGAAGAAGAAGAGTAAAGGCATTAGGTTTAATAGTTATTTGATCTGATGGTTTCATTAGAACCCTTGGATCCAAGTTCACTTCAGGGTATAGTTGTAAACTATTTATATTTTTAAAAAAATAATTAAAAATTGTAAACTTTTGCAGTAGAATAAAATAGGGAAAGGGAAAAAGGTAGAGAAAGAGAGGGTTCCATTGAATAGAGTTAGTATAGTTACATGGATAAATACTTTATATACATGGGAAAAGGAATACCAAAAGACTATCCTTTTGGACCGCACATCCATGGGTCGTAGGCCCTGTAACACTCCCCCTTGTGCGGTTCAATAAAAAAACTTTATACATAATGATATTTCAAATGTCGTTCTCTCCTTGCTGACTTGTGCCGAAATCAATTGCCTTACTAAAACTCTGATAAAGAAAAACCCAGTGGGATAAAACCCTTGTAAAACTCTTCACATGTAGTACTTCACATGTTGTCTCGTAATTTACATGTAGTTCATCACATGCAATACGATCTTCAAAGACCGACAAGTCTAAGTTAATTGACTCGTTAAAACTTCGCCAGGAAAACCCAAAGGGATACAACCTGAATTAAAGAAAAAGAGTACAATATTAAGCAAACTTAGAACATAGTTGGACTCAAATATGTTGCCTCATTAAAACCTTGAAAAGGAAAACCCAGTGGGATAAAACCTTGACGAAGGGAAAAGAGTACAACGTGACAAATGCAAGTAAAGGTGATCAGTTGCAGATGAACACTTTGATCCGTTTAAGTTGACTAGTTTCTTCACAACTCTTAAGGCACAAAATCCCCGTGGGAAAGACAATAGCCTTAGTTGGGAAATTACATTCCCGGTGTTTGTTGTTGTCTCATTAAAAACCTTGCCGAGCAATAAAACCATGTGGGAAAAAGTAACCTCGGTGAAGGAAAAGAGTTCAACACACCATTAAATGCTCCCCCTGATGTCAGACAATTTTCATTAGTCTAATGCAGTCAAAAGGAGTTTATCACACTTTACTTTGGTGACTTGGATGTTTATAGAACCATGTTGTTGATTCTGGAAGTTACGTTGCTTAACGGACTATCGTGTTTCATTTCTTTGATTCAGATATTTTCAATAACATCAACGCGATCTTTATGTCTTCAACGTTCAACATACTTGATGCTTTTAGTGTTGTCTCGCTAAAAACCTTGTCGAGTAACAAAACCCTTTGGGAAAAACTATTCTCGATCGAAGGGAAAAAGAGTACAACACAACTTCGATTTCAAAGTAAAATATGTCGACATCATACTTGGATCCTCACCTTGATGTCGGCATCTCCCCCTGATTACTTTCAGAGTTGTTCCAGACAGTTCTTTTAGTCATGTATTTTTCGAAACTGAATATTGGTAATGACTTAGAAAATAGTCTACCATATCTCCCCCTGATTACTTTCATTGGATAAGAGATTATTGTTCCTTCATAATCATCAACTTTTGGATTGCACTTTCACTAGCATTCCTTTTTATGTCTTTGCAGGGATAAAACAAATTTATGTCAATGGTTACTTTTAAGTAAATGATTACATTCACTATACCATTCCAATGATGTTGCGTTGGCGCGGAGCTATATCTAGCTAACAAGTTCCCTGAGGATGTAAAATTTAATCGAGTACATTATTATACTAAGTACAACAATGCGTCTATTGTACTTAGATATGGGAATTTCGTCTCCCAACACATCTTCGCCATATTCCTTTGGACGAAATGGTTACTTACTTACATTTGAACCTCGACTAATCATGGGAATGCTATCAGAATGCATGTCTTTGTTAAATTGCCTGACAACTTTAGACATATGCAAACTGGTGGAATAATATATCACAATCTCAATATTCGATCGAGCTTTCCCTAGATTTTTCATCTCAAATTCGGATTTTAAATAACTTTTAAGGTCTCCTATCACATCAAGAGTACACATCATGTCTGTACCATCAACATAAATAGCTACAATTCCAAATCAGGAACTTTCTTATGAATACGCAAGGAAAAATAACTTACTTGTCTATCCCCTCCAAATCAAATAGTCACTTAGACGGGTATACCACATCCATCTAATTGTTTGAATCTATAAGTAAGCGTTCTATCTAACTGTAAATGCACTCCGTGGTTTAGAGTCATTTGATTTGGGTAACAAAAGTCTATCAAGTACTTTTGTAAATATCTTCTATCTCTTGATTCTTTTAGAGATACGTAGCAACCACATACATATGCTGCATTTCAAGTCCTTTTGAAATTACCAAGCTAACTAGGTAGCGGAACTCTATAACGTTCATTACAAAAGAACAATTTCAGGGCTTTGTGAGAAACCTCGCGCCACAAGGTGAGTCTTTGTACTTTAAGAATACTTTCTTCTCATTATGCTTTATGACAAATTAATTATGTATGTCCAATAGGCTTTACACTTGGTTGGTTAGCACTACCACACCAAATACCCGTATATTTGCCAAAGAACTAAGTTCTACCTGGATTGTGTAGGCCAAGTATGTAATTTATTTGAAATTAATCAAAAAATAAAGCATGGTTCGATCTCACTGTGCTCTAATTCTGGAGCAACTATTTATGGATTATATCATCACTGTGCACGCATGATCCTTACATTGACTCATGTGCATTCTCATAATCCGTCAGGATTTCATTATTCTCTAGAATCAGTTAAAACTTCGGAGCGTCCTCCAGTATTGATTCATGGACATAGTCAGAGACAACCAAATGAGATGATTTCATTAATGATACAAATTAGGTTGTGCCCTACTCATATATTTCCTTTCTAGGTGAGCATTGATCGAACTTGGTGGTCTCTCCATCTTCCTTTATGGAGCCACGGCCTCAACTACACTTCCACCAAGTGTAGTTGCAACACCTTAGCCTATGGTGTACCCCATACTGAGGATTTCTAACCTTGCAGGAATATTTGCAGCTGGTATGTGTGATCTTGTCACTTTAGCAACACTGATGTACATTCTGAAAATTGATTATTCTTTGTCACTTCACATTTACATTTGTGGAGTACAAGAATCAATATGAGACACAATGGGAACACACCACCACAATTCATGTCGTTCCCTTAGAAGATACTTTTTCTTATCTCCCCCTAACGACGGGAAGACTGTCTCATTAAAGTGATAACCTGCAAATCTAGCAGTAAGAGATCTCCTGCCAAAGGTTTTAAAATGCGGATAATTGTTGAGATTAATTATCTAACAAAATTACTTAATCATTTTCGTGACCCATCATAGTACGATGTGGACTCGTAATGGCACATATATAGTGCAACCAAAAATGCGTAAGAACAAAAATGTCAGGCTTAAATTCAGTTACCAACTGGTACGCAGAAAAGGTTGACTAATATTGGGTTCTACCAAAATTAAGTAAAGATGCGCGTAATATTGCATATCCCCAAAGAAATAAAAGGTAGGTTGGTATGCATAACCTATTCCTTAGACACCATCTGTAACCTTTGGTGGTAGCCTCTGCGAGACCATTGGGTATAAGATGCTCTATATTGATCTTATTAAACATGCAATATTCATCAAGTCCTTTTGATTTAAATTCTCTAGCATTAACAAGGGTGGTTAGCCTTTGCACTTTGCATTGTGTAATATGTGCTAGGAGTTTTCAAACACAAATTTCTTGGGAACTATAACTAGTCCAAAATGTCAAAAAATTCACCAGATCCATCAGTCACTTTAATGATCCGCATTCTGCATGAATATTTTTCTAAATTTCACCTTGTTTTCTTTGTAATATGGAATTTTTACCATTTGCATCTTAGGATGATCTCGATCCTGTTTTACTGAAGACTTTGTAAAAATGAGTGATATGCTTTCTTACCTAAAAGCATAATGGGAAGGGGGGTTGTGCATCTAGTAATTTAGAAAACACTTATGAGAGATATGTCGTCACTTTGCATTCTGTCAATCTTTTTCCATTTTCGTTCACTCAGATAAAGTGATATTTGTATGAGTTCTTTCAAAACAATCATCATGTCACAACCAAAGTTTGTTTATGGTTATGCCCAAATCCTGTATGAGTCAATTTCCAACATTTCATCATCGGAGTCAATATGGATTCAATAATCCAAATATTATAGTGAATTACATTGCACTAGATTGACTCATTAGTTTCTCTAAAATATATTTCCTTCCAAATATATTAGAGACTATAAAAAATGCAATCAATTACATTCTCATCATTTTGATGTTCCACATGATATCCATTTGCACGGGTTACTTGGGAAATTAACAAGGTGTGATTATCTCTTGGTACATCTAGAGATTTTGCGACGTCTTTGTTCTATCTCGAAGAAAAAAAATGAGCAGTGTTGCGCTCGATAAGATAATCACTTTGCCAGACAAAGTTCTTGTTGCCAATAAAGTTGATGTGAAAATTGGTTGCTAATATGATACACACATTACATTGTATATATCAATACCTATGACCAGGTGCATTTCCAACTCTTTCATTTATGATGGGAGCTACAATTACATTTTAGCTAATCCCATACTCAGTTGATACTTGTGTATTTGTGTTATTACTACCTAAGACAAAAGTACATCTTTGTCTCATGGTACGTATGTCCCTTTTCACATGATTTATATGAGTCGGTAGTCTAACCCTCATTACTTCGAGGTTCTTTCCATTTTTAATTTTGCTACATTTAGCTTAATTTGAGAAATTTCTTTATCTCAATAGGCCAAGAGAATCTCATTACACATGTCAACCACTTACTTTAGGTTGAATATATAACTAAAGATAGTTCTCTTTTGTTCATACTTCAACATGTACTGGTTCGTTAGTATCATGGATGAAGTAAATAAATGGAAATTTTCTGACTCATGTAATCTTTTGTGAGTTCTTCCACAAAAATTGGAATACATGTGATTTTATTTGAACGTATCTTTTGAAACTACCGACTCTTTAATAGTCGAGCAACCGGATTACATCCCACAGAACATTCAAATTTTGGGCATAAAATATCAAATACACAATAATGGTGCTCAAGTACTTTTAAACCCCAAATAAATATATTTTGAATTGAGTTGGTATAACCAATTGAACAAAAGATAAACATCATTCAACCATAGCCAATATCATTTCAAGAGAACAAAATAACAATAAACCCAAAATTCTTAATGGTCGAGATCAACAATCATAATTTAAATTGATTGTTTATATAATACGGACTTATCTTAAGAAGAAAAAACAGAACTAGGCATGTTATAAAAACCAAATAAATAAGCCCAACAAATTTTCAATGTAAAGACCCTCACTAATTATAGTTACATACCTCAGGTTTTGGTTCCCACCGTATATGGACAAAACCGGAACAGTCTTAATCATGCATGTCCCGAACAGGACAAAACAAGATGGAACTGGGGACAGCTGCAGCCAGAACAGGACCGCACCGGGACTGGACAGGACAACCTGGGACTGGGGACGGCAGTAGCCGGAACAGGACAGGATGCAGTCAGAACCGGAACAAAGCTAGACCGGGGCGGGTCGGGTTTTCTCCCCTCTTCTCAGAACGCGAACAGACGTTTTCCACGGATCTGAATCTACACTCATTCATAGAAATCACAAAACGAGATTAATCGAAATAATTCTTGATGATTAATCGAAATAATTCTTGATGATTACTATGTGCGTGCCCAGTATACAACAAGGATAAAAAAAAAACGGAATAGTTTCATGATCAATAATAATTCTACATGCCCAGTATAGAACGAAAATGAATGGAGGATTGATACAAACAGTATTCGACAATAGTCCCTAATCAATACGACCAATCAAAATAACGCCTGATCCATAATCAAATCAAATTTTGCCTACAAAAGGATTAATTAAATCAAAATAATCTTTAATTCATAATCAAATCAATTTTTTCCAACAGATTTAATATATCCAATATATATAGAGATATAATTATATTGCATATGCCAAAAACAAAAACAGGAAAAAGAGAAAAAAAAATATAGGAAAACGTAGATGCAACTTATCTGATTGATTTGATTCCAACGAAAACTTCTTAGTCAATTGATTTCATTCCAGCGAAAATAAATAAATAATTCCAACTGATCGAATTTAGCTCTCTGGTATAGCATCGGGTTGATAACGTTTTGCAGTAGAATAAAATAGGGAAAAGGAAAAAGGTAGAGAAAGAGAGGGTTTCCATTGAATAGAGTTAGTATAGTTATATGGATAAATACTTTATATACATTGGAAAAGGAAGACCAAAAGACCATCCTTTTGGACCGCACATCCATGGGTCGTAGGCCCTGTAACATAAACATAATATTTGTATTTTAAAAATTAATTTTAATTTGGTCACAAACTGTCAACGCAGGTCAACGTCAATTCAAGTACTAAACACCAAGCTGGACAAATGTTAGACCAAACTCTAAAGTTGGACAAAACCTGAGTACAAAAAAATAAATAACCCACATGTCTAACCTCTGAAAGTGTTGTGATAACACCATGCGAACGAACCTGTACCCTACCAACACCAACTGTTTTGCAGGCATTAGAATTGCCTATCATAACAGTACCACCATTCACCTCTCTGTAAGTAGTGAAACAATCCTTTGAAGGACACATATGATACGAAGCACCGGAATCAAGCATCCAACCATCATTGAGATAACTCTATGATGTAATAGTTAACAGTTTCTCATCAAAACCACACACCGGGTCTTCTAAAACTTTACTGCCTTTAGCAACCGAAGCAACAACATTCTTTGAATCTGATTTCTCACGTTTCTCATCTCTTGCCTTAAGCTTGAGACAACCAGCCATAATATGACCAATTTTTCGACAATAATAACACTCAATATCGCTCTTTTTGAAACGATTCTTTAACTTTGACTTCTTATTACCATTATTTCCCCTATCAACAAACAAGCCCTCGACTTGTGCTTCATCGCTGAACTTTTGTTTCCTTAACGCCTTAGCTTGTAAGCAGAGACCACATCATAGAAAACCAACTTATCTTCATCTTCGTTTTCATCGGTTTTCCCACTCAGCAAATAGTCAACGAAAGCATCATACGAAGGAGGCAAAGAACATAATAATATCATGGATTTATCCGTATCAGAGATAGTGACACTGATATTAGACAAATCAGAACAAATTTTATTAAACTCATTAATATGATCAATCATAGACTTACTTGAAGACATCCGAAAGGCATGGAGTCTACGCTTCAAGTAAAGTTCTAAAGTCAAATCCGTTTGTAAGTAGAGATTCTCTAACTTTTCCCCTAACACCTTTGCAGAGATTTAGTTCGAAAAGTTATGAGTGATATCCCTTGACAAACATAAACAAATAGTTGAACACGCCATCAAATCAAGGTCAGCCCACTTCTCTTCAGTCCAATCCTTTGGCAACACATCTGGCTTCTCCTTGATTGCTTTGATTTATTTCATACTAACAAGAATATCTTTTACATCAGTTTTCCATGATGTGAAATTATTCTTCCCATTGAACTTGATAATGTCGAATCCATGCACCTTCGAAAATCCACTTGAAGTAGAACCAGACATCTTCACTTCCAACTATGATCCTCCCCACGCTCACCGCACCACTTGTTAGGATTAAGACCTTAGAATTAACCTCTTCACAAGACACTAGTTCTTTGGATCATATAGAACTAAAGAAAGCAGAAAATAAGATGCACTAAACGAAACAAGAAATACACACGATTTAACGTGGTTCGGAAATGTGTCTACGTCCACAAACGGCTACGATCAACTCTTATTATAGAACAAATTATAGAGAATTAAACCACAACTATGACCAGCAAAATGTTTTTCACAAACCCGAAACAATACTCTATGAACAAAACGTTCTAAACCCTAAAATTCTCTAGTTGTGAGAACTCTTCTCTAAATTGTGTTGTGTATTTTTCCTTAAAACTTGTACGCCTATTTATAGGTTACAAACTTGAGTTCCAAGTATAAGATTTATACTAGGAAACCACAAACTTGAGTTCCAAGTATATGAGTTGTACTAGGAAACCTCAAACATAGCTAAATCAGGAAACTTCCTAACTTAGGCAAACAAGGAAACCTCTAGAAGATTCTAGAATATTCTAGACTCTTCCTAAAACATCGATAGTTTCCGATCAAAATAACTATACAATCAGAAAATAACAGAAAATACCACCAAATGATAGTTGTCGATCAAAATAACTATACCATCAAATCTATCAAAGATAAACCGGATCTAGGTCGGATCCCAGCCTATCAAGATGATAGTTGCCGATCAAAATAAATATACGATCAAATCTATCAAAGATAAACCGTATCTAAGTCGGATCCCAGCCGATCAATATGTGTGCACAAAGCACAAGATACGAAAATCAATAGGAAAATCAATTGGTTCTACCAAAGTTCTTACCTAGGTTCGAATTGGTCATCCAATAGATCTTCAATGAAAACCGGACCAAAACGCCTATTGATTTCTTTTCTATTACGAAATAAGTTTCGTATATGTACTTTCTTTAAATATGTGTAATCAAACATAGATTCCTATGATGAAATCACACCTATATCAAATACACAATCAAGTAACGAATTACATAGATTATGTGGATGCCGCATTTACGAAGTTCAAAAGATAAACGTTATACTTCGTAACTAAATATTCTTCCTTGACACTTTGATCATAATAATATGACCAAGTCTAATACTAGAGTATTAAATATAATTAACCTCGCATGTTATATTTTCAATCTTAAATGACTTGAAATAAACGATAAGAATGGAAACAAGTCAAGTCAGTATCACTAACCTCAAGTGGAAGGATGATGTCTTCATTGTAGTCGACACATTGTAAGGACCCTCAAGATCGTCAACGGTATTTAACTGGTCTAGCGATGATCAAGAGCTGACTTAGCCGCTAATGACTCGATTAGTTAATGTAATTTTAATTATTAGAAATTAATCTAACAATGATCTAGATACGAAATTAGTACCATCGAATAGGTCTCGAAAATTTATGCGCAATGGGTTATTCGAACGTGTCATTCGGATACCGGACGAAGAAGAAAACATCAGATTTGTAGGAAGAACAAAATAATCTTTTGTAGATAAACCGACCTGGGATTCCCTTATCCGTTTCGCGGGCGCCTTGATAATTTTATTTGGTTTTATCCAAAACCAGATCGAGGAGAATTCATTATTCTCTTATTTTCTTTTCTGCTTTCTTCTTCTTCTTTGTTCTTCCTCTTCTTCTCTTTCTGTCGGTCTCAATTCGAATAATTGAGTTGTTCTCGTGTGAGAAATTGCTTAGGAACTCGTCAGTAAGTTGAATCGAAGGGGTAGTTGATTGTACTGTGGTTGATTGATCTCGGGAAGGAGGAGTTTGAGTTGATGTTGACGAATCAAATTAGGGTTTTGTTCTTGTGATGAAGAAATCCAGAAAGGTTGATGAATCCCTTGAGGGTTTGGTGATTCAAGGTGGTGTTGATTCGAGGAATTGATTCAATCTCAGAGAAATGTTGATCTTTATTAACTACGATAGACCCAAAGTATAAGGCAGTGGATTGTGGATTTCGAAGTAGGCGTGGCTTGTCATCAAATCAGGTGGGAACTATTGTAACCTTCTTGTAATCATTAAGATTCTTTCCAATAGCGAGCATGATGTGCCTTTACTTCTTGTGAGCATATTTGTATGTAATTGAGTGGTTATGAGTTGTGATATGTGTTACCTAGTATCCCCGCAGGGAGTGTCTATGGCTTTCCCATGGCTCCTTGCTAAGTCTTATTCAGCACGGGAAGTGTAAATATTATATAGCACGGGAAGTGCAATATAGCTATATCGGCACAAAGGTGTAAATATTATTACTTTTTATTTTATATGGTAAATTTATGTTTTATTCAGCACGGGAAGTGTAAATAGTACTACGAGGTATTTGGGGAAAACGGTCTTATGCATATCATACTAGTTTGATCGCAGAATATGATTTTCCTTTATAGAAATGCTATATTTCGATGTTTGTTGATTGTTGGGTGAATATTTTGATGTGTGTTTGCGTTATTTCCCCAGCGAGGAGTGTCTGTGGTTTCCCCATGGCTCCTTGCTAAGTCTTATTCAACACGGGAAGTGTAAATATTATATAGCACGGGAAGTGCAATATAGCTACTTCAGCACCAGGGTGTAAATAGTATTACTTTTTATTTTATATAGTAAATTTATATTTTATTCAGCATAGGAAGTGTAAATATTACTACGAGGTATCTGGGGAAATACTCTTACGCATGTTCTGCACGTTGAATGTTTAGTTACTGTTCTTTAGAAACATGAGCATGTTAGTGATTACTTGAAAGTTATTTGTTTCCATTGGGCACCCCTTTGGGATGATGTGCTCACTCGTTCCCACTTCAGTTTCAGTAATCAGAAGAAATGGTGCGCGCGAAGATATCTGTTTTCGTGGTTTAAAGTTTTAGCGAACTGAAGATGTTTGTTTATCTTTTTATGCATGTATCCTTTCTTCTTTGTAAAACAACACATTATTATATTCATATCACTCGAGAGATCTTCATTTATGTCATATCAGAGCGTATGGGTTTGTTATTGGGATTAGCTTATGAAACTGAGATTCTTAAGATCATTAATCTAGATTTGATGCTTCAATTAGTTGTAATCTTATTAGCTAAGCAGGTGATTAGGTTGGGGTATCACAAGTTGGTATCAGAGCTCACTATAAGATCTTACATGGGCAACAATAGATGATAGTTCGTATCATATGGTGAACTAGTTTAGTTTAGAACCGGGTTGGGTTGTGAGATAAATCTTAATCACTAAAAGCCAACAATAACTAAAAGATTTGTTTGATTGATTGATTTGTTTGTTTGGATATGTGTACGTTTTATGAAATAAAATTGTAGGGTAAACCGACTACTTTATGTTTTGCAAAGAGATTAGAGGATAATTAGTCTAAAATTATGATCGCGTAGACAGTCCAATATTAGAAAAATAGTGAGATATATTTGATAGATCATGAATATCATATAGAAGCTTTATTATAGAGTATTTTGTAGTGTACTTAGAACCAGTAATTCAATGAAATAGAAATTAGTGTAGGGAACTTAAGTCTAAAATTTATTGTTTCCATTATAGAAATTCGTGTAAGAAACATAGACTTCCCTCTTGGATAGAACTTAAATAAATATAGTTTAACCTAGAGCTACAAATTATAGATTTTAGTTGTAAAAATTCATATAGGTGTCACATGTGTGTTTCATTTCTAATTGTTTAGAACTCATTTTAAATAAGTTGCAAGTTCGCGCGTTTGTATGTATAAGCAGTACTTGCACCTAGTCAAGAGATATTTTTTCTTTATAAAGTGGGGAGTTTTGAAGTCTAGAAGGACGATTCGATTTTCAAGGACGAAAATGTATAAGGTGGGGAGAATGTAAGGACCCTCAAGCTCGTCAACGATATTTGACTGGTCTAGCTAGGGCTGCACAGGAACCGTCCCGTCCCATGGAACCGTATCGGAACCGTAAGAACCATACCGGTACCGTCCCGGAACCGCAATCAGATGGGACAGGTACAAGTACCAAAAATTGGTATCGTGCCTAGAGTAGGTACAAGTAACGGTTCTAGGTTGTTCCCGTCCCGTCCTGTAGTACCGAGGATCTGTATCCGTTAATATTAAGATTAAATCCTGGCCGTTGATAGTAGTGCAACACAAATTGAAAGGATGATATTTGCTGAGAACTGCTCCCTCTTTGGTAAATTTATATGTATTCAGCTCAGTAGAAATATTGAACTTGAAACATGAAGCTTGAAATAGCAATACTGAAGCATGAAGAACACCACAAATCAACCCTTATATAATGCATATCTACGAAGTTGAAAATGTTAAGATTAGTTGAATTACTTGACCGAGCAAAAAAAATTTAGTTAAGATTAGAAACACTTGGCATCAGATGAACATTTTGTACTAATTGAAATCCAGAGTGGGATTGGTGCTTTGAAGTACTTCATCAAGTGGTCATCCAAGAACCATGGTGCTTCTATCTCGCTGTATGGATTCTTGGAACATAAAAAATAACAAATTCCTACGGATGAGCAGCAATTAATACCTGCATCATGAGGAAGATTCTGAAGCTAACAACAAATTTAAACATCGCACGATAAACCTTGACGATGTAGGTGTTGCTATGTGCATATAAACAACAAGCGGGGAGATCTCGGTTAAAGTCAGATCTTTCAAGACTTTTTTTTTTTTACATATGCTAGACGTAAAGACCCGGTCCCGTCCCGTATCGGGTTAAACGGGTACATTTTTCGTCCCGTCCCGTCCCGTACTTCACAGGTACATGTTGATGAGTGCTAAAAAGTGCATATTTCTATATATTTTTATTGGCATTTAACTCATCCTTTGTGCATTAATTCTACATTTTATCCCATATTCTGTATTTTCATTGTTTTCAAGAATAAATATTTTTATTAATTAATTTTGCATTTTTAGGTAATAAATAAAGACTAGATGAGTTGCGGAGCGAAAAGAGCAAAGACACGAAAAAAAGCCGGAGGAAACTCTAGCGGAAAAGAAGTGCAGAACGCGGTATGGAAGACTCAAGGATGAAAATGGGCTTAAAAAGGAAGAAATTGTTCTTAAAGAAGAAGTGTGCTCAAGATTACCTAAGCCCAAATCCAATTCCTAAACCCAAACCCATATCCTAAACCCAAAATTCAATACCCAAACCCGTTTTCCTTCTTAACCGTAAGATTGGATCCATTCCATCATCCAACGGTCGCTGCGTCATCATGCATCAGATTTCGATGCACCTGACCAACACTACAACACCTAACTCCATCTTGAGCCGTTAGTTTCGTTGTATTTTTGCATCCAACGGTCGCTCATAATCTGTCTCCATCTCGCCATTAGATCCGTTTCAGAAGTTATCATCCCACGGCTCAGCTTTGCGAAACATCAAAATCTTTATCCCTGCCTCACACCTTAATACACAAATACCTAATACCCACACCCAAACAAGACCCTAACAAATTTCCATCGGGTTCTCCTTCTTCTCCCCCTTTCTTCTTCTCCACAGCAGAGCCTTCCCCTTCCACCTGCTCCACCAACTCGCTGCCACCACCACCAACTCCACACGAGCCCTCAAATCTCTTCCATACGTAAACCCATCACTACCCTACCCCTCTATCAACTTATTTCATCATTTCTCAACCCTTTTTCTCTGAAACCCTAGGATTAAGGGATGATGAAATAAGTTAGGTTAGAGAAGCAATTGAGAGTAGCAGGAGACGCAATAGAGGAAATAGAAGCATGGGTCGAAGCTCTCAAGTGTTTTCAGATATTAGGTATGCATTAATTTCAATTTTTATCAAACCCTAATTTTTCTGTTTTTTGGGGATTTTGGAGAGATTGTGTATAAACTATAATAGATGCTTTGGGGTGTTGTAATAGGTGTTCTTGGGTTAGCCGAGATACCCCCTAATTGGGTTAATTTTAATTTCAATTTCATGTTTAATTTCAATTTCAATTATACTGTCAGTACTTGTTCTTCACTGTTAAAATCTGTTCTGATGTTATGTTCATGTTCTTGTGTATGTTAATGTTCATGTAAATCACCATGTTTGTTATGTTCTAATTCACCACTAGGGTGAGAAGACAACTGAACTTTGTTGGTTAGCCATTTGGGTTAGACCCTGTTGAGCTCAAAACATTTAGGTTAGTAACATTCCAAAGGTTCACTGGCTTGTGATTAGTGGTGCTTTAAACAGACCATTAATGCTAGGAGTTAGTGATAATCTATGGGATTCATAAAGCCATATTAGTTAGATACCTAGACCCTAAATGACCTGTGATTTCCTATGCTTTAATCAGATAGGCAATGCTAGGGGTTATCCAAGGACTTTAGGTAGTTAACTAGCCACATGACAGGGATGTAACCAAGGTGAACTAGCTAGGTGAAGGAGAATTCTCATCCATCTTCATACACTTCCATCTTCAACTGTTTTGCTTGTTTTCTGTTTTCTTTTATTTATTTTACCTTAATTGCTCACTGTTTGTTTTCCCCTCATGCTCACAGTGGTGTCTTAACACCACAATCTTTACTTGTTTCACTCACTGTTTACTGCCCCCATTCAGCTCTCATACATCAGTCCATTCAGCTCCATGTTAGCTTAGGAAGCAGCTAGAGAAGCTAGAAAACAACATTTGCTCCCCCTTGTCCCTGTGGACTTTCCCTTTCTTCCCATTCTAGCTACAATTGACCCTGTATACTTGCAGGTCAATTTGTAGGTTGTTTATAAAACCCACCAAGTTTTTGGCGCCGCTGCCGAGGACTCGGTTGCGGCGCATATGTTGTTTTTCTTTCCTTGGTCATTTGCTTGCTGCTGCTCTTAACTTGCAGCTGCACTTGCATCATTTGCTGTTTACAGGGCATTCTTGTTGTTTACATCTTCATCTAGTTGTTGGATTGCTGTTCTTGCACAACATCAGAGCATCTTCTTGCCTGTTGCTTTAGTGCACTGCTGTGAACTGCTTATCCCATTTGCACTGCCTCTGATGTTGCTGGTGAACTGGTGGAACTGAGGCTGTTACTCTCCCTGCTGCTGCCTTCTGCACCTGTTGCTGTTGATCTGCTCCTGCTGCAAATCCCTGAGCTGGTGAGCCTGCTGAAGACCAAGCCCAACAGGACTGTGCTGCTGAGGAGAAAATCACAAGCCCAACTGGGCCTGCTGAAGTTGCTGCCAAGCTTAACAAGTTGAGCCAAGCCCAACTGGGCCTCAACAAAGACAAAAGCTTAGGATGATCCAAAGCCCAACTGGGCTTTTGCAACCAAACTGAGCAGCTGGGCTGTGCTTAAGCAAGTAAGCCTAAACCCATTAAGAGAACCCAACCTGTGGGCTTCCATTTTTAATTTGTGGGCTTGTAATAATTTTTTCCATTTTTCTGTTGGGTTTGTAATTAATTTCTTGTGGGCTTGTTTGTTTAATTGCTTGTGGGCTTGTGGTGTTAGATTGATTTGCGCCTGTAGTTTTAAATTAGAAAAACTGAACTTTTAAAAGCCCAACTGGGCCGCAGACCAAACAAGCAACAATTGGGCTATCTCAAAAGCTACATTGGGCTTCAGTTTGCATACACATTGTGGGCTTGTTCACCTTCCCTTGGCAAAGCAATTTCTCCCACCAATGTGGGCTTGCTCCCAATACTAAAACCAAAATTTTTGCTCCCAATTAAAAAAAACCAAATTTTTCCCAAAAATCCAAACCCATTAAAAACCAAATTTTGGGCTTTGTAACATAGTTACTTAGCTTTTGAGCCAAATCATGTCTAGATCTTGGTCTACAGTTGGGGAATACAACAAATCCCTTAGAGAACTTGCGTATGGACATACTCCACGTTATGAACCCCCCATAGACCATGATGTCAATAGTTATAGGAATTATTATGGACATTTTCAAAGTCCCGAGCCTCAATACATGAACCCTAATAACTATTCACACATGCATCATTCATCACAACGTGAAAATGAACATTTTGCTAGTGCCTCACTCACACAATCATCACCGATCGATCAATTAGAAGCTCGAATCGCAACTTTAGAAATGCAATCACATGAGGAATCTGTCACATCTAATTTTCTTAGGCAACCTGAAATCTATGCATGTCCCGCATGTGGTAGTTTAGACCACCCTGTTGAGAATTGTCATATTTTGCATAATTTTAGGCAATCTAGAGAAAATCCAAGGTATGAAATGCCCATAAATTGTGAGAATGGTAGTCATTGGGACCATAATCAATCCTTTGAGGGTTGCGATCAATATTTTGTAAACCCTAATGACCATGCACACATGTACCATTCACCACAATTTGAAAATGAAGAATTTTGTACTCCCATGAATTTAGACTCCACCATAGAAGCACTCAGTGAGCAAAACTTCGATAGATCTACATCACGAATTCAGGCATGTTTAGATCAGATTTTGCTTCACCTACAAAAGGAGGAAATTCATGAGGAAATGTATATTGTCCCTAATGAAGTGTCTAGTCCCATTCATGTAAATGATGTTGAATATGAACCTAATTTAGAGGGACATGAATCGACTAATGACACCACCACTGTTAATGAGGACCAATATGCATGCTACCATGATGATGATTATGATGATTATGATGATATGTTAGAAGAACATGAAAATATTGTGGAACCTGTTGGTTCAATAACATATGGCTTCTCGCCCTCGACCTTCATGAATGTTGTTTTTTCTAATACTCATTGTAATTCATATGATTTTGATATTGACATGGGATTCGTACAATTATTCTGTGAAGATGAGCATGACATAGGAATAGTTGAATCTTCTGTAGACACTAATGTTATTATGCATGAAAATATAATTGATGTGTCTGATTCTCTACCTAGGTCACATTGTGATATTTCTCCTGATTTGCCGATGCATGAGAATAATTCTTCTAATGATGATGATTCTGATTGTGGACTTGATAATTTGTTTGATGATTGTGAGCATGTTGTGACACGTGTAGAAGACTTAGGAGATGTTGATGTGATTAATAATGATGTGCCTATCTTCCTACATAAGTCACAATCTGATGGCCTTCCACCCAACCTAGATTTGGTTTGTACCCATATTGTCAAACCGACTTTTCTGAGAGTCCCTAATCTAGGTTTGGAACTGTGTGCTTCCCAAGTCCTCTTGGACTATTTTGCTTCTAAGTATAATACATTTGAGGAACCACAGTTGGAATTAGCATGTTTGCCCGTCCCTAGCACAGTTCACTTTGAGTAAGACCTTGTACATGATGAACCCCCAAAACTGCGAGATTTTGTTTCCAAAATTTTATCCGTTGAAAAATCCAGGTTTGGGGGTAACTCATTTTGTTTCACAGTTTCACTTGCGTTTATTTCCTGTTATATTTGTGTGAAGCTGTTGAAACCTCTACACTTTGTCTTTTGGGTTGATCCTCAACTCTTTAGATTGTTAGTGTATGGTGAATTTTTTGTATATAATCCAGTAGATAAAATTTCTTAAAACCCTTTTGTTCCTTTTGTATATATTTTTCTAATCCAATATGATCTCGGCTGACATATGTTGGATTCTTGCCTTGAATAACGGAGTTCTAATCTTGCTTTCGCCGAAATCGGGTATTCTCTTTCCTTTTTCTCTACTCAACATGATCCTCTTCATATGTTGTATTATAATTTTGTTCATATTGTGAAACATTGAGGACAATGTTTAGTTTAGGTTTGGGGGTGAAAAGTAGATACTTTGATAATATGCCATAATTGAAAACAAGAACTCCTTCTTTTTGAAAAAATTAAAAATTCCAAAAAAAAAAAAAAAAAATTAAAAAATCACAAAAATGGAGCTCATTTACCTTGAAATGTTGACTCTTGTGTAAATATGTAATTTTTAGGAGTCTTAGTCTAGATATTTAGGCACCCTGATTCTAGCACAATTCACATAGTGATAAGAAATTTGCACGCGCACGATCTACCAATACATGTATAGCCTCATCCTTGAGGTGTTCTATCGGAAGTTTTAGTTGCCAATCACTTTAGAATACTGAACGAAACTTGACTAGCTTGTTCTTTGGTTGGTTGGGATAGAAGGTGGAGGTTACATTAAGAAAGCCAACCATCGAATTTAACTGGGTGCATCAAAAAGGACTACCTCTTGCAAAATGTCATGTAATTTTTTGTTTCTTTTTGCTTATGTATCAAAAGTGTTTCCTTATCAAAAAAAAAATAAAAAATCATCAAGTATTTATCAATTCCATCCTCTCTTGTTCCAAAAATAAAAGAGAGTAGTCTATGTAAATAAGAGTCATGTAAAGAGTCATCTTTTGTTATATTGTAATAAGAAAGGAAGGGTGCAAGCCATTGATGTACAACGCGAGTAATTGTGAAATACCTCCAACTCATTCACAATTCTCGTAAAGTCCGGACAGCTAGCTAGATTTCGACCTTGGTTCTTATCCTGAGAAACTATCTCTTGGTGATTAGTAGTCATAACATCCGATCTTTCTTTACACATGTGTAGATATACTTTACACTCTTATCACATGTCTTTATTTTTTATCAGTGGTAGGATTGTGCCTTTGATAGCTAGATTGACAACTCCATTTTGTTGTGAGCTTAAACTGACTTGCACATGTCACATTTGATGGAATCTGAGCTTATATTTTGACCTAGAACTTTGTAGGTACGTTCTAAGCAAACCTTCACGAGACTTCACTCGTCCACTAGGGACACTTAGTGGTTTAAAAGGCTTAATGCATACGCTAAATGCATTCGAGAGACCAGCGACAGTGGTATAGGTAGGATTTCCTTAGTTTTGTTTTACTTGAGGACAAGTAAAATTCAGGTTTGGGGGTATTTGATGAGTGCTAAAAAGTGCATATTTCTATATATTTTTCTTGGCATTTAACTCATCCTTTGTGCATTAATTCTACATTTTATCCCATATTCTGTATTTTCATTGTTTTCAAGAATAAATATTTTTATTAATTAATTTTGCATTTTTAAGTAATAAATAAAGACTAGATGAGTTGCGGAGCGAAAAGAGCAAAGACACGAAAAAAAGCCGGAGGAAACTCTAGCGGAAAAGAAGTGCAGAACGCGGTATGGAAGACTCAAGGATGAAAATGGGCTTAAAAAGGAAGAAATTGTTCTTAAAGAAGAAGTGGGCTCAAGATTACCTAAGCCCAAATCCAATTCCTAAACCCAAACCCATATCCTAAACCCAAAATTCAATACCCAAACCCGTTTTCCTTCTTAACCGTAAGATTGGATCCATTCCATCATCCAACGGTCGCTGCGTCATCATGCATCAGATTTCGATGCACCTGACCAACACTACAACACCTAACTCCATCTTGAGCCGTTAGTTTCGTTGTATTTTTGCATCCAACGGTCGCTCATAATCTGTCTCCATCTCGCCGTTAGATCCGTTTCAGAAGTTATCATCCCACGGCTCAGCTTTGCGAAACATAAAAATCTTTATCCCTGCCTCACACCTTAATACCCAAATACCTAATACCCACACCCAAACAAGACCCTAACAAATTTCCATCGGGTTCTCCTTCTTCTCCCCCTTTCTTATTCTCCACAGCAGAGCCTTCCCCTTCCACCTGCTCCACCAACTCGCTGCCACCACCACCAACTCCACACGAGCCCTCAAATCTCTTCCATACGTAAACCCATCACTACCCTACCCCTCTATCAACTTATTTCATCATTTCTCAACCCTTTTTCTCTGAAACCCTAGGATTAAGGGATGATGAAATAAGTTAGGTTAGAGAAGCAATTGAGAGTAGCAGGAGATGCAATAGAGGAAATAGAAGCATGGGTCGAAGCTCTCAAGTGTTTTCAGATATTAGGTATGCATTAATTTCAATTTTTATCAAACCCTAATTTTTCTGTTTTTTGGGGATTTTGGAGAGATTGTGTATAAACTATAAATAGATGCTTTGGGGTGTTGTAATAGGTGTTCTTGGGTTAGCCGAGATACCCCCTAATTGGGTTAATTTTAATTTCAATTTCATGTTTAATTTCAATTTCAATTATACTGTCAGTACTTGTTCTTCACTGTTAAACTCTGTTCTGATGTTATGTTCATGTTCTTGTGTATGTTAATGTTCATGTAAATCACCATGTTTGTTATGTTCTAATTCACCACTATGGTGAGAAGACAACTGAACTTTGTTGGTTAGCCATTTGGGTTAGACCCTGTTGAGATCAAAACATTTAGGTTAGTAACATTCCAAAGGTTCACTGGCTTGTGATTAGTGGTGCTTTAAGCAGACCATTAATGCTAGGAGTTAGTGATAATCTAAGGGATTCACAAAGCCATATTAGTTAGAGACCTAGACCATAAATGACCTGTGATTGCCTATGCTTTAATCAGATAGGCAATGCTAGGGGTTATCCAAGGACTTTAGGTAGTCAACTAGCCACATGACAGGGATGTAACCAAGGTGAACTAGCTAGGTGAAGGAGAATTCTCATCCATCTTCATACACTTCCATCTTCAACTGTTTTGCTTGTTTTCTGTTTTCTTTCATTTATTTTACCTTCATTGCTCACTGTTTGTTTTCCCCTCATGCTCACAGTGGTGTCTTAACACCACAATCTTTACTTGTTTCACTCACTGTTTACTGCCCCCATTCAGCTCTCATACATCAGTCCATTCAGCTCCATGTTAGCTTAGGAAGCATCTAGAGAAGCTAGAAAACAACATTTGCTCCCCCTTGTCCCTGTGGACTTTCCCTTTCTTCCCATTCTAGCTACAATTGACCCTGTATACTTGCAGGTCAATTTGTAGGTTGTTTATAAAACCCACCACATGTACAAGTACAAGGTACAGGTACCGGCCATTGGGAGGTACAGGTACTGAGCCAGGCAAAAACCCGTACCGTCCCGTCCCATGTGCTGCCCTAGGTCTAGCGATGATCAAGAGCTGACTTAGCCGCTAATGACTCGATTAATTAATGTAATTTTAATTATTAAAAATTAATCTAACAACGATCTAGATACGAAATTAGTACCATCGAATAGGTCTCGAAAACTTATGCGCAATGGGTTATTCGAACATGTCATTCGGATACCGGACGAAGAAGAAAACACCACACTGTATTAAACCGCTACAGACACTAGCATACTACAAGTTAATTTCAGACTGGAATGTAGTTGAGCCCTAACCAATCTCACACTGATCAAGGTACAGTTGCGTTCCTTACGCCTCTTGTACCATGCCAGATTCTGCGCACTTGATTCCCTTAGCTGATCTCACCCAACCCTAAGAGTTTCTACGACCCAAAGTCGAAGATTTGATAAACAAATCTGTCTCACACAGAAAAGTCTATTGGATAGATAAATCTGTCTCCCACAGATATACCTACGAGTTTTGTTCCGTCTTTTGATAAATCAAGCTGAACATGAACCAATTGATAAACCAGACTTATATTCCCGAAGAACAGCCTAGTATTATCAATCACCTCACAATAATCTTAACCGATTAACGAAACAAGATATTGTGGAATCACAAACGATGAGACGAAGATGTTTGTGACTACTTTTCTATCTTGTCTATCGGAGAATACATCTCGAGCAAATCTTAAAGAAGATAATACTCAATCACAATAGAAAACATCAAGATCATAACACACAACTACGGAGAAAATAGTTGGGTCTGGCTTCACAATCCCAATGAATTCTTCAAGTCGTTAACCTACAGGGTTTTGGAAAAATCTAAGGTTAAAGGAGAATCGACTCTAGTCGCAACTAGTATCACATAGGAGGTGTGGGGATTAGGTTTCCAAGTTGCTAGAGTTCTCCTTTATATAGTCTCCAAATCAGGATTTGCAATCAATGTTACCTTGGTAACAAAGCATTCAATATTCACCGTTAGATGAAAACCTGATTAGATTCAAGCTAATATCTTTCAACCGTTAGATCGAACTTAGCTTGTTATACACAAATGAAATGTACCATCATTTAGATAAAGGTTGCCGTACCTAAACGTGTACACTTAGTTGGTTCAACAATAGTTAACCAATGGTTATCCATATGAGCAATTTCATATCAACTTTATTCATCTTTATCACAACTAGTTCAAATGAATCAAATGAAACTAGTTAGAGAGTTGTTCAATTGTTTATATTCTCATAGAAGTATACAAGACACAATTGAAGCAAAATCGATTTTGATTCACTCGAATCATTTCATGAACATTATAGCCACGGATTGCATTCCTTATTATATAAATGTATTAGTTCATGAACAAACCGATTTTAGAACATAACCTACTTAAGTATGCAAACGGGTACGTATACCTAAGTAGCCGGACTGAGTTTGGTTACGTCAATATGCGTAGCGGTACGCATACCATACTACACTTCCAAACTCCAGCAGAAATTCATGGAACTTGAACTTCCGCCAGCATGCGTACGGGTACGCATACTTAGTTCCCGGACTTCCAACAACCAACCAGTATGCGTATGGGTACACATACCATGGTTCCCGGTTTTGGGCTTTACACAAATGTGGATACACACTATATTTATATCCAATCATGGTTACATGTTCTAAACCCTCATTTCAATCATTGAAACATTCTTGGAAGACGACAATAGCTGTCTCACACAAACTATTAGCTTCAAAGCAATTTTCAAGTGATCGAATGATCAATACGAAACATTCCGAGTCAACATCAAATGACTGTCTCACACAAATCATGTAAGATGTTACAAGGTGATTTTCACATGATCATCTTTTGACTTTCGTCAAGAATAAAAGATGAACTTGGTTAAAGCGAAAGCTTACCAACACATATTTCGAGAAATAAATAAGCGAGATAACCTCGACTCAAAATATCAAATGTGTATAATTGAAGTCTATATAGCAATACAACTTTTGTCTCAAATAGGAGATAGAGTAGATAGAATTTTGAGTGATAGATGAGTTCAAGTCTCCACATACCTTTTGTTGATGAAGTTCCACAAGTTCCCTTGAGTAGTTATTCGTCTTCATTCGATGAACACCGTGAAGTTTAAAGCTCAAATACACTTACTATCCTAATCCAAGACTTAGCTATAAGTAAACTAGAAATCAAGATTTATAGTTTTGGCAACTAAATTTGACAAACAAGCTTGAGATAGCAACGCTTGCGAGTTCAACCGAGTAGTGCTCTAACAATCTCCCCCTTTGTCAATTTTAGTGACAAAACTATCAATAAATACGAATTACAAAATAAATAAACTTTGTAGCTTCTCATCCAAATGCTTGATCTCCTCGGTTCTTCAACATTACTTGAAATCTTCGTCACTTCCAAGTGCTCCAATGATTCTAAATGTGTTCAACTCAGCATCATAGTTGTTGAAGATCGGTAGCTATAACAATGAGAAAACAATAGCTCTCAATCATTGTTATACAATGTCATAGTATTGTTACATAACATCAAAGTTCAATTGTATCACAACTTTGACAACAATACTATGATGATATGTATCACTCCTCCTTAGTCAATAATTCATCTCCCATGAAAACCACTCCCCCTTACATAATGATCCGTAAACCATATGTATTTGTAGTGTGAACTACACATTAATTCTCCCCCTTTTTGTCAATATAAATTAGCAGAGGTACAAAAACTAGTGGGATCCTAATGAAATTTCCATAGAGATACTTCATGACCAAAAGAGAAACACATATCAATTTTGTTTAGATGCAATCATATATCCGAAACAAAATGCATTCATCAAGGAGTTTATAAAGATACAAGATAGCCCCTATAATATTCCACAGCCGCACTCCCCACAAAGATTTGGCAATTAAGCACAAGTTCAATTAAGAACTCTCCCCCATAATATGTCATTCCCGAAAGAACAACAAGAGCGACCTTACTTTCACAAGAAAAGAAGGATTATTTTAAAAAAAAAACTTTGATACCTAACAAAACTGTTTTGTACATAGAAACAAATGCGGAATTGAAACAACACTACACTGACGTTCTAAGCCTTGATTGCCCAAAAGATATGAATGAGTCCAGGGGCAAAATGCTAGAAAACTAATGAACCAAAACAACACCAATAGACTGCCGTAAGTGTTGAAACGTGGCAGTATCTAAAGGTTTGGTGAGAATATCAGCCAATTGTTGTTCGGAAGGCATAAATTCCATATTGATAATACCATTTTCATAGAGATCTCTAATAAAATGATACCTTATGTCAATGTGCTTAGTTCTTGAGTGCTCAACAGGATTCTCAGTGATATGAATCACACTTGATTTATCGCAAAAGATCTTCATTACACCAGTGTCAATTCCATAATCCGCAAGCATTTGTTTCATCCATAGAAGTTGAGTACAAAACGAACCTGCAACAATATATTATGCTTCGCATGTAGACAGGGATTGTCAGTTTTGTTTCTTGCTATGCCATGCCACAAGATTCAAGCCAACTAGTAAAATCCTCCTGAAGTATTTTTTCTATCTTCTACGCATCCTTCCCAATCTGCATCTGAATAGGCAGTACGATCAGTGTTAGTATTAAAAGTATAAGATAGACCATACCCGATAGTGTGATTAATGTATCGTATGATCCTTTTTGCATCTGCAAGATGAGATTCCTTTGGATTGGCCTAAAACCTGTCACAACAACCAATACTAAAAGCAATATCAGGTCTAGTAGCTGTGAGATATAAAAGACTTCCAATGATAGATCAATAGAGTTTTTGATCTACATTTACACCTTTCTCATCTTGATGTAGTTTACCAGTAGTGGGCATAGAAATCAGTTTTGGAGTTGACTTATCAAGATCGAACCTTGTAACAAGATCCCTAGCATATTTTTCTCGAGATAAGTAAATTCCATCTTTTTGTGTTGTTGAATTTGTTAACCCAAGAAGAATTTTAATTCACCAACATTGCTCATTTCAAATTCCTTGCCAAGAGAGACTTGAAAATATTTTACAAATTTCTCAGAAGTTGAACCATAGATGATATCATCTACATATATTTGAGCAATGACTACATCTTTCCCACTCCATTTGCTAAACATAGTTTTATCAACTCCAACTCTCGAAAAACCTTTCCTGAGAAGAGAAGTGGTTAGTTTTTCGAACCAGGCACGAGGTGCTTGTTTTAACCCATGTAATTCCTTTTTGAGCTTAAGGACATGATCTGGGAAATCAGGATTTTCAAAACCTTGAGCAACATAGACTTCTTCCTTTAAATTTCCGTTTAGGAACACAGATTTTATGTCCATTTGAAACAGCTTAACCTTAAGAAAATACGCATGATCTAATAATAACCGAATGGACTCAAGGCGTGCCACAAGAGCAAAGTTTTCGTCAAAGTTGATACCTTCAATCTGTGAATATCCCTAAGCGACAAGTCTGGCTTTGTTTCTAACAATGGTGCCAAATTCATCAACTTGTTCTTGAATATCCATTTAGTAACAACAATATTAACATTGGGGGGACAAGGTACGAGCTCCCATACATCTTGTCTTTCAAATTGATTTAACTCTTCATGCATTGCATTCACCCAAGAGGGATCACTAAGAGCTTTTTAAATATTTTTCGGTTCTACATGAGACAGATAACAACCAAAATTACAAATATTTTGAAGTTGTCCTCTGGTCTTAAAGGTAGAATCTTTTCCCCCAATAATACTGTTAGTATCATGATTCCTTTAAACCCAGAGATTCCGTGGAGCAGCAAGTTCTTGTTCAACAAGAATTTCCTGACTAGGACTTTTCTCCTCGTCACTAGAAATTTCAGGATCAGTAACAGTTGGAAAAACTTCTACTGATTCTGGTATTTCTTTGACTTTCTCAATTGTCTCTGTTGTTGAATTTGTTAACCCAAGAAGAATTTTAATTCACCAACATTGCTCATTTCAAATTCCTTGCCAAGAGAGACTTGAAAATCTTTTACAAATTTCTCAGAAGTTGAACCATAGATGATATCATCTACATATATTTGAGCAATGACTACATCTTTCCCACTCCATTTGCTAAACATAGTTTTATCAACTCCAACTCTCGAAAAACCTTTCCTGAGAAGAGAAGTGGTTAGTTTTTCGAACCAGGCACGAGGTGCTTGTTTTAACCCATATAATGCCTTTTTGAGCTTAAGGACATGATCTGGGAAATCAGTATTTTCAAAACCTTGAGCAACATAGACTTCTTCCTTTAAATTTTCGTTTAGGAACACAGATTTTATGTCCATTTGAAATAGCTTAACCTTAAGAAAATACGCATGATCTAATAATAACCGAATGGACTCAAGGCGTGCCACAGGAGCAAAGGTTTCGTCAAAGTTGATACCTTCAATCTGTGAATATCCCTAAGCGACAAGTCTGGCTTTGTTTCTAACAATGGTGCCAAATTCATCAGACTTGTTCTTGAATATCCATTTAGTACCAACAATATTAACATTGGGGGGACAAGGTACGAGCTCCCATACATCTTGTCTTTCAAATTGATTTAACTCTTCATGCATTGCATTCACCCAAGAGGGATCACTAAGAGATTTTTCAATATTTTTCGGTTCTACATGAGACAGATAACAACCAAAATTACAAATATTTTGAAGTTGTCCTCTGGTCTTAAAGGTAGAATCTTTTCCCCCAATAATACTGTTAGTATCATGATTCCTTTAAACCCAGAGATTCCGTGGAGCAACAAGTTCTTGTTCAACAAGAATTGCCTGACTAGGACTTTTCTCCTCGTCACTAGAAATTTCAGGATCAGTAACAGTTGGAACAACTTCTACTGATTCTGGTATTTCTTTGACTTTCTCAATTGTCTCTGTTGGAGGCAATTCAGTAGGAGAGTTATCATGACGAAAATTGCTCAAATCATCAATAATAACATTTGCTGATTTCATCATAACTTGGTTCCTAAATTAAATACTCGAAAACCACGACTGTCAGATGCATAGCCAAGAAAAATACCTTCATCGCTTTTAGTATCAAATTTCCCTCTCTGTTCTCGATCTTTCAGAATGTATCACTTACTTCCGAACACTCTGAGATAATGTAAGTTGGACTTTCTACCGTACCACAACTCATAAGGAGTGTTTAGGGTTTTCGACCGTAGGTAGACACGGTTTATCAAATAACATGATGTGAAAACAGCTTCTCCCCAAAACCTTATTGGTAAGTTTTTGTTATGGAGCATTACCCTGGCCATTTCCTGAATATTCATATTCTTCCTTTCTGCAACTCCATTATCTTGAGGAGTAATGGGTGGTGAGTACTGTAGAATAATCCCCAGTTTGTCACAGAATTCAAACACCTTAGTGTCCTTGAATTCAGTTCCACGGTCGCTTCTAATTTTCTTTAGTTTGCGACCTTGTTCATTCTGGATTCTATTAACAATGATCTTGAATTCATCAAGGGTTTCATTCTTATGAGCTAAAAATGCCACCCAAGTGAATCTGGTGTAATCATCTACCATAACTAAAGCATACTTCTTACCAGCAACCGTAGGTTGTTGAATTGGTCCAAAGAGATCCATATGAATCAAATCAAGTGGAGCTTTAGTGAGAATTTCTCGAGATGATTTATGGTGTACTTTCGTTTTTTTACCCTTTTGACAGACACCACATACACCATCAATCTTTGCATTGATTTTGGGAACGCCTCTAACAAGTTCTTTGTTAATGATCTTAGTTAGAAGGCGATAATTGATGTGACCAAAACGCTCATGCCAAAGATGTGTAGATTCCACCTTAGTCAAATTTAAACGATTACTAAACTGAGTATCAAGAAGATAACAATTATTTTTACCACGAGTTCCCTGAAAAATTACTTTTCCAGTTTTGTCTACTATGTCACATTCATTCGCATTGAAGACAACTTTACGGCCTTTGTCACAAATTTGACTAATAGAAAGGAGATTTGCAGTCATACCTTTAACGTATACAACATCATGGATTTCAGGAATGCCAGGTAGTTTGATCGTCCCCTTCTTACTTATGTAGCAACAACTCCCATCTTTAAATGTTACGGGACCTCCTTCAAAGTCGCTTGAATTCACAAACCACGAAATATCACTAGTCATATGTCGGATACATCCACTGTCAAGAAACCATTGAAAGGGGGATGTCGATTTTAGAGCAAAAGCTCCCATGCAAACACTACTATCCCGTTTAGGATTTCTTGTTAGATTTGTACACCTTTTTAGAGAAGTAAACAGTTGTTCAACTTTCTTATGAAGATTACTCGCAACTTTTAAACTTTTCTTGAAGGATGTACATGTATGTTGAAAATTATTGTGAGAGTCACAGAACATACATGGACCAACATCTTTAATCTTATTTGAGTGGTTCTGAGTCGCGTCAGGTTTCACAAAGCCTAAACCTCGTTTTTCCCCTGACTTGCTACAATTCTTCAGAGAAGAGTTAGAGGGGTTATTCAAATCCATTGAATAAACTTTGAAAGACTTAAAATCCTTATACTTTGCAATTTCTGCAACAAGATCAGAATTGATCCAGATTTGTTCATCCAACTTTTCCTGGAGAATAACAAGCTCTTCAGAACTTTCTTTAAGATCAGAGTTAAATCCTGGTGAAGCGTTTATCGAGACTTTACTATCCATAGACTCGGATCGCTACAAACACAGACTTATAAGGTCTTAAACGTGTTTTCTTGCTCTGATACCAATTGAAAAAGAGGGGGTCAAACAACTACACACAATATTTCTCTTAGCAATCTGTATGGACTAACTCTAATATACTTTCAAGAGAATCAACTAGACAGTCAGACTCAATCTTAAGAAAAGTATATGAAAGAGTTGTATCTCAATTAAACCCTCAATCAAAACAAACAGGAATTTGCGAACCTGATTGAATATAAGAAATAACTTGGACAGTATCAAAAACCAATATCCAAGTGTCAATCAATTTATATCAACAACCAAAGGTTGGATTATCTAATTGATTGAACTTACGCACAACCTGTGATATTTCAATTATATAAACAAATATAATACGGAAAATAAATAACACAAACACCAGAAATTTTGTTAACGAGGAAACCGCAAATGCAGAAAAACCCTGGGACCTAGTCCAGATTTTAACACCACACTGTATTGAGCCGCTACAGACACTAGCATACTACAAGTTAACTTCGGACTGGAATGTAGTTGAGCCCTAACCAATATCACACTGATCAAGGTATAGTTACGTTCCTTACGCCTCTTGAACCACGCCGGATTCCGCACACTTGATTCCCTTAGTTGATCTCACCCACAACTAAGAGTTGCAACGACCCAAAGTCGAAGATTTGATAAACAAATCTCACACAAATTAATCTATTGGATAGATAAATCTGTCTCCCACAATTATACCTACGAGTTTTGTTCCGTCTTTTGATAAATCAAGCTGAATACGAACCAATTGATAAACCAGACTTATATTCCCGAAGAACAGCCTAGTATTATCAATCACCTCATAATAATCTTAATCGATTAACGAAGCAAGATATTTTGGAATCACAAACGATGAGACGAAGATGTTTGTGACTACTTTTCAATCTTGCCTATCGAAGAATAAATCTCGAGCAAATCTTAAATAAGATAGTACTCGATCACAATAAAAAACAGCAAGATCAGAACAAGCAACTACAGAAAAAATAGTTGTGTCTGGATTCACAATCCCAATGAAGTCTTCAAGTCGTTAACATACAGGATTTTGGAAAAACCTAAGGTTAAAGGAGAATCGACTCTAGTCGCAACTAATATCACACAGGAGGTGTGGGGATTAGGTTACCCAGCTGGTAGATTTCTCCTTTATATAGTCTCCAAATCATGGTTTGCAATCAATGTTACCTTGGTAACAAAGCATTCAATATTCACCGTTAGATGAAAACCTGATTAGATTCAAGCTAATATCTTTCAACTGTTAGATTGAACTTAGCTTGTTATACACAAATGAAATGTACCATCATTTAGATAAAAGTGACAGTACCGAAACGTGTACACTTAGTTGGTTCAACAATAGTTAACCAATGGTTAGCCATATGAGCACTTTCATATCAACCTTATTCATCTTTATCACAACTAGTTCAAATGAATCAAATGAAACTAGTTAGAGAGTTGTTCAATTGTTTATATTCCCATAGAAGTATACAAGACACAATTTGTTAGAGCACTGCTCGGTTGAACCCACTAGCATTGGTATGTCAAGTTATTTGTCAATTTTAGTTGCCAAAATGCATTCTTGATTTAGCATACTAAAGATAGTTTCGGACTAGATTAGGTCTAAGAAGGTGAATCGAAGATATCCTTAAAGCTTGAAGATTGAAGACTACAACAAGATATCAACAAGTACTTCTTCAACAAAGGTATTTGATTGATTTTTTGGATTCTAGTTCAATTCTACCTTTTTAATCTATAAACATGTATGATCACTCTATGAAACAATTCCGATGACGGTAAATGTACATTTATGTATATATACTTGAGGTTATTTGAGCCAGGGCCTTTCTGACAATAACCTTTATCCTTGGAAAGGTTCTCATATTATAGTGAATGAGCTTATGAATTCAACGATCCAAGAATCACTCAATTCCGAGTCATAACGATAAAGTTATGAGTGATTTATTAAAGCAACAATTATAAGCATTGCTGAAATTGTTGCAGTTCATTAGTAGGAAACAATCCATGGGCTGCTTGTAACGGTCCGCGGACTTGAGCCCAATTACGTGACCAAAAGGCTTATTTGGTCAAATTGGCTATGTTTCCTTATCTAGGCAAGATGGCTATTAATCCAAACATCTTTGATTACCATATTAAAGTGTTTGTGATTCCTTCCTAATTTAATTTGTGATTTATTCACATAAATACAATTTTGCTAAATTAATTATTTTGATAAGAGTTGTAACTTAGGAAAGACTCCCTAAATTAGGAGAGTCTTGAAAAAGGAAAATAACTTTGCTTAGCTTCCAAGCTATTTTTCACTACAAATAAAGGGTTCGCGAGTTTACAGGTTTTTGATCCCTTTTGAAAATTGGCGTAAGCTCTGCAGGTTGTTTTCCGCGTCTTCTGTTTTTCGTGAACGAGAGTGAGATAAAAGTCTTTGTATTAGGAATCACAAAGCCAAGTTGGATTTAATCTTCGTGATTGATCATACAACTTGTAATCTAGGTTTTTAACCTCTTGTCTATTCTAAGGTTTTCTCTTCTGATATAAAACCATTCAAGAGTTGTTGATCATAAACCCTAGGTTTTGATAGATTTCAGTTTCCGATCGTATACCAAAACTTGTTAGTCGAAATCGGAGACTAGAAAGAAAAACTTCTTTTGAGGCATCTCGTAAAAATCCTTGAGAAGTTTTAAACAAGATATCTCTAGATTTATTCTAGTTGTTCTTGTTGTAGAGTTATTAGGTTTCTCTTCCTTTTATTGAAGAGTATAATAATCCCTAATCTACAAGATTTCCAAAACCTTGATTTACATCTAAAGGGAAATCAAACCGGTGTTTTGTGCAAACAAAATATCGAATCGTATCAATCGTGTTGGTGTATCTTCTAAGGAGAGCCTCGGGTTCTGCTAGAAGATTTGTGTGAAGAATTTCTAAAGAGAATCGGTATTCTGCTAGGAGTTCTACAAGTGCTGAAGAAGGTATTACATCTAGTCCGAATAGGTAGTAGGAAATTGGTGTAACAACTTATATTCAGTGTGTGTTTATTCTGGACTAGGTCCCGAGGTTTTTCTGCATTTGCAGTTTCCTCGTTAACAAAATCTGGTGTCTGTGTTATTTCTTTTCCGCATTATATTTTATTTATATAATAGAAATATCAGAGGTTGTACGTTAAGATCAATCAGTTCTTGTATCCGACCTTAGGGTTGTTGAGTGAATTGATTGACACTTGAACATTGGTCTTTGGTACTGTTCAAGTTAATACTCTTATATTCAATCGGGCTCGCAAATCCCTATTTGCTGATTGCGGATTGAATCAAGAGATAGAGATATAAAACTCTTTGACATACTTTTTATAGATTGAGTCTAACTGTCTAGTTGATTCTCTTGAAAGTATATTGGAGTTTGTCTATTCAGATTTCCAAACGAAATATTGGGTGGTGTTGTTAGACCTCGCTTTTTCAATTGGTATCAGAGCAGGCAAATACGCTAAGACCTCATAAGTCTGTGTTTGTAGCAATCTGATTCTATGGACAGAGGTGCTATTTCTATAAACGTATCACCAGTCTTCAATGGCACGAACTACTTATGGTGGAAAACTGCTATGCGAGCTTTTCTTCAAGCACGTGATTTTCAATCATGGGTATATGTTGTTAATGGCTATGATGCTCCCGTTGTGGCAGTAGGAGATGTAAACGTTCCCAAACCTATTGGTGAATATAGCTCTGCTGAGATACTTGCTGCAAAGAAAAATTCCGACGGTTTGAATGCTATTATCCATGACATTATCCCAGATCTTCAGCACCACGTGACTATGTGCTATAAGTCTAAAGATGCTTGGGATA
The DNA here is from genome assembly GCF_003573695.1 of Papaver somniferum. Classification (NCBI taxonomy): domain Eukaryota; kingdom Viridiplantae; phylum Streptophyta; class Magnoliopsida; order Ranunculales; family Papaveraceae; genus Papaver; species Papaver somniferum. Next base: position 117,554,636 of record NC_039366.1, on the reverse strand, counting down.
TCTTAGAAACCGTATTTGAAGGGAATGCCGCATAAAAAGAAGCGAGGCTTCAATACCTGGCATCTGACTGGGAAAACCTTCACATGTCTGATGATGAAACCTTTGATGTGTTTGACCAAAGACTTTCTCAAATAGTTAACCCCTCGTTTGCATTAGGAAGAACTATTCCAGAGAAATATATTGTGTGCAAAATTATCAGGTCTCTACCATCAATATACGAGTCTAAGAAACATGCCATTGAAGAAGCAAACGATCTTTCTATACTCTCCAAAAATACTCTTGTTGGAAAGTTAAAGATCTTTGATAATGAACACGCAAGAAAAGAGGTGATTTATTTTAAAGCTGCAAACAATTATGAATCCTCTAAGGATAAATCTGGTTCGCCAGATACTAAGGATGTTACTCCACGACAATTTAGAAAACTTTTGAGAGACAGGAAAAAGAGTTTTTCTAAAGTTACAACATCTCCTGATGATGTACAATGTTATAACTTTCGTGGTTTCGGGTATCTTTCTGCAGTATGTCCTAGCTGGACCCGTAGACAATCGGCACATGCAGCAGGTTTGCCTACATTTGATGATGGACCTGAATATTATAATTATAAAGAGCTCATAGGCGAGGTTGCATTAACTTCTGGAAAAATACTTTCAGATACTGATTCTGATTCTGATGAAGAAGTGTTCCATGATGATCCAGTAGCTAATAATATTATTAAAGAAAGTCATTGGAAACTCTCGGAGGCTGAAAGCACCATCTTCAGTGAGAAATTTAAATATGAAAGACTTCATAGTAAGAATAAAGACTTGCAAAACCAACTTGATTCTATTGGTGCAAGAGATTATCTCAACGAAATACGAAAGCTTAAAGAAGAAATTGCCAAAGTCGTGATCGGGAAATTATTCTTCAAGCAAAACTAGATAACTTGGAAAACATTGAGATAAACTTGTTATTCGATTCATAACGAGAAGATCTCAAAGTTCAATGTGAATCATCCAAGAATGATCTAGTTATTGCGCTTGAAAAGGTCAAAAGTTTGGAAGAAGAAAACTCGAGCTTAAAAGAGAGGTTGTCTAGAAATAGTAGCTCAGACAAATTAAACTTGATATTGGGAGCATGTAGAATTCATCGTGATACACGAGGATTGGGCTATGAAGGAATAGACGCTCCTAGTATTTGCAAAGAGGTAAAATTTGTCAAAGCTAAAGATTCTTCTCAACCAAAACCTTCCACGGTTGATAAAAGTAAAGTATCTCTACCAACTACAGATGGCGAAAAGACGAAATCCTGGAAAGCTCCAAAGCAAGCACATACACATTCAGGTAATACTAAACATAACTATTTCCATTATACTAAACATTATTTTTATTGTGGAAAACCAGGTCACTTGCAGAGGAATTGCAGATATCTTAAACGAGATAAAACCAGATCTGATTCTGTTAGGATGACAAGATCCGATGTTCCAAACTGGAGAAAAACTGAGTCTCATAATATCAGTTCTTTCAGTATTCCCCCAAAGAAGTTTCACAATTATATTGAGGAGAAAAAGAAATACGTTGCTCCAAATGCTGCTCAGAAATGGGTACCAAAGAATACCAATAAAGCAACGAGTTCTATTAAGAAGGATCTCCCAGACAAGAGTTCGACAAGGGATAACATCTTAAAACGGTATGGAACATTTATTGAAAGTTTCAAGGAAGTTGTTAAATTCCTAGATTTCATGTTTGATATTGTTTCGAATACTTGTTGTGAGCAAGACCTTGCTCACCTCAACACAACCTGATTGTGTTGAAAGTGCATCCTCACCAAGAACCCTACTAAATGCGGTGATGATTGCAAAAGAATTGGGGCGCACATATTATGTTGGGAAATTTCTGAATATGTGTAACAATTTATTGTTTCGAGCTGAGTTTATCTCGCTTACATATTCCTCGAAATATGTGTTGGTAAAGCGTTTCTCTTTGATCAAGTTTATCTTCACCTAGTGACGAAAGTCATGAAACGTTTCAATTACTTTGAGAATTGCTCTGACGTGAATCACTCTGTGAATAACGGCTACATAGCGTCCTCTGAGAATGTCTCAATGATTGGAATGAGAGTTTAGATTACGTAACCATGTATTCCTTGAACAGAAGTTTTCGAACTTTGTTGATCAAGAGAAATCAGAAGGATTGTGGAATTGGATTGCCAAGTCTGCGAACTCAGTCCGCGAACTGACGGAAGTTCTCTTTTCGAGAATTTCTGCTGGATTTTCCAAAGACTCGTTTGTGTGTTAAGTCCGCGAACTGGCGGAAGTTCTCTTTTCGAGAATTTTTGCTGAGTTTGGAAAACTCAACCGGTTAACTTAAGTCCGCGAACTTGTTTATGAGCTTAAGTGGTTATGATCTAAAGATGTGCTCTGAACATGAAACTTAAATTACTAAGGAATGCTTTATGCAAACTGTGGCTATAAAGTTCATGAGACGATTCAATCGAATCGAATCATCTTTGTTTTAATTGTGTCTTGTGTAGTTACATAAGATATCATAGCAATTGAACAACTCTCTAATTAGTTCATTTGAGTCAATTGAACTAGTTATGGTGAATAAGAATATGGTTAGATACCACATGTATGAGTCTTAATTACCTAACTTGATTTGTGATTGAAATTCTTAAATATAACAGGTTAGAAGCAATTATCAAAACCATGGATGTTGGTTTTTATTGTCAAAGATTTTTTTTTCATACTCTTATGGTAACCATTCTTGGTGTAAATCCTTATGGAAAAGATTACTCTTCCTTATAAGTATATCAATTCTTGTTCATACAAGTTTGTATCTTAGAAAAGATGATCACAATATTTGATCTTCATGATTACATATTGTGTATTGTTACCATGAGATAGTTCTAAACATTTTAGTAACATAATCTCATGAGAGACTTTCAATGATTGGTTCTTAAATCATATCTCCTTGTAGGATTTCTAAGATCCATTATAAATCCTTCTCTCTGGAGTAAGGTCGCTCTTGTTGTTCTTTCGGGAATGACATCAAATGGGGGAGAGTTCTTTTGAACTTGTGCTTAGTGGTAATATCTTGCGGGGAGTGCGGCTGTGGAATTTTATAGGGGTTATCTTGTATCTTAAAACTCCTTGATGAATTCATTTAGCTTCGGCTTTATGATTGGATCTAAATTAAGTTGATGTGTATTTTTTCCTTTGGTCTATGAAATGTCTCTTGTGGAAATTTCATTATGATCCCGTTCTTTTACCTTTGCCAATTTTATTGACAAAAAGGGGGAGAAATAATGTAGTTCACACTACAAATACATATGGTTTTCGGATCATTGTGTAAGTGGGAGTGGTTTCCATAGTCGAGATGGAGTATTGACTAAGGGGGAGTGATACATATCACCGTAGTATTATTGTCAAAGTTGTGATACTATGAAACTTTGATGTTGTGTAATAATACTATGATGGATCTTCAACAAGTACAAGATGAACACATGAAGAGTTGAAGAACCAAATAAATCAAGCATGTAGGATTTTGGTTATGTCAAGTACAATCCATATGTAAAATGGTTTTGTCACTAAAATTGACAAAGGGGGAGATTGTTAGAGCACTTCTCGGTTGAACCCATTAGCTTTGGTATGTCAAGTTAGTTGTCAATTTTAGTTGCCAAAATGCATTCTTGATTTAGCATACTAAAGATAGTTTCGGACTAGATTAGGTCTAAGAAGGTGAATCGAAGATATCCTTAAAGCTTGAAGATTGAAGACTAAAACAAGATATCAACAAGTACTTCTTCAACAAAGGTATTTGATTGATTTTTTGTATTCTAGTTCAATTCTACCTTTTTAATCTATAAACATGTATGCTCACTCTATGAAACAATTCCGATGACGGTAAATGTACATTTATGTATATACTTGAGGTTATTTGAGCCAGGGACTTTATGACAATAACCTTTATCCTTGGAAAGGTTCTCATGTTATAGTGAATGAGCTTATGAATTCAACGAGCCAAGAATCACTCAATTCCGAGCCATAACGATAAAGTTATGAGTGATTTATTAAAGCAACAATTATAAGCGTTGCTGAAATTGTTGCAGTTCGTTAGTAGGAAACAATTCATGGGTTGCTTGTAACGGTCCGCGGACTTGAGCCCAATTACGTGACCAAAAGGCTTCTTTGGTCAAATTGGCTATGTTTCCTTATCTAGGCAAGATGGCTATTACTCTAAACATCTTTGATTACCATATTAAAGTGTTTGTGATTCCTTCCTAATTTAATTTGTGATTTGTTCACATAAATACAATTTTGCTAAATTAATTATTTATTTAATTATTTTGGTAAGAGTTGTATCTTAGGAAAGACTCCCTAAATTAGGAGAGTCTAGAAAAAGGAAAATAGCTTTGCTTAGCTTCCAAGCTATTGTTCACTATAAATAAAGGGTCCGCGAGTTTACACGTTTTTGATCCCTTTGGAAAATTGACGTAAGCTCTGCAGGTTGTTTTCCACGTCTTCTACTCTTCGTGAACGAGAGTGAGATAAAAGTCTTTGTATTAGGGATCACAAAGCCAAGTTGGATTTAATCTTCGTGATTGATCATACAACTTGTAATCTAGGTTTTTCACCTCTTGTCTATTCTAAGGTTTTCTCTTCTGATATAAAACCATTCAAGAGTTGTTGATCACAAACCCTAGGTTTTGATAGATTTCAGTTTCCGATCGTATACCAACATCTGTTAGTCAAAATCGGAGACTAGAAAGAAAAACTTCTTTTGAGGCATCTCGTAAAAATCCTTGAGAAGTTTTAAACAAGATATCTCTAGATTTATCCTAGTTGTTCTTGTTGTAGAGTTATTAGGTTTCTCTTTCTTTTATTGAAGAGTATAATAATCCCTAATCTACAAGATTTCCAAGACCTTGATTTACATCTAAATGGAAATCAAACCGGTGTTTTGTGCAAACAAAATATCGAATCGTATCAATCGTGTTGGTGTATCTTATAAAGAGAGCCTCGGGTTCTGCTAGAATATTTGTGTGAAGAATTTCTAAAGAGAATCGGTATTCTGCTAGGAGTTCTACAAGTGCTGAAGAAGGTATTACATCTAGTTTGAATATGTAGTAGGAAATTGGTGTAACAAATTATATTCAGTGTGTGTTTATTCTGGACTAGGTCCCGAGGTTTTTCTGCATTTTCAGTTTCCTCGTTAACAAAATCTGGTGTCTGTGTTATTTATTTTCCGCATTATATTTTATTTATATAATAGAAATATCACAGGTTGTACGTTAAGATCAATCAGTTCTTGTATCCGACCTTAGGGTTATTGAGTGAATTGATTGACACTTGAACATTGTTTTTGGTACCGTTCAAGTTAATCCTCTTATATTCAATCGGGCTCGCAAATCCCTATTTGCTGATTGCGGATTGAATCAAGAGATAGAGATATAAAAATCTTTGATATACTTTTTATAGATTGAGTCTAACTGTCTAGTTGATCTCTTGAAAGTATATTGGAGTTTGTCTATTCAGATTGCCAAAGGAAATATTGGGTGGTGTTGTTAGACCCCCGCTTTTTCATAATTGAAGCAAAATCGATTTTGATTCACTCGAATTATTTCATGAATATTATAGCCACGGTTTACAAAAGATTGCATTCTTTATTTTATAAATGTATGAGTTCATGAACAAACCGATTTTAGAACATAACCTACTTAAGTATGCAAACAGGTACGCATATACCTAAGTAGCCGGACTGAGTTTGGTTACGCCAGTACGCGTACCGGTACGCATACCATACTACACTTCTAAACTCCAGCAGAAATTCACGGAAGTTGAACTGCCGCCAGTATGCGCACGGGTACGCATACTTAGTTCTCGGACTTCCAACAACCAACCAGTACGCGTACGGGTACGCATACCATGGTTCTCGGTTTTGGACTTTACACAAATGTGAATACACACTATATTTACATCCAATCATGGTTACATGTTCTAGACCCTCATTTCAATCATTGAAACATTCTTGGAAGACGACAATAGCTCTCTCACACAAACTATTAGCTTCAAAGCAATTTTCAAGTGATCGAATGATCAATACGAAACATTCCGTGTCTACATCAAATGACTGTCTCACACAAATCATGTAAGATGTTACAAGGAGATTTTCACATGATCATCTTTTGACTTTCGTCAAGAATAAATGATGAACTTGGTTAAATCGAAAGCTTACCAACACATATTTCGAGAAATAGATAAGCGAGATAAACTCAGCTCGAAATATCAAATGTGTATAATTGAAGTCTATATAGCAACACGACTTTTATCTCAAATAGGAGATAGAGTAGATAGAATTTTGAGTGATAGATGAGTTCAAGTCTCCACATACCTTTTGTTAATGAAGTTCCACAAGTTCCCTTGAGTAGTTCTTCGTATTCATTCTATAAATACCGTGATGTCTAAATCTTAACTACACTTACTATCCTAATCTGAGACTTAGATATAAGTACACTAGAAATCAAGACTTATAGTTTTGGCAACTAAACTTGACCAACAAGCTTGAGATAGAAACGCTTACGAGTTCGACCGAGCAGTGCGCTAACACCAAATACACCACAATATTTTTAATTCAACCGATAAGTCCTCTATATTAAGTGATCGTCTATGGAAAAAGTCGAGACAATACAACTTAAAGACACTTGAGAATAGTTACGGTCCGAAGCCGATTTACTATAAGATCAATCTCAGGTGATTAGGTTTGACGCACAAGTGTATTTACTTTATTATAATAAAATAATTATATTACGTAAGTAAAGTAAAGAACATAACACAATATTTTGTTAACGAGAAAACTACAAATGCAGAAAAACCACGGGACCTAGTCCAGTTTTGAATACTCTTAGAATTAAGCTGCTATACAAAGAATAAAACCAACTTTGTATAGTTGGGACCAAGTAAACTACCCCTAGTTACTTAGTTTCCTCAGTATCTCTGCGCCTTCGACCTTTTGGTCACACACGTGAATCTCAAGACAGAAATCACTATCTCAAGTTGCTTTACCAAGTAAAGTCTTTATGTACACAACTCTTTTAGATCGTATTCCAAACAGTAACTAAAGGAACAAATCTGTTTGGTAACCAAATCAATTATGTTTAACATAAAAGATGTATTGAGTAGTCGACAAAGTCTCTTCTGTTTAATCTAATAAACTCCTTTGTCGGGTAAGATCAACCCGAATCAGTAACTTAGATTCAGGTTCACAACTATCAGATTCAGATATTGAAGAATACCACCAAATTATAGCTTTTGATCTATATGAATTTCTGATTAGATAAATCTAATCTAAGTCGGATCCCAGCAGATCAAGATGTGTGCACAAATTCACAAGATACAAAAAACTAATAAGAAAATCTTATTCGTCTTCAAATATTCAATTGTCTTCTTAATAACTTGCACAACACAAACTTGAATCCTCTTGCCATCAATCACACATAAAACGGAGTCTGTTAACAATGGATTATCACAACATGTCTTTAGATCTACAAATAGTTCTAAAGATCCCGTCGATACTTTGATCTAGTTTGAATGACCCTTATGTCAGAAGAGAAGGCTCTCAAGAATAATCAAGCTAGTTACAATCAAAGTTTCAACAACCGTTAGTCAATCAAATCAATAATCGAAAACTAAAATAACAATGCAATTATATAGTTTCCCACCAACGGTATTCGTAAAGATTCTTGATCTCACAGAAGTCTTTAAACAAGCGATTGTAAGAGATTTCGCCTAATTGGGGTACTTTCCTCTCCGGATAGACGGATCCATCAGAAACAACACGAATAAAGTTTGTCTGGCTCTTAAGATAGTTTGCAAGAAATGAAAAATCAAGAATTTAAGACCAAGGTTGTTTGGACAACAAGGAAATTCCAAAACCAAAAATATTCTCAAGATATGCATTAAAATACCTAATTTCGGTTTTCCTATCTCCAATAAATGTCAAACAATATTTCCGAAATCTCTCTTAAAAAATTTCTATTATTAGTTTAGCACATTAACTAATAATCCTTTTCCAGAGGTTATGCTTTATTTGCTGGTAATTAAAACATTTAAATTGAAAATCACAATTATTTTTTTCTTCAATATATCGGTTTGGGATCACCTTGAGCATCGAGGAATATCTTTAAACAATTAATTATAAGAGTTATGCACATGTTCAAATAATATCGACATCTATAAGTTTCCTAACTTAGCAAGCCCTAATTCCAAATTCACACACAATATAAAGAAGGGAAAAATATGGTTTGGTCCTTTTTTAGGTGGTCCCATGTCTATTTGGTCCTTTCAAAAATCATCTTTTCCATTTGGTCCATAATTATTTAAAAATATTAAAATATCTAAAATACCTTTTCTCTCTCTTATCTTTCCTCCTCACGTGAATCATTTTTCTGGTTTTTCTCTATCTTCTTTATTTTCTCTACTAATTTATCCTCCTCTTAACCTTAATAGAAAAAAGTTTAAAAATTAAATATCTCTCAAAATATAAGTCAAAAATTAATAAGTTTTATATATTCGGAAAGCCCTTGACGATAGCTTTCCAACGAGTACCATTGTCGCTATGTTTCGGAGCTTTTAATTTTTTTCAGTATAATAGTAGTTCATATTCGAGAATGAACACTATTTTATAACATGGTAGTTCATTCTAGTTCTAGCAGTTCATTTTGTAGAATGAACTCGTATTCACTAGCAATTTATTTTGTAGAATAAACTCATAGTAATTGTTCAATTTGAAGAATGAAGTCGCAATGGTAGTTCATTATTATAGTTCATATTGAAGAATGAACTCGTGATAGATGTTCTTAATTTCGAATGAGCTCATAATAGTTGTTCATATTGTAGGATTGATAATTTATGTTGTAAAATGAACTCGTAATAGTAATTAAGAATGGTAGTTCATATTGTAGAATGAACTCGTAATAGTTGTTCATTATGGTAGTTCATTTTATAAAATGAACTCGTAAACGGTAGTTCATATTGTAGAATGAACCCGTGATAGGTGTTCATATTGTATAATGAACTCGTAATAATAGTTCATTATACCAGTTCATTTTGTAGAATGAAGTCGTAAGGTAGTTCATTTTGTAGAATGAACTCGTATGTTATTTAATCCAAAGAGTTCACTTTTTGGAATAATCTAACTAGCATGATAGTTCATTAAAGTAGTTGATTTTGTATAATGAACTCGTATAATAATTCATCTTATAGCTAAAAAATAAGGCAAAAATTAAAATCTCCGAAACATAGCGATAATAGTACTCGTTGGAAAGCTATCGTCGAGGGATTTCCGAATATATAAAATTTATCATTTTTGGACATATGGTTCGAAAGATATTTAAGTTTTAAGTTTTTATTTATTTATTTTTATTAAGAGAGAAAAAAAAAAGAGAAAAAAAGGGTATTTTTGCCACTATCAAAGGACTATGATATCATTGATGACGTCATCCCGCGTGGGTATTGTCCACCCTAGGACCAAATAATAATTTTTTGGACCAAATAAAAATTTATATTTTTAAAAAGGACCAAACAGACAGTTGACTGGGTCAACTGGACCAAACTAACTCTAATATATTATTCTTAGGACCAATTGGTATTTCCTACTATAAAGAAATATGTGAATATAAGAAACTCGATTTAATTCTTGGGACTGATTATACCTTGACTCTCAATATAGGTTATGACCGGTTATACCATGATTTCCCAAAACTAGTTAGGACCGGTTATACCTTGCTTCCAAAAACTAGTTAGGATCGGTTATACCTTGTCACACAATATAGGCTATGACCGATTCTACCTTGATTCTCAGCATAAGTTAAGATAGGTTCTACCTTGTCATCTTGCATTGGTCATCCAAATATTATTCAATGAAAAACCGGGCCAACACACTTATGATTTTCCTTTCGATTATGAAACAAGTTCATATATCTATTTCCTTAAACCGATGTAATAATACATAGTTTTCTAGGATGAAATCGCACCTATATCCCACACATAATAAAATAACTAAATACATAGATTATGTTGATGTCGTACTTATGAAGTTCAAAAGATAAGCGTTATACTTCGTAATTCAATATAATTCCTTGACACTTTGATCATAATGCTATGACCAAGTCTAATCACTAGGGTTTTATAAATATAGCTTCCCATGTTATGTTTTCAACATAAAGTGACTTGAAAACTTTGTTTGGAATGGAAACAAGTCAAGTCATTATTACCAACCTCAAGTGGAAGGATGATATCTTCGTTTTAGTCGTTACTTCTTCACATTCTTCAGGTTTTCAGAGTAATACTTGTAAGTCTCAACATTCCTACACTTTCTAGTCTAACCTAAAGGAAGTTGACTCTAGTAATTAAGCAAGTGACTCTAGATGAGTTTTGATACTAAAATATGACAACCAAACTTGATATACCAACGCTCGGTGGGTTCAACCGAGCTATGCTCTAACAACATGTATAGCACACGTGCCTCCGCTATTATATTTTAAATGAGGTTGACGTTATTAGGCATCATGCATGTTATCTTACTAAATGAAGTTGAGGAAAAATAATACTTATATTTGTTGTATACAGTTTGTTTTTCATGTACTTCATATTTAAAGTTGTCTCCTGCAAAATCTGATTATCTAGTAGCTGCTTTATTGGTCTTTATCATGGTGGTAGTTTTGAGTACGTCTTATATCAAGACATCATGTTGGACTTGACCGAGCATTGTAAGTTTGTTAGGCCATTAATGGTATCCTATTACAATGAAAATATGCGGAAGACAGTCTAGGACAATAACTGATGAGGAACAACAAAAAATTCGAACTCATATGGTTTAATTCTCATTCTCAACCCAAGACTAATATGAACCTCAAAGTTCCTCTGTAACTTTCGAGACCTCTTCGTAGTGACTTTGTTTCATGCTTCATTTCATAAGGAACTTCAAAATCTCTTTATTCATTGTATTCCATCTACATCTCAATTCCTTTCATTTAATATTTCTTTGGTGCCATCGACATAAGAGGCTTTGCTGACATTAGAGATTGATTCTCACGATAGAATGATGGAAGTCAACTAACATATTCAACGATTCTCTATGCTTGTCTGTTTATTAAACACTTTGGGAGAAAACAATGAGTAACTGCTTTATAAAAAAGAATAACTTGAGTGGAGTCTTAGGAAGTCAGAACTTGCCAAGTAGGCAGAATCCCGACCTATTGGAAGCCTAAATTTTTCGCTCCTTCAATCTAATCGATGTTTAATTCTCGTAAAACAACAGATGGTCAGGTCGGTTCGGCAGATTGGACTCCAAATGCTCGGCCATATGAGTTGAATCTCCATTAATTAATACTCGATTATTTAATAATAATTTTAAAATAATATAATTCTTTGATCCCAGTTAGGCTTATGAAAACTAAATTTCAACTCGTTATATTATTTATTTTTTTTGCTAAGTCACATATTTTTATTAATAAGAAGAATAACTAAAAGTTAATACAAGGAATTTCAGAACAAAAAGAGAGAAACCAAAAATTAAGAGAAAACCAAAAAAAAAAATGACTAGACTTTAGCAGAACCTATAGTATGTTGTATGTGGCAGTTCAATATGACTGAGGAAAGAAGGCCTTCCTGCATGTTGTACCACTTCAACCAAGTTTAATCTTGCTCCTTTCTTAGCCAACACATCAGCAGAGAAGTTGATTTCTCTGTAGCAGTGAGTATAGAGAATCTCAGTTAGGGACTTACTTGATGTTAACCATCTTGATTTGATGAACCGGGGGATGTTTCTAGATTTGAAGTCTGCCACTACTGATTGAGAGTCTGAACTAATAACAATCTTTCTGCAAGACAAAGTGACTGCCCATTCAGTAGCCCACAAAACTGCCATCACTTCTGAAATATAGTTAGTGGAAATACCTATACCACCTGAAATTGTTCCCAAGGCCTGAAAATCATGGCTTCTTGCAATAGTTCCAAACCCTGCATTGCCTGGGTTACCAAATGCTGCTCCATCACAACAGAACAACACATACCCTTTAGCTGGACCACACCAAAAACATTCTTTAATTGTGCTTAAGATGGTGCATCTTTCACTAATATTGAAGATTTGCAGAATCTTAGAGTCATAAGTTTGATTCCATCTAACACCCTTCATTCTGTAACTACCAAAATGAACCAGGCTCATGATTCTGCTTTTGAATCTGTTTACATTAGGATGCACATTCTCAAACAACATCTTATTTTTCTGGAACCAGATTTATCTTAAGGTAGCACAAGCAGTTGTTAACCATATTTCTTTGATAATGGGACTTTTATGTTTTGCAAATTGTAACACATTATCAAAGGAAATAGGGTTAGTGAAGTTGAAGATATTACCTAACCATTGCCAGATTGTTTTGTTGAAGTTGCAGGACCACAGTAGATGAGACATACTGTCTTGACTTTGTTTACATATACAACATCTGGATACCATAGAAAGGCCTTGCTTCACATTCTTCTCATCATCTACATAGACTCCCTGAAGTATTTTCCAAACATTACTTGTTATACCAAGATGCAGAAAGGGCTTCCATAATCTTGAAGGCCAACGAAGAGGAGTTTCTCTTTGTCTAATTTTATTAACAACTGTTAAAGTAGTAAATTTTCCTTTAATATCCCCACTCCATACTATCTTGTCTTCACCACCACTTATTGCTGGCAAGGAAGAAATTATGTAATCTTGCATTGCAGAAGGAATATTCCAACTGTTGTCAAGTAATAAGTCTTTAACTTTCATATTTGAATGAGTGTTGACATAGTCTGTATGACCGATGGTATTAATCAGAGGTTCTTCTCCAATCCACACATCAAACCAAACATAGATCTTCTCTCTAGTACCAATGCTCCATCTAACATCATCTTTAAGAGTTTGCCATGCCCATTTCAGGCCAGGCCATACTGATGAGTATTTCCACCTTGTATTCCACTGTCCAGTTTTATCTTTATACTTAGGTGCAAAGAATCTTGAGAAATCATCTTCAGAAGTTTGTAACTGTCACATCATTTTCATTAACAGTGCTTTGTTGACAACCTCTAATCTTATAATCCCCAAACCTTCCTCAGTTGTAAGAGTACAGGCTTTACACCAAGCTACAATTTCATATTTCCTCACTTCAATATCTCCTGACCATAAAAAATTCTTCATTATCTTTTCACTTTCTTTAATCACTGAGCTGGGCCATTTATATACTGTCATATTATAAAGAGGAAAGATAGAGATTACATACTTAATCAATACCAATGTGTCATGAAAAGAAAGTAGCTTGGCTTTCCATGTAGCTAATGCACTCTGCATCTTTTCCAAAATTGACCAAATGATAGAAGATTTCACTCTGCCTGGCATTAAAATAACTCCTAAGTATTTATCTGGGAAGGAAGTGAGATCCATTTGCAATAAATTTGAAATATGTTGCTTATTTACTGATGTACAACCTTCCACAAAGCACTTACTCTTGGCCATGTTAATAATTTGACCAGAACTGTCTTGATACTTCTTAAGTAGAGTAAGTAGGTATTTTAAGCTTTTTTTTTGGAACCATTGCTAAATATTAAAACATCATCAACAAACATCAAATGAGTGGGATAACTCATTTTCATTAACCATTGGCTACAGTTTTCTGGAGTTACTAATTGAGTTAATCCCCTGCTGAGTACTTCTCCATTAATATAAAAAGAATGGGAGAAAGTGGATCTCCCTGCTTCAATCCTCTTCCCATGGAGAAAAAACCTCTAGGACCTCCATTCAACAAAACTGAAATTCTTGCAGATTCAAAAAGAACTTTTAACCACTGACACCAATTGGCTGAGAAACCAAATTGTTAAAGGACTTTGAATAAGAAGGTACAGCTCACAGAATCAAAAGTTTGAGATATATCCAGTTTTAAACCCACATTGCGTCCCCTTCTTTTAGTTTTTATTTCATTTACTAGTTATGAAGCTAGCAGGACTTGTTCATGAATGCTTCTACCTTTAATGTAAGAAACCTGCTATGGTGATACTAGTTTTGTAATTAAACTCCCCATACTAGTAGTGATGATTTTAGTGAAGACTTTGAAACTTACATTACTTAATCCAATAGATCTGATCTGGTTTGTTTTTTTTGCTCCTTGAACTTTTGGTAAAATAACTAAGAAATTTGAGTTAAGTCCTCTATAAATAAACCTTCTTTTCCAGCAAAATTGAATTGCACTGATAAAATCATGTTGAATAATGGCCCAACATTCTTTATAGAACATACCTGAAAACCCATCAGGGCCAGGAGCACTCTCTGCATCTATATCCCATATTGCTTGTTTAATTTCAGCATCAGTTGGCAAGGCATCAAGCATATCCTGATCAACCCGAGTAATAAGACTGGGTATAACTTCAAGTAATGAATCATCTATAGTAACATCTTGATGTTGAAATTTCTTCTCAAAAAAGTTAACCAAAAGATCTGATATTTGTTCTTGATCAGTTATAAGATTACCATGTTCATCCTCCATTTCACAAATTAAATTCTTGGTGTGCCCAACATTGACATTAGCATGAAAGAATTGTGTATTTGCTGATCCTTATTTAACCCATTTTTCCTTGATTTCTGTCTCATCATAGTGTTATACTGTACTTCTCTAGAATTTATTCATTCTATGCTTGCACCAAATCATTTAAGGCATTCACATTATGAGGATCATTATCTGAGATTACCATTTTAGCCTTGACCTTCTCCTTAGATTCTTTAATTTTTGTATGAACATTTTCTAAAACTTGCCAGTTCCAATCTTTCAAGATTTATTTCAATCTTTTAAGTTTTTTCATAAAAATATAAGCAGGATCACCAGCCAAATGTTCTGCCCAGTTATCTTCTACTAACTTCAGGAAATCTGGATGTTCTAGCCACATTTTTTGGAATCTCAAAGGAATATTTTTTGGCTTTGGAATACTTGCACACCCTCCAAATAAAGGAAAATAATATGATACCACCCTGAGACCAACTTTATATCCCCAATCAGGATATTTCCCCAACCATTTCATATTAAAAACAACCCTATCAAGATTGCATAAAATTCTTCTTTATCCATGCTGACAGTTTGACCAAGAGAAATCTAAACAAATTATGGGGGATTGTAAAAGTTCACATTGATCCAGACATTCACTGAAATTTAACATTCATCTTCTAGAAGGAGTTCTACCACCTACTTTTTCCTCTGTGGAAATTATGGCATTGAAATCCCCCAAGATAACCCAAAGTTTTTTAAACTCACTAATGATAGTCATTTATGACCACAAGAATCTTCTCTGCACTAAATTTACATGTGCATGGATAGCTGAAACAAGCACATCTCCAAAAACAATTGTAATCATTTGGCTTGTAACTGAAACAACTGAAGGAGTAGCTATAGATTGACTCCAAAATAACCAAATATTACCCTTATGGGTAAAAAAAGAATTATGGATGGCCATAGATTGCATATATGGAAAATTCAAACTACTGCAAAAAGATGAAGTACACTGAATTCTTGGTTCAGCTACCCAAACTAAAGCTGGACTAAATTGATTGACTAAAGATCTTAATTTCTGTTGGGCCCTAACTCTTTTAAGACCCCTAATATTCCAAAATAATATCTTCATGGTTTGTATTGGAGGTTTTTTGGACCTCCTTTTCCTACATTCTTTCTGAAATTATACTTCACTGCCACTGTGTTCCCTTTATGCTTCTCAATAATAGTAGATTTATCTGGAGAGACTTTCTTTTGAGAACTAGTACCTGATTTTTGTTGCATTGGAAAAGTTTCAACCTAAGGCCAAAAAGTGAAATGAACAGCTTATGTTATAACTTTGCCAGTACCACCATCTACAAATTTAACTACACTTTTTTCAAGCGTTGTTGCGTCAGCAATCTGCAACAATTTTTGTGGCTACAAGTCAGCCATGATTTCTTCATCCACACTAGAGACTTCAATCTCAGAATGATCATCTTTTGCATCAGTAACTGACACATTCAAAGCACTAAATCTATTCCCAAGTGACTGTGTTAAGATAATACTACTAACTTTATTTTGTAAGACTAGAGTAATAATACTAGAAACAATTGAATCAACTTCTGGATGCTGACTTCCCACTGGTTGTGGTGTGGCAGAACTGAAAGCTTGATTTTGTAAAGTTGGAGCACTAATGATAGAAACAATTGAATCAACTTCAGGATTCTGACTTCTCACTTGTTGTGGATGAAGATTATTGTGATTGACTTCAACTTCATATTTATCACAAATATCAAAAAAACTGTAGAGCTTGGGGCATGTCTTCTCAGAATATGCTTCTGTTGAAAACCTGCCTTGTGAATATCTAAAGTCTTATTTTTCTCTAATCTGCATTCTGTAACTAAGTGACCAATAATTTTGCAAGTAGAACAGAATTTTGATCTGGGATCAAAATATCTTGAAAAAAACTACCAAGCTTAGTACTAATCCATATTTTGTTAGGGATGGACTGAGAAAGAATCACTTCAATTAAAACATTTGCATAATAACCCACTTCACATTTTGCAGTTGCAGCATCAATTTTGATTGGTGTTCCTATTTCCTTACATATTGTAAATTTTTTTTTCTCTTTCCATAATTCTAAACCCAAACCAGGCAATCTGACCCAAGCTAGAGTTTTTGAACTTTTTTGATTTTCCGGACGAAAGTTTGAAATCCACTTTCTGATCCTCAAAATTTGATTTGTGACTTCCCATGTTCTTGATGTGATATGAGCTTTATCAATTTCACTATCCAATTTGATGGTGAAAAAACCTCTCCCCAGTGGAATAAGTTTACAATCACCAACCAATGTCCACTGATTTCTCAAGATTAAAGCTGCGACTACAAACTTAATTTTTTGTAAATTTAAACGATCAATGAGAGAAAACTTCCAAGGATTCAAACCTTCCTCAAATAGATTATCAGGTAGTTCAATCGATGGAACATTCTTAGAAGAAATAGGATTACCACAAACTATAGGCTCTGATGAATCAGATGAAATTGGATTTAAAATTTTTCTAGGTTCAGAAGAACCTAACGACACTGAAGTATTCATATCTTGAATCAAAATCCGAGATTTAGACATGATTTAAAGGGAAAAGAAAAAGAAAACCTAACACCAATCATCGAAAAATAAGAAGAATAATTAATGTTTTTCACCTGAATTAATGATGGGAACGTACTGAAAATTCGAAGAAGAAGAAAAAAATCTTCTGAGTTGATCTCCCGTCACAGAACTTCTCTCTCTTCAACTCGCCCGAATCCCTCCAAAATGAACCTCAAAAAAAAAACATCTGTGTTTATTTTCTTTACTAATTGATAATTTTGCTGGTCCTAAAAGCATTAATTTTTTCAACTCGTTATATTAATAATTTTGCTTAATTAATAATTTTGTTGGTCATGAAAACATTAATTTATAGAATTTCTAAACTATATTTTCCGGGAACATCTCGGGTTTGGGCCTAGGGTTGGACTGGATAGCGGAGTAAGATAGGGTTAACGAGTAGAGACAAAGAAGCCGGATCTGTTGTTAACGTGTGCTACATAGATACCCACTGGGTACTCCATATTTAATTACTTTCTCTCTCATGTTTATACCAATTGATGTTGAAAAAGGGTTTAAGCTTCAGAAAAAAATAAAAAAGAAAAGAAAAAACTACTGAAATCTGAAAAATCCTCTTTTCTTCGATTCAGATTTATTTCTCCCATGAAAAACAGATAACATAAAAGAATACTTCAACCAGGGAAAGGATTTTGTTTTATGGGAAAATCACTTTCCTCTACAACTAGACTACAAGACTTCTCAAGAATTACTAGACAAACTCTACACAAACACAATTCAAGAAATCAAAAAAAGCAAACTCCCATGGGAGAAACAGCAAAATTAGTCCCTGCTAAAGACTCAACTGAGAAATTGAAGTTGAAACTAGAGAACCCAGACCATCAGAATAATAGGATTCCATTGTCTGATGTTGTTTCTGATTGTGTAAAACGTTGGTTTCATGATACTCTTAAAGAAGCCAAAGCTGGTGATATTAGTATGCAAGTTTTAGTTGGTCAGATGTATTATAATGGATATGGTGTTTCTAGAGATCCCACTAAGGTGAAAAATCTGTAATTGATTTGTTTAAAGTAGTAGTCTAGTAAAATTTGGGTGTCTTTGGTTTTAATTGAGTTTTTTTGGTTGTTTTAGGGAGGAGCATGGATCGCCAAAGCCTCGAGAAGTCGTTCTTCGGTGTGGAAAGTTTCCGAGAAGCGTCCAGGTGAGCTTATTCTCTGTATTTCTTGATTGTTCACTTTCAAATTGTGGTTATTTTCTTATTTCTTTCGACTTTTGATTAAGGTGTTATGTGATTTTGGCTCAGGGTATAATGCAAGTGATTCGGATTCTACAGATGATAATAAGGAGGAGGATGTTGAGTAGAATCAAATTTGTTTGCAGAACTTCTATAATGAAAAAGTGAGTCTGATTCTCTAGTCTCTAGATATTTTATATTTTTGTTGTTTTTGTTTTTGAAGTGCCTCTTGCTGCGTTGTTTAAACTGTTACTGAAATCCTGATATGTCAGTCTTTTATTTTAGAATTACGTTAACCAATTGAGCAAAGATGTATCTATTGAATTGTTAAGTCATTCACACTGCAAAATGCTATACTGTACTAAAATTGGTAAACATGGGTCTTATACGCGAATTAAAATTAAAATCATCTACATAGTTTAAGCACTGCATGTAGGACAGTGAGAGGAGTCTCATACCCTGTGGGCACATCTTCAGGTTACATCCTCAACCTGGTTTTAGTACTAGCAGTTAATGCTGAAAGTTTCTATGGATACCTGTGAACCCTAAAAGGCAAGCACTCATTTTTCACGTTCTCTATTAGTTTTCTATATAACTCTGACCGAAGCAGTACACATAGAGCAAGTCTAGTGGTTGAAACTACCAAAGCGGCAAGAGCACGCTGGGCGTTCATTGGAATGGCGCTTGACTAGTTCACAATTCTCAACCCAACTAAACCACCAGCGTGGGTAGTTGAATTGCTGCCTAATCTAGCGTCATTACAATTGAAGCTCAGCGTGATTTTGATTGCCACTTTCGCTTGGATTCCAAGCTCTCTCCCAAGGAACCTTGGAACATGGCTTGGAAGAAGTGTGGAATAACCCTACTTGGAAGCCATTAGACTTGACATTCCACACTTTCACCAAGCTTGGAATAGCTTGGATTCTCCACCAGAAGACTTGCTGAAGAAACTATTAGTGAAGCGGAAATACTGGGGTGCTACTGTAATCTTACTTGGTTAGTTTCGTAATGCTTGGAGTCCCCTTTCAATTTTATATACCATCTGGAGTTGAATTGGTAACATACGACACTAATTTCATTTTTGTTTTTTAAAATCTCCTACTTGAGGTACTGTAGTATTTTTCTGTGGAGATACTACTTTATAAACAACCCAAACTACTTAGAATCTGATAATGTCCAGCAGAGTGCTATGCGAAGAAGCCACAAGAAGATCTTGAATATCATCACCAATCACTGAGATTTTTCCATAGTGACCTATTAGTAGACGTGTTAATTGGTCGAGCAGGAACAAAGTAATCTCTACCCAGGGTTCTGGCACATTATTGTAATCTCTACCCAGGGTTCTGGCACATTATCAAGAATCACCTTTAAATAAAAGAAAGTTATAAGAATTGTTATTACCCTTTCCACCACCATTCAGTGTTAAAGACTTAAGTTTATCATCAATATTGTAGCTTTGTTTTATTGTTTACCCGGTAGTAATCTCGATAAATAAGAGAAAGAATGGGAATCAACTGTGTTTGCTTACGTATTTAAAGTCAAGCTGAACACTGCGAGTCTACTTTTACGTCTCCAGCAGAGTTCTTGAATATCAAGCACCAATCACTGAGATCTTTCTCTAGTAATATATTAGTAGCCGTATTAACTAGTCGAGTGGGAGTGAGTTAGTGCTGGACTATGGTTCCCGTTCTTGGCTCTATATCAGAACAAAGTAACCTATATGGGGTGTGGTTCTGAATTTCATAAGAATACCCTTCAAATAAAACAAAATCAAACTGTTATTACCCTTTCTACCACCTCTTCATGATGAAGGCTCAAGGTTATCATCATTATTACAGCTTACTTTTACTTGTTTACCAGTAGTAATTTCGATATATAAGAGAAATAGTGGATACTATAAATTTCACTTCATTTGGATACATATTTAAAGCCAAACTTAACCCTGCCTTAACCCTGCAATGTCAAGATTGCAATGTCATTTGGTTCTATTAAGTATGTCTTATGTTATGTCTTGGAAGTTCAGCTACATAATCATCATACGTTAGGCATAAATATGATTATGCACACAACTTAGATAGAAAATAATATTGCTCCTAGTATTAACACGCAGTACAACATTAATATAACAACGATTGCAGATAGAATTCAGCACTAGAACATGATCTCTTTATTGCATATCACCCTTATCCATGATCACTTTGTAGCTCTCGTTGAATCAGATTTATATCATATAAGTTTTCAACATAATAAACATCTTAAACAGTATAACCACCATGGTCTACAGCTTTATCATAATATATAGTATCAATAGAATATTTTGTCTTGCTACTACTTGGTTAATGACTTAGCCAATTTCTTCTATTTGTATTCATGCTCGAATTATCGAAAAATTGGAAAGTTTATTTGTAGAAGAGTAGAGTCTTTGTCATGCGACATATCGATCATCAATTGGTAGACAACTTAATAGCCGAGTCATAGGACACAAAAGGTATTACTCAACCTTAGCTAGCATTAACCTTAAGATAATCTTGACACTTGACCTTAATCTGCCTTGTTACTAATCTGACTCAGCTGATCTTTTTTTTTTTGTTGCTTTTTGCTAGCTTAAGCTAAACATTATATGTTGTGCAAACCATAAAAAACAACAATTTGATTTGCCAATACAATGGTCAAATTAGTTCTATTACTATCAAGGTCACTAAGATCAACTTTGAGAGATGTTTTAGTAATTGTTTCAAAGTTACATGCAACTAGAACTTACTCGGGAAGAATTGCTTGAACCAGGGCATACATCATATGAAGCTTCTAGACATCTAAGACATGTAGTCAAGAATTTTAAAAAGCAGATTCCTCAAATATTATGAATATGTTCTTTATTGTCCTGTGCTAAAAGCATGCACATGAGAAAGTGAACAATGCATTTGTAGATAATAGTAATATATATCTATATTCAGATAAAAGGTAATAAATTCTTTAGATATTGAAATTAGTGGATATAATAATAACCAGTTATTACTTGTGCTTATCTCTGGTTTTTCCTCATTGTGATGTCCGGGAAATTTCCTATTAGTCAGTTGCATGTGCACGGGTCCTAAACTCTTTTGCCCCTTTTTGAGAAATTGCTCATTTTGCTCATTGAAATGGTTGTAAAGTGTTTCATATGTGATATTTTCAATTAATGAGCAACTAGCAAAACTTCATTTTCAGCCTTTATTGTGAATTTCCTTCTATGCTTCCTTTCTTATTTATTCGATTGGATTACCTTTTCAAAGGCACTAGTTTGTTAGCTACTTTATGCATGAATTTTAAATAAGATGTTCGTAGACTAACTCGTGCTTATCTACTTTTCATCCCTTTTTCAGTGCCTCCATGGAGCTGTGCCCCATCGTTCATGTTTATACTTTCCTGTACGGCTCTACCACTGGATGGATCCTCAAATTGTTTTCTTTCGCCTCCGTTAATTTATTTCCTTCCTGGACACAGATCCAAAGTGTACAACTATGTTTCATAACTAAACTTAAGTGCCATCTTAAGGGCATCATTGATTTTTAATCTTTCTCCTCTTGGTCCCAAGTGTGTTAACCTACTTCAAAACTCTTATCCATTTACCCAGCCATGTAGTGCCTGTGGATTGACAATACAGATGTCAATTTTTGCAATTTTGCAACTGAAACATCTGTACCTGAAAATGTCGATATTTGCACGGCTAGGAGTGCACAAGTTAGGTAGACGCGGGTTCGCATCGGAAAGGTTAATTTTAGTTTCATACTTCCATGATTGGTTAGGGTACCGAAAGTCTTTCCAGGAAGCAAAGGAAACCACGTATATAGACTTTATCACAGAAAATTTTGTTTTTTTTATTTCTGAAAGGGAGATTCAAACACACAGCATTCGTTCTTTTTGTAAAAGTGGGATGGGAAAAAGAAAAGAGAAATTCGCTTTTCAAACTTTTGCCATATTAGCTGCAAAGCATATTATGGGAAATGGCTGATAAAGATGGAAAGCAGCAACAGCTTGGCTTGTGCTTGTTGGCTAACACAGCTGCACTGATCTCTCTCTCTCTGGCTAGTTCAAGTCTAAAGCTCGAGCCAACCTTGCTCCTACTTTTCCCTAACAGGAGAATTTGGATTGCTTACGTACGTATTATTAAAGCATATATGCCCACCAGACAAGAAAAGCACGAGCATCTACTCTCATTCTATATAAATGGATGAAGGAAGCCATTGTGTTTCTACTATATACTGGAGTTCCCGTTCTAAGTTCTGAATTCCAGCTGAAGAGGCAGTTAGTAGTGATAATAATCTGTTTGGTGCCTGGCTATCTGGCTCACTCTCTCAGCATCACTATACCAACACAATATCAAGTGTTCTTCTTCAACTACAAACTGACCTAAAATGACTAATGTAGGTACTCTCCATCTTAATCTCTGTTTTTCCACTCTAGAATGAGTCTTTATTGAGAGTGGTCATCTGATTTTGTTGTTAGGTGGTGGAGTTAAAAGTGGGCATGCACTGTGAAGAGTGTATCAAGAAAATCAGAAAGGCCATCAAGAAGATTGAAGGTATTTTCTATTTCGAAATCATTTAAATCTTTTATTCATTCACCCTTCTAGAAGTGATTGCGACTGAAATATTCTTCCTCAAATATAAAAAATGATGTCGATCATCACATAATAAGGATAATCCTAATGACGCACACCCATTTTATAAGTTTAAGGAACCAGCTCCTTCCGTCACTTGCTATTAGACCATGTTTATTTATTCGCAGCAGCTTTTAATACACTGAACTCAGATGAGTTATTTCAGAGGGAGAGTATTATTTGGTCAAACGCCATTTGAATTTCAGAGGGAGAGAAGTTAGTCAAATGTCAAAATTTTCAAGGTTTTGACCGTTGAAAAATGGATTTTGATGAAGGTCCAAATGAGTAATTGTGAAGTCAATATGACCAAGAATTTAGTACTTGATCAGCGTCCCAAGAAATGATTTGGTTTTGTTTTGATGCTTGCAGATCTTGAGACATACGATTTTGATATAAAGAACAACAAGTTGACCGTCTCCGGTAACGTTACACCTGAAAAAGTCATTAAAGTTCTTCAGAAAATGGGGAAGAGTGCTAGCATTTGGGATGAAGAAGAAGTCCTGATGACTAACTGAATGAATGGACCGGACAATCTAAGCTGTTTGATTATAATATTTTTATATGTTTTCATATCATACTTGTGCTGCCTAGTATAAGTTATTCGTCTGCGGGAGGGTGACTACCGCTACTTCGTGTACCATGAGAAACTTAGAAGTTTTGAAGGTTTCGCTTTGTAATATTTTCATGGATCAATACTAATTAATTTATTTGTTCGCCGAGTAACATATACAGAGTAATAACTGTAGACTTGGGTGGGATTCCATTCTTTTTCAAAATTTTCTAATGTGACTTTGTAGGATGGGGAAGAAAACTTGACGAGGAATTGAACCATATATACAGTACTCATGTTCTTTTACGTATCATATGGGACAGGGAAGAAATCTTGACCCACTTATTACGACGATGTTTCTTCTTCTTGTGTATCGTTGAGTTGGTGATCCCCCCGGTTTGTTTTCTCCATAAATACTCAATTCCGTACATGATTGTTTCGCCACCTAGTGATAATGCAAACATTGGATTAATTAATGCATGAGACGTAGATTTTCTTCCAGGGATCACGTTTGTACAAAGTTTGTCTAACCTATCATCACGGACACAACATGATTTGGCGAAGTTAAATGGGTTTTGGCCTTTTAGTGAAGTTTGAAATCATTATTAGATAATATCGATCATTAGTAAGAAAGTATCAATAAATCCACAGTTGCAACGCAACCACTGGGGGTGAGTGTAGTTTGGATTGGTCATGTTTTCATCTTATCCGTGTCCAATTCAATGTATGTTGGATTTCAATTTTAACATCCAAAATTCTTAACAGCGCGCATAAAAAACTGTCAAAAATAAATAAAAAAAAACCCGTAAAAGCTTTCACAAAACCAGGGGCTCCTACTATTTTTTGCGGGGCTCACCGTGACCACACTAAAAACTGCGCCTGTATGCGGTTTAAAAATTGTCTAAAACGACGATCTGTTTAGAAGCACTGTTTTAACTTTTGCATCCGATCCGACATCCCACGAATTGGATACGGATGACCCATTGAGTTTACTATAGGATTAATACTTATATGCTAAGACAAAATTAACAAAACAACTTAAAATTTTGCTAACGTTACCATGATGTTTAATTTAATTGAAATACTCAAACTTTTATTAATGTTTTCTTTTACTTACCCATCGAATACTAACAAAGAAACTCACCATGAAATCCTAATAAAGAAACTTATCAATTTCATTTAATAATAATATTTCTAGTTCTATCTAATATAAGAATGTCAAGATATTTATATGGAATTTCAACTCAACAACTAATATCAATATTAGTAAAAAAGATAACCATATCGAAAAAGAATAATTATTAACTCAGAGGGTGTGGATGCCCAACGGATTTTCAACTCAGCACTCGCATCCAATCCATTAGTGTAGTACCAGATACCCATAAAATACGGATGGTCCGGTTCGAATCCGCGAATCCTATCCCAAATGCTCACCCCTAGCAACAACGGGTGTTCTCAGGCCATTTTAATAAAAAGTTCTCTAAGCGACATCTGTTAAATTCCATGAGCCTAACTACCTCGAAAACTGGCTTACAAGGTTAAGGTTGTCCAAGGCATATGCACTTCATAAATCTTGGGAATCTATGGGACTATACTTAACACTCCCCTTCACACGGACTCGTGGGCCAAACAAAACCCTTACTGGATCACACACGAACACGAAGTGAAGAACAAGAAGAAACAACAACCTTAATACGTTACACAATCCCTTAACTAACCTGGAAAACCGTCTTACAAGGTTAGAATTGGGCAAGGCATATATACTTCACAAATCCATGGAAGTGGGGCTATACTTAATTAACAATATCCGCTGATTATTTTCATAGATAGCTCTATGTCTGTCCATATTCACGGAAAAAAAACTTAAATTCTCAAATCAAATCCTTGGAATTAGAGAAGGGTTTTTTGGGAATTTTTTTTTTGCCCTTGGCTTATCGTGTGCTGAGTTGTAAAAGATTAGCTTTATCGTACAAAGAGATTGTATTCATCTAATAATAGATAAACAAAGTGGTACTTAAAAGAAATAATAATTTTTATTAAATTCAGATATTAGCACAATACTAAAAAAATAGATATTAAGGTTGATTTTTATGGTCATTCAACTTCAACATTCGAGTTGAAAAACTGTTGTCTAAACCTACCATCCAAGCTGCGGATCAGGAAAATGCTTCAAATGAAATTTGAATCAAGTTCTCTTCACCAACCATTTGGTGCAATAGATTACACTGTCACACCCAAATATTTGCACAAAAAAATCTGATCCATCGGATGAAAACTTCTGTTGGATCACCCACGGATCTATTATTTTCGTCAAACTATTAGGCGTAATTTACTTGAATCAAGTAAAATCATAAGATCTAGAATCCAATTCAAACATACATATATAAATGTGTAGCTATGTATTACAAGCTCTCTGGAAGGTTAGAAACAAGTAAGTGTTAGGCAAAAAAAATCCTCATCATTAAAGAAGATGAGTTGTGGTTTAGTTATATTATTCATCAAGTCGTAGATGAAAGACCTGATATTATCCCAGTTCAGAAGAAGAAGACTAGTGCTAGATGGAAACCTCCTGATGCTAACTGGACCAAGCTCACTGTTGATACCGCGTTTCTTGATCTTATTGTAGGATGGGCTGTGGTGGCTAGGAATTCCAATACGCATTTTAAGGGTGATGGGACAAACAGTCAAAAAGTGCTTAATCATCCTAAAGTTGAAGCTAGGGCCGTGTTGCTGGCCACTGAATTTACTATGTTGCTTCAGTTAAAGAAAGTCATTATAAAAACCGATCAATGTTGAGAAAGTAATCATTATGCTTACGGACAAGGAAAACTATATTCCTTAGAGAATCCATCACATCATCATTAACTTATGCTACTAAGGCGGAAGATGTGATGTTAATTTTTATCCAAAAGATGGGAAACTTTGTTGCTCATACTCTCACAAGTTACACTTTTGAAAACCACTATAATGTCCAGAAGTTATCTTTTTTTCCCTCCTTCCTATATTTCTGGTATTTATTGTGCTGAGATTAGTAACTCTTGGCTAAACTTCTTGTTTTGATTTAGGAAAAAAAGATTTATTGTGTTGAGATTAGTAACTCTTGGCCAAACTTCTTGTTTTCGTTTAGGAAAATAAGATTAACAAGGGTAGTCAAATAATATTTCTATAGACTTTCATAGAATTTTTATTTGAGTGACTCCCGAATATTCTCTGCAAATTTAGAGATTTTTAGCGATTTTTTAAGAGTATTTTAGAGAGTCTTTGTGACTTGTAGGGACAAAAATGAGATCTATAAAGAGTCTCTGTGATTTGTAGTGACAAAAAAATGTATAATATTTAATTAAAAATTCACAACATCTAGCGTTTTTTTAATTATGCACGTTATAATGTTAATTAAAGTACCACGAATATGTCTTCATTGTCAAAATAATCTCACCGTTGTCTTATGCTTAAGTTTTCATTCTCTTTATTCCGCTTATCCCATATTAAATTTTCTATGATATCTCGCCATTGGTTAGCATCTTCTCGTTGTTACCTAGGAAAGATATATGTTCTTCAGAATCTCTTTGATCAGTTTTATTTTGGGAAAGACAAGCGTGCTTTGAAGTGGCAAAGAGAAAGTTGGGTATGCACGAGGGAAAAGAAGAAGAGAGAGTAGATGTCCACTACATTCAGATGAGGTTAGCCGGAATACTGCGTCAACGGCCCGTTACTTGGTCATCAACTCAAAAAAAATACAAAAATAGAGAGAAAAATTGGTCTTACTCTCAAAAATAAATATTCCCCAAACTTCCAAGTCTCTCGAAATATCACCCTCTTGGGAAGAGATTTCTACCATGCTTATCTTCTTAAAAAAGTCATCCCAAATCTCTGAAAACAACAAATCAATATAACTTTTAATTCTCCTTCAAAATCCTAATTTTCATCCATGTCAGTTACAGGGAATGACTCTTATGAAATCCTAATCCAATAACATGGAGTTTTAGAGAATTTAAATGACTTAAAAAAATCTATAATCACTAACAAATGACATTAGGAGACTCTTCAAAAATCCTAATAAACTAACAATAGGTTTCGAAACTCTTCGGAAA
Source organism: Papaver somniferum (assembly GCF_003573695.1). Lineage (NCBI taxonomy): Eukaryota > Viridiplantae > Streptophyta > Magnoliopsida > Ranunculales > Papaveraceae > Papaver > Papaver somniferum. Next base: position 117,527,006 of record NC_039366.1, on the reverse strand, counting down.
TAATTCGAAATCTCATTTAACTACCTCTCTGTAAGTGACGTGGATGGAAATTTGAAACTTCGATCTTGTATCAGAGTTGGCCTAACACCCGATTAAGAAAACAATTTCGGCAATTTGTACATGTAACATTTAGCAGTGACTACTGGAGAGAGTTTGTTACCTAACTTCAATCACAGATTGAGTCTTGCTAGAGAACTTAAGATGGAAGAAATGAAAGATACTGATACTTATTTGGGAGTTACTTTGTTAATAGGCAGAGATAAGAAAAAAACCTTTAAACCCTTTATTCAGTCCTTTGGTAATAGACTTAAGACCTGGAAAGGTAAAACTATGAACCATTCTGCTAGAACTATAATGGTAAAGCATGTCCTCAATGCCCTTCCTACTTACCAGATGGGCTGTTTTAGAATTCCAAAAACTTTGATTGATCAAATGGACTCAATCCAAAAACATTTTTGGTGGGGGCATAGTGATAATAAAGGTCCCTGCTTACTAGGATGGAGTAATCTTAGTATACCAAAAGCTTTAGGAGGTTTAGGGTTTAGAAACCTGGAACATTTTAACACTGCTATGTTAACTAAAATGGCATGGAAAGCTTGTACTGATGAGGACTCTCTTTGTATAAGAATTCTTAGAGTAAAATATGGGAGAAATGGTAGCTTGCTCCACCTTGATAAGCTAAAAGATGACTCTTCTTGGCTTTGGAGAGGTATTTATTCTGGGCTTGAAGTTGTGCAACAACAATCCATGTGGATTGTTCAAAGTGGCACCAAAATTAATATTTGGCTAGATAATTGGGTTATTGGTCTCAATAGTCCACCTGTCCCAATTGTTGGACTATCTAGCCTCTTTTCTTACACTCTGATTTGTGAATTGTGTATGCCTGGTACCAGGATTTGGAATCATGAGCTCATTTATTCTCTCTTTAATCATGAAACTTCTTCTGCCATTGTTAGCATGAATGTTCCTTCCTCTGATGAAGATTATCTTATATGGAAACCTGATAGGAAAGGCAAGTTTGCTGTGAAAAGTGCTTATAACACTCTCAATACTACCACAGTAAATAATATAGCCTCAAATGATATGATTCCTAAGGAAGTTTGGAAGAGTCTCTGGCAATTCAGGGTGCCACATAGGGTGCAGCTTTTTGTATGGAAATGCTTAAAAAACATTGTCCCTGTAAGAAGCAGACTTGCAAGCTACATTTCTGACATAGAACCTCACTGTAAGTTTTGTAATAGCAGTAATGAAACCATTGACCATTTGCTGATTGAGTGTGATTATGCTATGGGAATATGGAACTCCTTGCAGGTGGATATACTTACTACTACTCAGAGTTTTAACTCTTTACAGGACTGGATTGTTTCTTGGTTTACTACTACTGGGTAATCTCAAATTAAGCATGAGAAATACATTATTAAGCTTATGTGCACTGTCTGGTATATATGGAAGGATAGATGTAATTTGATTTTTCAAGATACTCATCCTAATAGAAGTAGTACCATCTATAGAATTCAACTTCTTACTTCACAGTGTACTGCTAATTTTAATGTTGTAGCTACCTCCAATACCCAGAATACATGTATAAAGGATTGGATGCCACCAGAAGATGGATATCTAAAACTGAACATTGATGCTTCTTATATTTCAGAAACAAGGAAAGGTAGTATTGGTCTAATATTGCATAGTCATGCAGGTCAGGCAATAGGAGTCAAAGGAGCTAATCTGGAGGAGGGGGTGGATGAAGAAGTAGGAGTTGAACATTTTGAATGCAAAGCTCTTATCTAGGCAGTAGATTGGATGAAGGAAGCTGGTTTCATAAAGTCATTTTTGAGTTGGACTGTGCTAATGTCGTGGAATCTGTTAACTGTGAAGAATCTAAAGTTCACTAGTTCAATCAACATCTAATAACTGCAGTCAGAAACAAGTTTTCAAGGAATAAATTTTGATTTTGCAAAGTAGTTAATAGGTCAAGTAATAGTGTAGCTCATGAACTAGCTAGAAAAGCTAGGCTTGAAGCCTTTTCTTACTTTTATGTTTCAAACTTTCCACTGGATATCTCCAACTGGATAGAAAAATACTATGTATTCCATTCCATTCACTAATAAATCCCTTTTAGTATAAAAAATAATAATCACAGATTGAGTTTAGGTATTTGTTTCACCAATTTCATTAGTCAACACACACTCTAGATAACCTAATTTAAACGTCTTTAACAACAAAACCATAAAGAGTGTAAACTCCTGGCTTCACTCTAGGGTCTAGACAACAGTTAGGTCTAACTCAACTGTTTTATTACTCAACTAAAATGTCCACGTTTAAATAAAATAGAAAATAAATACTTATGGACCCCACCAGCAACCACATTCATCGCAACTGATCAAGCCGCCACTTGTCTATAATGAATTTCTCGTCCTATTCCTATCTCTCCAATCACATTCCCATGAGGTGGCACGACGCACCTTCTTACTCAAAACAGCCGCCTATCTCCTTACTGCTTCAGAACATCAACTTTGACCTATTCCATTTTTCAACGGTCAAACTTTTCCATTCCCTCTGTTTCGAAGAAGCTACTTAAACAGAGTTGTTACGTAATCTGGTATCTCACTCACCCACACCTCACTTCCTCTTTACATATCACTAAAATTCACCTGCTCCTTCATCCTCATCACAATCATCATCAACTCATTCTGTCATCTCTAATGGCTTCATCACCTTCTTCACTGAGTCCTCATTTATCATTTCCAAACCAATTTATGATGAATTCTTCGTTTTCCGATCTTTTAACTAAAGATGATGAATCAATAAAACAAGGGTTGTTGTTTAACGAACAGATTGAATTTGGGTTTAAATCGAAATTCAAGTCGAATTCTCCTGCTTCGTTACCTATTGGTGGTTCTTGTCCTTCTCCTTCTTTCTATAATTTTCCTTCTGGTTTCTTGGATTCCCCTGTTCTTCTTTCTTCTAATAATTATCTTCTTCCATCACCAACTACTGGAGCTTTTCCAGCTCATGAGCAATTCAATTGGATGGGTAATTCTAATTCAAGTAACAATTATCAAATCAAACAAGAAGAAGAGAAGAAAATCAATGATTTTTCGTTCCGGCCATCGGTTACCGACACTCCGTTACAGAGTGGAGATTCAGAGTCCGACTATAAGCATTACCCACACCAACCAATTCAGACTCTAAGAGAACAGAAACGATCAGAAGATGGATATAATTGGAGAAAATACGGCCAAAAACAAGTTAAAGGGAGCGAAAATCCGAGAAGTTATTATAAATGTACTTATCAGAATTGTCCAATGAAGAAGAAAGTTGAAAGATCATTAGACGGAAAAATTACTGATGTTGTTTATAAACCTAGTAAAGATAGTCATAATCATCCTAAACCTCAACCATCTAAGAAATCATTAGCTGCAGCTGTTGCTGCTTCTCAATTAGTTCAGCAACCTTCTGTTTCTTCTAATTCCTATTCACAAACTGTGTCAGTTTCCACACAAGATAATAATTCCTCCATTTCGGTTGACGACGACGAATTCGATAACACTTCTCTTAAAAGGAGTAAATCAGGAACTACTGGCGACTTGGACGAAAGCGAACCCAAATCTAAAAAATGGTTAGTATTTTTGATTGCTGTTGAATTTTGCAAGCATTTTCGAGAATGAATTTTTTGAGATTTTGTATTAATGATTTATTTGGTTCTCTCTGTAGGAAAAATGAAGGAGAAAATGAGGTATTGTCTGGGTACGGGAATAGCAGAGTTGTGAAAGAACCAAAAGTTGTTGTTCAGACAACAAGCGACATTGATATTCTTGACGATGGGTTTAGATGGAGGAAATATGGACAGAAAGTAGTAAAAGGAAATCCTAATCCAAGGAGTTACTACAAGTGTACGAGTTTAGGGTGCCAGGTCCGGAAACATGTCGAGCGCGCAGCTAACAATATAAGATCAGTAATCACAACATACGAAGGCAAGCATAACCATGACATTCCTGCTGCTAGGGGTAGTTACAGACCTTCACACAACAACAACACCAGCAGCAGCAACAGCAACAACAGCAGCATTACCAATGTTGCAATGTCTACTAGTAGTAATGAACAAGTGCCGTATACATTAGAAATGATGCAGAATTCGGAGAATTACGAATATGGTTCGTACATGAATCAACAACATAATGTAGAGAACACATTTTCGGAGACAAAATCAGAACCGATGAAAGATGATGTGCTTCTCGAGTTGTTATACTAAATGTGCCTAGCTATCGTGAAAGATATAAATAGCTATGTGTATATACTAATAAACAGTTGGAGTATGGAATTTTGTAACTTGATATCAAGAAGGAAGATATTAGTGTTTTTGTTATTGATCGCATTGTAGGAGTTGCCAAGGTATGAGATTCAAATATGTTGTAGTGTACATGTAAGCTCTGGACAACCTTAAGTCCTTGGTTTTATGATAATGGAATTCTTATTTATTTGATACACCTGCAAATTGTTCCATTCTCAGCAGATTTTTCTTTTTCGGTCTCATGGTGCAGCTAGAATCAAAATCAAAAAATAAGAAAATGAAACGGAACACATGTATTTTATTTTTATTTAGAACTTAGAAATAGTTTTGATTGGAGAGCTTAAATCCAGAGATAAGAGCAGAAAGTGCAAGAGTAACGAACGCAAAGAAAGTCATGCTAATGGCTGATGCCGATGAATCCGTAAATATGTTATCTGCACCTTCCCTCATTCGATTCGTCATTGGAATTGCAGCCGACGTTGCCGATATCAATAGATATGCCATAATCTGTTGGCCAAGAAAACAACAACCATAAGATTATGTTTGTAAAATTAACAAAAGGAAACTCAAATATTGATTCAATTAAAATGATGATGCTGATTTTCACCTGGTCACCAAAAAAATCTAAAATGAAAGCCTTTGGCTGCGAGATAAAATCTTTTCCTGTGCGAATTCGGTTAACTTGGTGGAAAACTTGAGCCCCACAGTACATGATTGCCAGGATTGATATAGCTAAGCAATATCTGGTGATGGCAAAAACAAAAACATCGTTATTACAGGTTAATAATGCATTCAAGATATCCTGCATAATGATGCTAAACTATGAATAAAGGAATTTCGAGTAATTTACCGGTATTCCTGGTACTTGTCGAAATCCTCCCAATCACCATGCTTATTACTAGCCATAATTACAAAAGCAAGGAATGAGAAGAACAAAGTTCCACCTCTGAGAAACAATGAGCCTTTGTTTAACAAATTTTCTTTCTTCCATCTTCGGAGAATCGATGAAATCTCTGTCAATGATGCTTGGCTTTCAACGTCAGCCTCAGGTGGAGGAACTGCTGCAGCAGGAGATGGCTGTGCGGGTTGTTCCACAATGGTGGGATCACCTGAATTGGCCTTTTTGGGAGGGTTCTCTGACGTCTCTACGCCGGAACTCCCCATTTTCTTAGATTGTTCCAATGTTTCACCATCAGAATCATTCACCATTTTTTACCTGCCAAAATGCCTTGGTTTATTGTGGAAACTAATTTTAGAAAGCTATGAATTAAATTTTAATTTTCCATCGCATGGAACAAAAATTTGTTAAGGCCAACTAATAACCGTTTATATTTAGTAATGATGAGGAGTTAGTTACCTTAGTTCGGTTAATAGAACATCGGAAGTTCGAAATGACCCGTAGAATGTTGGCTTGCTCAGTACATTCAAGCTTTTCTTGAGAAGCAGACAGAAATGCATGATTTTGCTCGAGTCTCTCGACTCTTGCGAGATTGGATTTATGTTGGGCTTTCAAATAAATGAAGCCCATAACAAGGTTAAGCTTTTTTTCTAGAGAAACAACTGCACGGTAACTGACTTTTACAAGAAGAAAACAGACTACTATCTCCTAAAAACAAACTCGCAATTTCATAGTAACTGTTGTGTAGACTAAAGATTACACCTAAAAAGATAAAAAAACAAAAAGTAAATCTTGAACACAGGCACATAACGACACAAAAGGCAAAGTCATAAGTAAATCTTGATCAGTGAATACAGGCACCTAGGGATGAAAATAAAGCCCATTTACTTTAGGGACCATTTTGGGGACTGCCGGACTGGTCATATATGTGAGGACTGCTTCCATAATAGGTCATCTATGGTCATGGGATAAGGGGGTGTCCAATTACTATTTACTTTTTCTTTTAATTTTACTTTAGCACCCTCTCCACCATAGAAATCTAATTTATTATAGATCAGTAAGATAGTGTTTGGATATCAGAAGCAGCAGAAGTTAGTCCCAGAAATCAGAAGAATGGTTAGTTTGTTTTGCAAAAAGTTAAAGTTTTTTGATTCTAGAAGTCCATCCAGAATTTTATTTTATACTTCTGATTTTTTGATTTTTGAAGTTGAAAAGCAACTTCCAACATTGCATCCAAACACCCCGTAAATTGCTTTCGGTTCATAGATTTTGTTTGCCAGTAGGAAGTGGGATGGGGGCGCAACCTATAAATATCTTTTTATCGACAATCTGCTAGGTTTATAATAAAAAAACCTAACGGATTTTATAAGAAATTTTTACCAAATTGTAACTTACAAAACCGCCTAAGAAAAAATATGTTGATCTAGCTCATCTCTTTTCGTATTTCAAAATCATGAAAATCTGCTAAGTCGAAATATCATTTGGGTAATTTAGACTTTGAGTCTCGACTTTGTGGACCAACTTTGAGTTTGGGGTTCTGAAAATTTGTAACTTACAAAATCTCCTAAGAGAAACTATGTTGATCTAGTTTATCTCTTTTCGTATTTCAAAATCATGAAAATCCGCAAAGTCGAAATATCATTTGGGTTATTTAGATATTGAGTCCAAACCTTGTGACCAACTTTGGGTTTGAGGCTCAGAAAATTTGTGATTAAAGTTTCGGTCCTAAGACTTGAGTTGATCGTGTCGACATTTAAAAAGACGGTTTGATAGAAAAATGACCATTTTGGTTTTGTTAACTAAATAGAAATATACATATGATGTGAAACAAACTCTCAAGGAATAAAATTGAAATCGGTAGAGGATTAAAGATTTCATAGTTAATGGATTTCTTGACCATGGGTAAATAAACTTTCATTGTCGTCATACCAAAGAATAATTAATCATATATGTGTTAAAGAATACAGACCAATCAACTTTTGTAATTTTGTGATGAAGGTTATCACCAAAATTCTTACTAATAGAATTTGGGCCTTTTATGAACAAATTTATGTCAAAAAATCAACATGCTTTCATTGTAGGGAGATCTATTTTTGATTCAACTATCATTTGTAATGAAATTATTAATTCTTTTAAATCTAAAATATGGGACTAAGGGTTGGATGACGCTTAAGTTGGATTTTGATAAGTCTTATGATAGGATTAGTTGGCAATTCATTGCTAAAATCATAAATTGTGTTGGTTTCTTGGCTAAAGTAGTGAGTTGGATTATGTCTTGTATTAGTATTGTGTCTTTTCAAGTCTTAATCAACCGTCCCTCTGGTGTAAGTTTTACATCCACTAATGGGATGATACACGGTGATCTTTTATCCCCTTTAATTCTTATTTTATGTCTTGAATTCCTTTCTAGAATGTTATAACATGGTATTGATACTAAATATCTGCAGGGTTTTGTCGTTGCCAAGGGAGCTCATATGATAACTCACTCTGTTTATGCAAGTGATAGCATTATATTTCTCAAGGACAACTAAAAGAATGCATGCAACTTGAGAATGATTCTTGAAAAGTTTAGTAGATGGTCTAGAAAAATCATTGGTGATGATAAGTCTACTTTGATTCCCTCTAGTAATCTTGGTAGGAGCTTTGCTATGAGAATGGATAAGGATCTCAGTGTACATGTTGATAAAACTCCAGGTTAGTACCTTGGTATTTCATTACAATGGGGTAGAGTCTCTGAGAAAACTTATGTTGAGTTGCAATATAAGTTAAACAATAGAATTAATAGTTCTATAGAGGTATAAAACTTTAACATGTATGGTAGAATGTCCTTATAAAGTTTGTGCTTGACCCTATTTCTAACCATATGATGTATATTTTGAAACTCCCTGAAGGATTGATTAATAAAATTGATAAATTTTGAAGGAACTTTCTGTGGAATGAGGATAATTAAAGACTCTAAAAAGATACATAACATCCATCGGTTTACTATGTGCAGTCCTCTTGCTAATTCGGGTCTAGGATTAAGAGATATAAAGTTAAACAATATTTCCATTTTATCTAAGATGGCATGAAAAATTAGTGAGAGTCCTGAATCTGATGTTGCTTTAGTTTTAAAATCTAAATACTTCAATGATGTGGATTTCTGGATTCGTTATTAGGAAAGACTGTTCTGCGAGTTGGAGGAGCTTAGTTATTGGTAAAGAATCTCTAAATATTTTCTTAGGTGGTATATTGATGATGTAGCCGTGTGAAATTTTGGAATGACCTTGGTTCTCTGATCTTCCATTGGTTTTTATTACTAACATTGACCTTGAAAATGTGTCAAACCTTAAGGTTAGGAATGTGATCAATTCTAGTACTAAACAATGGGATCTTTCTACGATTGATGGGATTGTGTCTAGTCAAATGGGAGAAATGATAAATCTATTTGTTAAAGTATAGATCGGTTGAACCCACCAAGCATTGGTATGTCAAGTTTGGTTGTAATATTTTAGTGAACCAAAACTCATTTAAAGAGTCGCTTGATTATATATACTAGAGTCAACTTCGTATAGGTTAGCTAGAAAGTTACTAGGATATGAGACTTACAAGTATTACGTGAAGACTTGAAGAATGTGAAGAAGTAAAGAGCTACAACGACGACATCATCCTTCCACTTGAGGTTAGTAATATTTGACTTGAACTTTTTTATTCCTAAAGTATCTTTCGAATCGTGCATATTGAAAACATAACTGGGAAGTTGTGAATGATTATACTCTAGTTAGACATAGTATTAATGAATTACAATAAGAAGTATAACGTCTATCTTTCGAACTTCGTATATAAGACATTGACATAATCTTATGAATTCTATTGTGATTATGTATGGTTATGGGTGAAGATTTCGTCCTAGGAAACAATGTTTTACATTCGTTTAAAGGAAGTACAATTCATAAACTTGTTTTATGAATCGAAAGGGAAATCACTAGGCTTATTGGTATTGTTATTCATTTTAAATATTTGGATTACCAGTATGTGTGTTTAGTATAACTTCTCATAACTTTTTTATGTATCTTGGTAAAACTATTCACAATGCCTGACTTTTGTATTGGTATGACTTTTATTAGTGAATAAGTAATCACCTGAGATGGTATGATCGATATGTTGTAATTGGTATGACCAACTCTAGACATTGGGGAACCGATCCTAGTAAGAGGTGCAACCGATCACAAACATTGGGAATCGATCCTTGTAAGAGGTACAACAAGTCTCAGTAATTGGTAACCGATCCTATGACTTGTGCAACCGAATACAAGTTAAATACCATAAATATGTGGTAACCGATCCTAGTACCTAGTCAACCAATTTTTAGAAAGCTAGTGTGACCGATCCTAGTACCCACATGGAGGCAGAACTAAAGCTTTGTGTTTTGGTAGAACCGTGAAACCCATTAATGGTGATTTGATATGATAATCAATCACATAGTTCTTGGAAGTCAGATGAACCAATTCTAAACTTGTTTGGAAGTGTGGCAAATCGGTTCCAAGATTGTAAATATGAAAAAGGATTTACAAAGTTAAGATGTCGACATACTTTGAACATGTGTAGTAACTCTTATCTTTTATTGTTCAAAGATATTCCTTAATAGCTAAAGGAAAATCCCGGATCGAAATAAATTGAGAATCTTTTAATTCAGGTTTTTAGTTTTTATATGCTTTTAATTTCCAGCAATTAAATGCATATCTTTAGAAAATAAAAATTATTAATGTGCATTTACTAATTGGATATTTTCTACTGAGTTTTCGGTCAATATTTGGACAGTGCTTTTCCAGGAATTACGAAAACCAATTTTTTCCTTTATTGCATATCTTTGAGAATATTCGATTTTGGAAATTCCTTGGTGTCCAAACTTCCTTGGTCTATAAATATTGAAGTTTGCATTTCAAGCAAACTAATCCTCAGAGCCAGCAAAACTACCTAGTTGCGCTGTTACTGGTGGAGCCGTCTATTCGGAGAGGAAGTACCCTAATTAGGCGAAATCTCTTACGACCGCTCGTTTTAAAGACTTCTTTGGGATTGGGAAGCTCTACGAGTACCGTTGGTGGGGAAATAGATAATTGCAGTTTATTATTAGTTTTCAATTGATTTGATTGACTAACGGTTGTTGAACTTTGGTTGCACCTAGTTTGTTTATCCATGAGAATCTTCTCTTCTGATATAAGATTCACTCAAACTAGATCGAAGTATCGACGGGGATCATTAGAACTGTTTGTAGATCTAAAGACGTTGTGTGATAATCCATTGTTAACAGACTCCGTTCTGTGTATGATTGATCACAAGAGATTCAAGTTGATTGTGTGCGGGTGTTTATTGAAGATCTAAGAAGATTTGAAGACAAAGAAGATTTCTTATTTAAGTTCATAATCTTGGTGTGCACAAAACTTGATCGGCTGGGGATCCAACTATAATCGGTTTATCTTTGTGATAACCTTGATTGATTAGTTGAGTAGATCGACATCAACACAATTCTTTGTGATTCAAAGTATTGATTGCATAGTCTAGACAATTACTTTGGTAGTTGTTTAATAGATAGATCTAAGAACCTGACAAAGGAGTTTATTGGGATAAATGGAAGAGCCTTTTGTCAAACTCATATCACTTGTTTGAAAAGAGTTGTTACCGCACAGATTTGTTGTTCCTTTACTGTTTGGAATACGAACCAAAGTAATTGTTCCAAGTGCGTGACTTATTACAAGTTGGAGGTGCAGGGATACTGAGGGAACTAGGTGAACTATAGGTTTAGTTGCTTGGTCTCAACTATACGAAGTTGGTTTAGATTTTATATAGCGGCTTAATTCTGAGAGTATTCAATTCTGGACTAGGTCCCGGGGTTTTTCTGCATTTGCGGTTTCCTTGTTAACAAAATCTTGTCGTGTCTTTTACTTTTCTATTTCCGCAATTATAATTTTTTTATTATAATTAGAATTAAAATACACAAACATTAATTCCTAATTACTTGATAGCAATCCTATTGTGTTTGGTTAATATTAGAGCACTGCTCGGTCGAACTCGCATGCGTTGATATCGCAAGCATGTTTGTCAATGTTAGTGATCAAAACTATAAGTCTTGATTTCTAGCCTATTTATAGATGTCTCGGACTAGGACATAGTTAGTGTAGTTGAACTTAGATTTCACAGAGTTCATCATTTGAAGACGAAGAACTACTAAGGGGAGCTTGTGGAACTTCTTCGACAAAAGGTATGTGGAGACTTGAACTCATCTATCACTTGGAAAGTCTATTTATACTATCTCCTATATTGAGACATAAGTCGTGTTAAGATATAGTTTTCTCTATACACATTTGAAATTTCGACCTGAGTATATCTCGCTTACATATTTCTCGAAATATGTGTTGGTAAGCTTTCGCTTCGACCAAGTTCATCTTGTATCATGAGAAAATTGCCGAGTAACATCTTAATGGTTTGTGTGATACAATCATTTGATGTAGGCTTGGAATGTTTCGATAATGATTATTTCAATATCTTGAAAATTGCTTTGATGCTAATAATGTGTGAAAACGGCTATTGCCATTATAGAAGAATGTTTCAATGATTGAAATAAAGAGTTGAGAATGTAACCATGTTTGGATATAAGCATATATAGTGTGTTCGCACATTAGTGTATAAATCCACAAACCGGGAACCAAGTGTATGCATATGTGTGTATACCAAATTGGTGAAGGAGACAAGATAAGTATGCGTACGGGTGGTTACTTTGTCAAATCGGTCAGTTCATGGACTTAAACATTTAAATCATAAGGAATGCAATCTTTGCAAACCGTGGCTATAATGTTCATGATTGATTCAAGTGAATCAAACCGATTTGGTTTCAATTGTGTTTTCTATAACAATTGAAAAACTCTTTAACTAGTTTCATTTGAGTCATTTGAACTAGTTATGGTTGAGATGAATAAGGTTGATATGAGAGTAATCATATGGCTAACCTTGGTTAACTGTTTGTGAACCAACATGGTGTACACGTTTAGGTACGGTTACACAAACCTAAATGAGGGTACATTTCATTTATGTGTAACAAGCTAAGTTTGATCTAACAGTTGAAAGATATTAGCTTGGTTGAATCAGGTTTTTCATCTAACAGTGATTATTGAATGCTTTGTTACCAAGATAACTTGGATTGCAAACCCTGATTTGAAAACTATATGAAGGAGAACTCTAGCAACTGGGAAACCTAATCCCCACACCTCCTGTGTGTTACTAGTTGCATAACTAGGTTTCTTCTCGAGACCCTGTAGGTTAAAGACTTGAAGACTTCATTGGGATTGTGAAGCTAGACCCAACTATTATCTTTGTAGTTGCGTGATCTGATCTTGCTGTTTCTATCGTGTTGAGTACAATTGAAATAATTGGCTCGAGATTTTATATCTCCGATAGACAAGATAGAAAAGTAATCACAAACACCTTCGTCTCATCGTTTGTCATTCCACAATAATTTGTTTCGCTAGTCGATTAAGTTTATTGTGAGGTGATTGATAATACTAGGTTGTTCTTCGGGAATATAAGTCCAGTTTATCAATTGGTTCCTGTTCACCTTGATTTATCAAAAGACGGAACAAAACGCATAGTTATACTCGTGGGAGGCGGATTTATTCAATCCTATAGACTTTTCTGTGTGAGACAGATTTTTCTATCAAGTCTTCGACTTTGGGTCGTAGCAACTCTTGGTTGTGGGTGAGATCAACTAAGGGAATCAATTGCGTAGTATCCTGCTGGTAGTAGGCTAGTGTATGTAGTGGATTAATACAGTGTGGTGTTCAATCTGGACTAGGTCCTACGGTTTTTCTGCATTTGCGGTTTCCTCGTTAACAAAATTCTGGTTTCTGTGTTATTTCTTTTCCGCATTATATTTTGTTATATAATTGAAATATCACAGGTTGTGCGTTAAGATCAATGAATTAGAATATCCAACCTTGGGTTGTTGATTTACATTGATTGACACTTGAACATTGGTCTTTGGTACCGTTCAAGTAACTCCTCTTATTCAATCGGGCTCGCAGATTTCTATTTGTTGTTTGCTGATCGAATTAAGAGTTAGAGATACTAAACTCTTTGATATAATTTATTCTAGATTGAGTCTAACTGTCTAGTTGATTCTCTAGAAAGTGTATTGGAGTAAGTACTCTCAGATTGCCAAACGAATTATTGGGTGTGGTTGTTAGACCCCCACAGTTTCAATTGGTATCAGAGCAGACAAACACATTAAAGACCTAATAAGTCTGTGTTTGTAGCGATCTGAGGATGGACGATATTGTCTCTGATAAACGCATCGCCAGAAATAAAAGTTCTGTTTCTATAAAGTCTATTAAAGAGAAAGATTTGTCAATCTCGAATATAGAAGACCCTTGTGTTCCGAAGAAACAAACATACATTGACAAGTGTTACCCTGACTACTTTACTGACGAGTCTGACTCTGAAGTTAAAAGGAATACAGCCAAAGAGAGTACAGTGATTCTGAAACTTGTTAGAATCCAGGCTGATAAAGTCAATCGGTTGAAACACAAAGTCAATGTCCTTGTTAGTATGGTAAATGAGCGTGACTCTCTTCTAAAAATCCTTTGTGAGGAAAACGCCACTGTATGTCCTTCACAGAACTCTCATGAGGAAAAACTCATAGAGGATGATTTGTAAATTGAACTTATTTTGAGTAAACTCTTTGTTCAAGAATGTTCGAAAGAGTCCACAATACCAACTGCTTCTGATAAAACTGTAAAAGTCTCTGTCTCAGAAGCAAAACAAAAATCCCTTCCTGTTGGAAATAATGTGGTTGTATCTTCCTATAATCAAGGAATGTCCACACCACTTGGAAGGAAGAAGTCTCCCAACAATAGTGTTGAGTCTGTTCTTTCTAATCACTCATGTGATCAGAAAGTATGTCTCTTTTGTGATTCAAAAGGTCATGGTGAACAAAAGAAGATATCTAGGTTGAATGACAATTCTTTCAGTCGTCTTCAACGCACCTTAGACTTAATTCTCAAAGGTGTAACTGACATTCGTATGTCTAAACCAATTGGCCTTAGTACTTACCCTGTGTATTCTACCAGGAAAGTCAGTTCGAAGTATTCTTCAAATGTTCAAGAATCTAACAGACTCCCCAATGCTGATCGATAAAGAAGAACTCATGATTTTTCTTCTTTCAAAAACAGAGGTATGAAAGACAACTTAAAAAGGATAATTGAAAGATATAAAGAAATTATCAACAGGTTGTCTGTTCCCTCTAGCCAAAGTTCTTCAGGTAAGAATCAACACTATGCGTCATATTCTGGTGATAGTAAATTTTATAACTTTTCACATCATAATGGTTTTCCTCCAAAGATCAGGAAGAAGAGGTTTAACCGGAAACGACGTTCATTTAATGAGCTCAAGGCTCATACTTGTTGTTAGAACACTGCTCGGTCGAACTCGCATGCGTTGCTATCTCAAGAATGTTTGTCAATGTTAGTGATCAAAACTATAAGTCTTTATTTCTAGTGTACTTATAGCTAAGTCTCGGACTAGGATAGAAAGTGTATTTGATATCTAGACTCCATGGAGATCATCATACAAAGACGAAGAACTACTCAAGGAACTGGTGGAACTTCATCGACTAAAAGGTATGTGGAGACTTGAACTTATCTATCACTCAAAAGTCTATCTACTCTATCTCCTATCTTGAGACAAAAATCGTATTGATATTTAGACTATGATAATACATATTTGCTATTTCGAGCCGAGTTTATCTCGCCTATATATTTCTCGAAATATGTATTGGTAAGCATTCGCTTTGGCCAAGTTCATCTTTACTAGTGACAAAACTCATATTAGTTTCAATTACTTGAAAATCGCTTTGACAAAAAATAGCTTGTGAACAACAACTATATAACGTCCTCTAAGAATGTTTCAATGATTGAAATGAGAGTTTATTATATAACCTTGAAAGGATATAAACATTGTGTGATAACTCATACGTGTGTAAGTCCTTATTCCTTGAACCAAAGTATGCGTACTTTGCTGCTCAGGAAAACCGGAACTGAAGTCCGCATACCAGTACGCGCACTGTCGGAAGTTCACATCCCTTGAATTTATGCTGGAGTTTGTGAACTGAAAACAAACTTATTCCGGGTACTTAAGTCCGCGTACCAGTAAGCATACTTAAGTGGGTTAGTTTCTAAAAACGATTATTCGTCAACTTAAACTTATATAAACTAAGGAATGCATATTTGCAAACCGTGGCTATAAAGTTCATGAATCGATTCGAGTGAATCAAATCGTTTTTGCTTCGATTGTGTCTTGTATACTTCTATAAGATTTAAGCAATTGAGAAACTCTCTAACTAGTTCATTTGCATTATTTGAACTAGTTATGGTAAAGAAGAATATGGTTGATATGAAAGTGCTCATATGGATAACCATTTGGTTAACTATTGTTGAACCAACTAAATGTACATGTTTGGGTACGGTTACACAAACCTAAAAACATGCATTTCATTTGTGTGTAACAAGCTAAGTTTCGATCTAACGGTTGAAAGATATTAGCTTGAATGTAATCAGGTTTTCATCTAACGGTGAATATTGAATGCTTTGTTACCAAGGTAACTTAGATTGCGAACCCTGATTTGAAAGACTATATAAAGGAGAACTCTAGTAACTGGGAAACCTAATCCCCACACCTCCTGTGTGATACTAGCTGTATAAGCTAGAGTCAATTCTTCTTTAACCTTAGGTTTCTACCGAGACCCTGTAGGTTAACGACTTGAAGACTTCATTGGGATTGTGAAGCCAGACCCAACTATTTTTTTTTGTAGTTACGTGATCTGATCTTATTGTTTCTATCATACTAAGTACAATAGTAAGATTGGATTGAGATTGATTTCTCTGATAGGCAAGATTAAAAGAACTCACAAACATCTTCGTCTCATCGTTTTTGATTCCGCAATATCTTCTTTCGCTAGTCGATTAAGATTATTCTGAGGTGATTGATAATTCTAGGCTGTTCTTCGGGAATATAAGTCCGGGTTATCAATTGGTTCATGTTCACCTTGATTTATCAAAAGACGGAACAAAAACTCGTAGGTATTTCTGTGGGAGACAGATTTATCCATTACTGTAGACTTTTTTGTGTGATACATATTTGTTTATTGAAGTCTTCGAATTTGGGTCGTAGCAACTCTTAGTTGTGGGTGAGATCAACTAAGGGAATCAAGTGCGTAGTATCCTGTTGGGATCAGAGACGTAAGGAGCGCAACTGTACCTTGGATCAGTGTGAGATTGATTGGGGTTCATCTATAGTCCAGACCGAAGTTAGTTTGTAGTAGGCTAGTGTCTGTAGCGGCTTAATACAGTGTGTGTTCAATCTGGACTAGGTCCCGAGGTTTTTCTGCATTTGTGGTTTCCTCGTTAAAAAAACTTATAGCGTCTGTGTTATTTCTTTTCCGCATTATATTTTGTTATATAATTGAAATATCACAGGTTGTGCGTTTGAATCAATCAATTGGGAAATCCAACCTTTGGTTGTTGATTGAAATTGATTGATCCTTGAACATTGGTCTTTGGTACCGTTCAAGTGTTTTCTCTTGTATTTAATTAGACTCGCAGATTTCTATTTGCTTGAGTTAGTATTGAATCGAGAAAGTGAGATATAACTCTTTGATATACTTTTATTAAGATTGAGTCTGACTGTCTAGTCGATTCTCTTAAAAGTATATTGGAATTAGTCCATACAGATTGCTAAGCGAAATATTGGGTGTGGTTGTTGTACCCCCGCTTTTTCAATTGGTATCATAGCAGGCAAACACGTTTAAAGACCTTACAAGTATGTGTTTGTAGCGATCTGACTCTATGGACAGAAATTATATCTCCAAAAACGTACCACCAGTCTTCGATGGCTCAAACTACTTATGGTGGAAAACTGATATGCGTGCTTTTTTTCAAGCTCGTGATTTTCAAACATGGGTACGTGTTATTAATGGCTATGATCCTCCGGTTAATACAGAAGGCGATGTATCTATACCGAAGGATATTAGTAGATATAGTCCAGAAGAAATCCTTGCTGCAAAGCAAAATTCTGACGGCTTAAATGCTATCTTACATGCCATTACCCCAGATCTTCAGCACCATGTGTGATACATGTGTATCTTCCTCTCCCTGAGAACTAATAAGCCTCATGACGGATTTAGGATAGAATTGTAATTCAGAAGGGATTGCTGATTTAAGGCAGTATTCCTATAAAAGGAAAATAGATTCCTAGGAGGTTTGAGAAAACCAAACCAAAGTAAGGAAGTATACCTAGATAACAAAATACTTCCTAGACAAGGTAATATTCCTAGAAAGGGAAATATACCTAGAAAAGGAAATATATCTAGAAAAGGAATTAGTCCTAGAAAGGGAAATAGTTCCTAGAAGATTTGACAAACCAAACCGAAAGCTATAAATAGGGATGTTTAGCTCATAGCTAAGATATCTGGAGTGTGGTTTGTGATATAAACATACTTAAATATAGAGTGTGGTTTCTGATACATACACACTTAGATCTAGAGTGCGGTCTGTAATACAGACACACCTAAATAAAAGTTTGTGAGGCAATATTAATTATTGCAAAAGCATGCTTAGCAAACAGTTTAAGGTTGATCCACTGTTTAGAGAGATTGTGAGCGTAACAAAGAGATAATTGTAATCATTTTCTTTTTCATAATCTAGAGAAGATATATTTATTCGAATCACTACTTGTAATCTGTTTTCTAGTTTTCGTCTATTATTATTCTAAATTCCGCCTCTATAATAATAGTCACCAAGGTACATAGATCGAAACTTATCAATGTGACTACGTGCACTAAGTCTAAATAGGCCTTGGATATCTTAGAAACCGTATTTGAAGGAAATACCAGTGAGAAAGAAGCTAGGCTTCAGAACCTAAATTCTGATTGGGAAAACCTTCGTATGGCAGATGAAGAAACATTTGATGAGTTTAATCACAAAGTGTCTGAAATTGTTAATGCATCTTTTGCATTGGGTAAGACCATTCCTGAAAAGGACATTGTGATGAAAATTGTCAGATCGCTGCCATCTAGATACGATTCTAAGAAGCATGCTATCGTTGAAGGAAATAATCTCGCAATGCCGTCCATAAATACTCTGGTTGGGAAGTTAAAGATCTTTGATCATGAGTATACGCCCAAGTGTAGCAAGGATGTTTCTTTCAAAGCACTAAAGAACACTAAATTACTTGATAAAAGTAAAAGTGTTTACATCTCTGAAGATGATCTTCAGAGGCTAATTCATCAGATGAAGATCTTGACAAGTCAGTCTCGTTGATCACAAGACAGTTTAGGGATTTTCTTTTGAAGAGAAGTAAACGGTTCTCCAGAGATAAATCCAAGTCATCAGATAAACCGCATAATCGTGTTCCTCCTAAAAATAGAGATAATGATGAAACTGATGACGAGGATATGCCTCAGTGCTTTAAGTGTAAAGGTTTTGGTAATTTTGCAAATGAGTATCCAAATCGAAAGAAAGTATTGTCCAATCGTCTTGATAGACATAGGTCTATGGATTCCTCTCAAAAGGAACATGGTGGATAGATTGTTGTTCACCGCAACACAACTTGATTGCGTTGATATGTGTATCTTGTCTCATGTGCCTGATCAAAAGAGACAAGGTCGTGTACCTCTCAGGCTTTAGGAAAAGTTTTTTTTTTTTCCTTTCTTAGTTTTGTTACAAAACTGGAATTCCCTGTCTATCAATAAAGGAGGGTTATTCTCGACAATTCTACTCTTTCTAGGGTTCAGAGTTGTGCGTGCACGAACCTGTTAAAGGTTACGTAACCCTACATTCCTTTTTCCTTCTCTGAAACTCTTTCCAAGACTACTTGTTGAGTTGAAATTGTGATTTCCTCTCACAAACCCATGCTCTTATGGATACTCCAAACATTATGTCTTCTGATGGAAAAGATGTCAATATGATTGTTAAGCCATCAATCATGACGGAAAAAGAGAAGTCTTTGTTGCCTCCAACTTTGAAAAGAAAAAGAAGGAATGTGAGGAAGACAAGAGTTGTTCCTTCAAACTCTCAGAAGTTTTCTGATGTTCTTGAAGAGTTAAAGGAGACAAGGAAGGAGATTCAGCAAATAAAGGCTTTTGTTTTTAGATCTTGAAATTCAGAAGGCACTGGTTCGACATCTTCAGCCTAGAAGATTTGTTGGAATTGACTCCTTTCTTCACGAACCATATGTACCCATGGCTGTTGACGACAAGGAGTTCGGGGACGATAAAGAATTTCTTCAAAGGTCTTAACATCTAGTAAATCTTCTGATGAGAATTTCTTTTTCTTGTTTGTTTAGAAGAATAACTAGAGTTTGGAATAGCCATTATTGTGATTACACATAGCTATGTCCAACGTTTTCATCTTCATGTTTTTAGGTTTATTGGTTTAAATTCTATAATTTTTTGGAAGATGATTTTTGCAGTATTAATCTTTATGGTTTTATATATTGCAATTTGTTATGGGATATGTGTGTTTTCGTCCGTGAACTATGATTGTCCCATACCTTGTCAAAAGTTGAGTCTTTCATATGTCGATATGGATGTATTGAGAAAATAATGAATGAACTTTTGACATTACAAAATTTTTAAGCCTATTGTATGTCATTATGCAAATATTGATGGAAGATATGATGAACTTTTTTTTACGAGGATTATGTCTATTATATGTCATTGCCCAAATAGAGATGAAAAATAGAATGAATCCTTGTCTATTCCGCAGTATTGATCTTCCCTGATCCATATTCTTATGTATATACTGTGCGACTCCGTAAGTTCTCTTATGTTGAGCATTTCCGATTAAATAAATCATGAGTTTTCTTGTGGTTAATTTTATTGAGTATTTTCTGGATTCAAATTCATATTCGTATGTAATTTGTTATGTCCAAAAAAATCCTTCTTTTCTTGTGAACGTAAGGTCGCTCTTGTTGTTCTTTCCGGAATGACATATTATGGGGGAGAGTTCTTAATTGAACTTGTGCTTAATTTCCAAATTTTTGTGGGGAGTGCGACTGTGGAATATTATAGGGGTTATCTTGTATCTTTATAAACTCCTTAATGAAAACATTTAGCTTCGGCTATATGATTGCATCTAAAAAGTTGATATGTGCTTGTGTTTGGTCATGAAATGTCTCTATGGAAATTTCATTAGGATCCCACTAGTTTTCGTACCTTTGCCAATTTTATTGACAAATAGGGGGAGAATTAATGTGTAGTTCACACTACAAATACATATGGTTTTCGGATCATTATGTAAGGGGGAGTGGTTTCCATGTGAGATGGAGTATTAACTAAGGGGGAGTGATACATATCACCATAGTATTGTTGTCGAAGTTATGATACAATTGAACTTTGATGATGTATAATAATACTATGACACTGTGTAACAATGATTGAGAATTCTTGTTTTCTCATTGTTATGGCTACGGATTTTCAACAACGATGATACTAAACTTACACCCTTTGGGATCATTGGAGTACTTGGAAGTGAAAAATTGATAAGTGCTTTATTTACATGTTTTGAGTGTCAATTCCATACTTGTTTTAGCTATATTTCTTGCATATTATCTTATATTATGTTACTTTTCTATTTATTGTCTTTTGTTAGGTGAATCATCCGAAAAGAAGTGAATTTTCACGTAATTAGCTACAAGTGGAGAAGGGCCAAAGACTAAGTAGAGCTCGTTCGACTTTAGGAATTCTTGTTATCATCTTGAATAGGGAGAAAAGGAGAAGCCAACAGCGAAAGAACGAGCTCATTCTGACGTCATATGAGAAAGTTATGGGCGAAACGAGAGATTAATCTTGTTGGTTATCCAAGACCGACAGTCAAACAAGAATGTTGTAGATTTTTAGCGGCACCCTCCAATTTTACTAAGGGCACGTCATCTCTTTCATCTCAGAGTTACAGCTCTGATGATTGGCGATGACGGAAGTGAGAAATGCTCGAGTCTCAACGGAGTAATGGAAGCTGATGGAGTTTCGGATGATTGATGGCAGTTACATGAACTCAGTTGGCAGTTGAGTGATCGGGGGCACTAAGACAAAGGAGGTTAGGCTGCTACTATCATCGACAACATTTGATTCAGTGGTTGATGAAGATGGAAGAAATAAGCATGCAGGAAATGATGTCCAGGCTCGAGAATCAGGTAAGGAAGGATATATTGGTTTACGAGGATGGGTATGCTGCTGTATATACTAGTGCTTGAGTTTCGAAGATTTGCTGCCATTAATTGGAGTTACGGATATGGTATCTACCGGTGATGATAGTGAGAAGTCTCGGTGATTGCCATTGATAGGGACTGAGATGGTTATTTCCTGTGGAGCTAACAGAGATGGGTCAACTATAAAACATGAACTGCAGGTGATGTTCGGAGGAGGATGAGCTGCTGATAGAAGGTGAGAAGATGTGAACCGATTAGTTGTATTGTCTCGACTCAGTCCATAGACAATCATTTTCTGAGAAAGGACTTATAGGTGGAAAAGTTTTAGATTGAGGTATATTTGGGTACCCTCGTCATTTCACTATTATGTTTTCCATTAGTGATAGTTGCAATGATTTTAGGATCTGGAGTCAAAGTAAAGATGGTAATGTCTTGGTTGAAGAGGCTTATAATTATCTCATATCCAGGAAAATTGGTATGAATGATACTAATTTGGAATATAAGTTTTTATGGCGCACCCAATGCCCACATAAAATCACATTTTTTCTGTAGAAACTTTTCCATAACAACTTTCAATTGAATGAATCTATTTATACGAAATGAATAGCTAATAATCTTGGATATTCTCCATGTCATAATGATTTTGAAACTATGTACCACTTGTTCTTCAATTATAGTAGCACAGTTGTTCCCATTTGTAATAAATTGTTTAGTATGACATGGAAGAGGTTTGATCTTGATGTTGTTGAAAAAGCGGGGGTCTAACAACACCACCTAATATTTCTCTTAGCAATCTGTATGGACTAACTCCAAAATACTTTGCTATAGAATAAACTAGACAGTCAAACTTAATCTAGATAAAAGCATCTCATGGAGTTAATATCTCTCACTTGATTTGATTTTTACTCAAGCTAAAATCAATAGCGAGTCTTTATCAAATACAAGCAATAACTTGGACGGTACCAAAGACCAATGTCCAAGGATCAATCAATATCAATCAACAACCAAAGGTTGGATTTCCAATTGATGATAACGAACGCACAACCTGTATTATTTCAATTATAAAAAATATAATGGGGAAAAGAAATAACACAGACACCAGAAGTTTTGTTAATGAGGAAACCGCAAATGCAGAAAAACCCCGGGACCTAGTCCAGATTGAATACACACTGTATTAAGCCGCTACAGACACTAGCCTACTCTAAGCTAACTTCGGACTGGACTGTAGTTGAAACCCAATCAGTCTCCCACCGATCCAAGGTACAGTTGTAATCCTACGCCTCTGATCCCAGCAGGATACACCGCACTTAATTCCCTTATCTGATCTCACCCACAACCAATAGTTGCTGCAACCCAAAATCACAGACTTGATAATAAACAAATCTGTCTCATACAAAAAAGTCTATCAATGGATAAATCTGTCTCCCACAGATAAACCCTAGGTTTTGTTCCGTCTTAAGATATGAAATCAAGGTGAACAGGTGTTTATGGGTGAAAACTATTTCTGCCAGTTTTGGTAATTTAGGGTGTGTGGATGAGAAATGAATCTAAACCCTAAACAAATGCACTGCACGGGAGTGCTTGTGATTTGAGAAATCAATATTGTACAATTCTGGCCTAAACCAAGAAATGGCCGCTCCAAACTTGCTTCGGTCACAAAGTGAAGGAGATGGGGTTGATCTTAGGGAGGGAAGCGAAAAAGGTGTTGATATTGTGAAGGTGTTGGCTGTGTATGACTTGTATCAGAAAGCTGAACTGGCTTGCAGAATGTAAGCTATCAGTTCTGGTGTTTGGATACGATTGTATCAACACTTGGTTTCTGTTGTCTTGTTCTTGAAATAGGGAGGGGAACCTATTTATACAAGTCATTGAGCCTTACCCACGTCTCTCATGGGAAGTGAAGAAAGTGGAGTGATGGAGTAGTGGAGTTGCGTGTGTTAGTGTCACACGATTAGTCTTTCCCACTTCTCCCATCATCACTAATCGTCCATGTCTTCCTGACACGTTCTTGTGATGGCGCGTTGTGCGCTGCACGCTGTAAACCGCCAGACCAATACCCCAGTATGTATCCCCCAGTTTGTGACATGATTAATGTCTCGAGTGTGTGGATCGTGGGACCCACAAAAGGTAGCATGTGATGCTAGATTAAATAACTAAGTTATTTAGGAAGTCGATATTTGTGAAATATCGTGTGTATTCTATGCAGGTAATGCATCGAGTATAATCAGCATGTGTGAAGCATCGCTGTTTTAAGGCTTAATGGAGTAAGTCACGGTTAAGCGTCTTAAAATAGATGCATGTCTAGCCATGTTCGAGTGATTGTTTGGAGGCTTTACATGTAAGTCCTGACTTGGCCGATCACTTTGTGTGGAAGAGTGGTGGACGGTGATCGTGGTGATGCCTCACTGGTCGCCTAACTCCTGTCTTAGGTTGTCCGTCCAAGCTGGTGAAGTTGGACGGACGAGATGGATTGCGACCCACATATGCGACCGTTGGATTAGGGTTTAGTAGGTGCTCAAAGGCCGCGCGTCATGCCTACTTCGGGCGCGCGTTTCGAGACGACCAAGCCTGGTCAGTCTTGGCCGATCACTCAGGCGTGCATACGGTGGGCTGGTGTACACCTCCGTACCTCATTGTCCCATAGAAACGTGATCTAAGCCACTCAATTTTTCTGGCGAAGTTGAGTGGTCGAGATTGGTTTGCGATTGGGAAGTGTGACCACGCCTAGTTTGGACGTGCGAATCGATGAAACCAGCTATGGTATGCCTTGGACGATCGGGTGTGGAGATAGATGGGCCCACAGTGATAGTGTTGATACTCACAGTACCTGCTTAATCTATTCCTAGAACCTCCATTCGAGCAGGAGAAAATGGACGCTCGTGATCGATTTGCGACGCAAAACCCTAATTAAGGCTTTTGGCCGGCCGCGTGTTAGCTAGTTTGGCTAACCGAAAATACGTGTTACATACCTCATCTGGAGAGGCCGAATGTATGGGGCACTTATTAGGCCGGTGCTGAGTGCGGTGGTATGTGTCCGACCATCTCAGGCTTGATCTAATCCATCCAGCCATGGTGGTAAAGTTGGATGGTCGTGATCAATTTTAGGTTTTTAGTGGACTTTTCTGCGATCCTCAATTCTCCACGCTGACCCAACTTCGGACAATCGTATATTCCAATCTGGTCAGGTTAGGGAAGAGTCGGTCATGTAGGTAGGAAGAAGGTTCGCCGGTATACAGGACAAGCTTCGTCCAACCAGTCATGGGATAATCTACGCCGTCCAACCATGCCGGTGAAGTTGGACGGTCGTGATGAATTTGAGACTGTCGTAGGCGGTCTTGTGCGCACGAGCTTTTCCAAGCTGCTCCACACCAGTCTGGATATCCCATTCTGGGCCGGCGTTTGGTGATTATTTTTTCAGGCGTGACTTTGCACCTATGTGGCCTACTTGCGCGGTCTTGATTGTTTCTGAGACTGATATGGACAGTCCAGATTCAAATATGCTTAATCGGGCTAGTATAACACCGAGATATGTAGCCTGTACGGGTATTTTGTGCATGCCTCATTATTAACACTTGGAGATTCATGTTACTCTGCTGAGAGCAACACTCAGTCGCCATGCCGCACTAATAATGAAAGTTCAGCGGGAACAACACAGGAAATACAAGGCTGGTCATGTATTAATTGATAATACTATAAATTCACAGGGTACAAGAGATTGTTGCTACATACTCCAACCTGGCTGAATTAGTAAAGTGGAGAAGTATTCATCACCTATCAGTGACTCTATCCTTTGCAGGATGTCAGTGCATAATTTTTTAGCTTTTTATACTTTTAGCCTTAAATAAAAATCCACCATCAACAACAGGAACCAATTGATAATCCGGTCTTATATTCCCGAAGAACAGCCTAGACTAATCAATCACCTCTCTACAATCCTTCCTGACTACACAGGCGGTTTGTCGAGGAATCAAAAACAGTGAGACGAAGATGTTTGTGACTTCTTTATCTTGCCTATCGGAGAACTCTCACGATCTCAAGCCAATCAAATATTGTACTCGTACGATAAAAGATGCAAGATCAGATCACACAACAACGATAAAAGTAGTATCGGTCTGGCTTCACAATCCCAATGAAGTCTTTAAGTTGTTAACCTGGTTTTAGAGAAGAAAACCAAAGGTTAAAGGAGAATCGACTCTAGCGAACGCACTAGTATCACAGAGACGTGTGGGGATTAGTTTTGCACAATTCTAGATGTCTCCTTTATATAGCCTTCAAATCAGGGTTTTTCCTTAGTTACAAAGCAATCCATATTCACCGTTAGATGAAAACCTGATTTAGATTCAAGCTAATATTTCTCAACCGTTAGATCGAAAACTTAGCTTGTCACACACACTTGGATAGACGTTTACTGGGTTTGTGAAAACCATGCCCAAACGTGTACGTGTATGTTGGTTCAACATAGTAACCCAAAAGGTTAACCATATGAGCAATTCATATTAACCTTGTTCTTCTTCACCATAACTAGTTTAATTGACTCAAATGAACTAGTTAAAGAGTTGTTCAGTTGCTATGATATCTTATGTAACTACACAAGACACAATTGAAACAAAGATGATTCGATTCGATTGAATCGGCTCATGAACTTTATAGCCACAGTTTGCATAAAGCATTCCTTAGTAATTTATGTTTCATGTTCAGAGCACATCTTTAGATCATAACCACTTAAGCTCACAAACAAGTTCGCGGACTTAAGACAACCGGTGTAGTTTTCCAAACTCAGCAGAAAATCTCGGCAAAGAGACTTTCGCCAGTTCGCGGACTTACACGCAAACGAGTTTTTAGAAAATCCCAGCAAGAATTCTCGGTATAAGAACTTCCGTCAGTTCGCGGACTTGGAAAAGCCAATTCCTCCGGTTTCTCTCAATCAACAAAGTTCGAAAAGTTCGGATTAAGGAATACATAGTTATGTAATCTAAACTCTCATTCCAATCATTGAGACATTCTCAGAGGACGTTATATAGCCGTTATTCACTGACCATTTCGCGTCAGAGCAATTCTCAAAGTAATTGAAACTTTTCATGACTTTCGTCACTAGGTGAAGATAAACTTGATCAAAGCGAAACGCTTACTAACACATGATTTCGAGATATAGATAGGCGAGATATACTCGGCCCAAAATATCAAATGTGTATGATCCAATCTATATAGCATACGACTTTTGTCTCATAAGAAGTAGGAGATAGAAGAGATAGACTTTTGAGTGGTAGATAAGTTCAAGTCTCCACATAGCTTTTTGTTGATGAAGTTCCACGGTTCCTTGAGTAGATCTTCGTCGTTGTATGATGAATCTCCCTGAAGTCCTTGATCTCAACTACACTTTTCTATCCTAGTCCGAGACTTAGCTATGTAGGCTAGAAATCAAGACTTATAGTTTTGATCACTAACATTGACAAACATGCTTGAGATAGCAACGCATGCGAGGCCGACCGAGCTATGCTCTAACAGTTGTGTTCCCCACTTTTATTAAATTTTTTTTGCTTTTTCGATGTTTTAGTTGGTGATTTCAGGAGGAGTTTTATTTTCCCTCATGTTCTGTGAAGTAGTTGGATTGGTAGAAACAAGAGTATTCATGAAGGTGAAAGGTTTGTTCGTTTAAAAATTCTAGTTGTGGCTATTAGGAGAGCAAGGTTTTATTACTTTGTTATTGTCCACAAGAATGAGAGGCCTGTTAGAGCATTGCTCGGTCGAACCCGCATGCGTTTCTATCTCAAGCATGTTTGTCAATCTTAGTGATCAAAACTATAAGTCTTTATTTCTAGCCTATATAGATAAAGGTCTCGGACTAGGATAGAAAGTGTAGTTGAGCTCAAGACTCCATGGAAATCATCATACAAGACGAAGGACTACTCAAGGAACTGGTGGATCTTCATCGACTAAAAGGTAAATGGAGACTTGAACTTATCTGTCACTCAAAAAGTCTATCTACTCTATCTCCAATTCTTGAGACAAAAGTCGTTTTGATATATAGACTTTCATTATACACATTTGCTATTTCGAGCCGAGTGTAACTCGCCTATCTATTTCTCGAAATATGTGTTGGTAAGCTTTCGCTTTAGCCAAATTCATCTTTACCTAGTGACGAATGTCATGTTATGTTTCAATCACTTACTTTGGAAATTGCTCTGACGAAAAATGGTCTGTGAATAACGGTTATATAACGTCCTCTGAGAATGTTTCAATGATTTAAATGAGAGTTTAGATTACATAACCATTAGGAGGATATAAGCATTGTTGTGGAAACACATATATGTATAAGTCCTTATTCCTTGAACCAAATTTTGCGAACTTTGTTGATTAAGAGAAATGGAATGTGGCGTGAGCAAAATCCGCGAACTGGCGGAAGTTCTCGACCCGAGAATTTCTTCTGGAGTTTGTGAACTCCTTCCGTGAGCTTAAGTCCGCGAACCCAGTCCGCGAACTTGAGCAGTTTATATCTAAAATCGGTTATTCTTGAACCCATGTTTATATAAAATAAGGAATGCTTTTTGCAAACCGTGGCTATAAAGTTCATGAACCGATTCGAGAGAATCAAACCGTTTTTGCTTCGATTATGTCTTGTGTAGTTACATAAGATCTAAGCAATTGAACACTCTAACTAGTTCATTTGAGTCATTTGAACTAGTTATGGTTGTTAGAGCATAGCTCGGTCGACCTCGCATGCGTTGCTATATCAAGCATGTTTGTCAATTTTAGTGATCAAAACTATGAGTCTTGATTTCTAGCCTATTATAGCTAAGTCTCGGACTAGAATAGAAAAGTGTAGTTGAGCTCAAGGACTTCATGGTGATTCATCATACAACGACGAAGATCTACTCAAGGAACCATGGAACTTCATCAACAAAAAGGTATGTGGAGACTTGAACTTATCTATCACTCAAAAGTCTATCTATTTTATCTCCTACTTCTTATGAGACAAAAAGTCGTATGCTATATAGACTGGTGTAGATGGGGGAAAACGATTTGCTGGTTTTTAAGGAATTGAGGAGACGACCGTACGGAGAAGACTCCTCGAACCGAGCGAAATGTTAAACCTCACACAGATGCACCGCTGCAAAGGGGGTGCTTTAGATTCGAGAGATCAATCTGTAGTACTCCGGCCTAAATCAAGACAATGACCGTTCCAGAAGAAATTCGGTCACAAGATAGGATGGGTTGATCTGTAGGAGGGAAGCTGGGAAATGTGTGGAATAAATGGTAATCAAAGATTGTGGGTGTGAGAATTCTGAATATGATAAGCTCTGAATGATTGAAATTTCTCAATTGAGAGTAGTTGCTCAATTGATGGGTTGATGATCTTGTGTTGTCAATGAGACGTGAGATTGATGATACTGTTGATGCTGGTCCTTCAATCATGATTCAGAGACTTATTTATATTGCTGGAATTTTAGACACCATGAACCCATGAAGTGTGACAGTTGATGGAATCAAGGAGTGGGGAAGTGGAGATCGTGTTTGAAACCAGTTGCTCAACGTGTGGAGACTTGGTCGATTTTCCACCCACTACCTCGTGAATTCCTTCAACGGATTGCACGACTTGCTTATATTCCATCGTGTGTTTGAACAAATGTGTTATAGACCGCCAGAACAAAACCCTAAGTGATATCCCCCCTAAAGTGACACGATTGACGTCTCGTGGTTTGTTAGTCAATTGATGACTTCGTGGTTTGATGGGACGATGAGTCCATGTAGTTGCTGAGTGGAACATGATATTCTGAAACTCATGAATTGAACATGTCATGAGACAGAGGTATTGTTCTTACGATGAAGTGAGCTAGTATTGCTCATTCGATGGACCGTTGAATATTGATTGTTGAACCAATATTCCTTGGTTTGAGCAAATATTTATCATCTGAGCAGTGTTGCTCATGTGATGAATTGTTGAATATTTGATCGTCTGAGCATGTGTTGCTCATATGATGGATTATTGGCAGCGTACCAAAAATATTAATTAGAATACTGGTCGTTGAACCGAGCATAATTAATAAAATTAATGACCATGAGGTCGTCGTAAAATTATTAAGGTTGGAATCTGAAATGATGATCCTTGGATTCAGAAACCCTAATTTGATCAATTGATGATCAATTCATGGTTCGTCAGAAGTTTAACCATGGGACGGAGGAGGGAACGACTACATGAGACCGTGGATCAATCATGTAGTTTCCATATGCTCACTTGAGCAAATACAAATAACTCCTGAAGAGTTGACGATTTGTTGGTGAAAGAATGATTAAATGCTGGTTTAATCATTTATTCGTCTGAGCCTTATGTGAGAAAACCTAATTAATTATGACGTGAGGGACCGACCATGGGGTCATGAAACCGGCGCTGGGTAGTCAGGTGACCGCCTGATGATCACTTCATGAAAATCCAAAGTGTTTGGAAGAGTCTTGGACCTAATACGTGCAATTGTGCAAATTAGGTCAAAACTGTGAAACTTGATGGGACCGGCTTCTGTAAGCCAAAGAGACAATCTTGGTCGGTCAAGATAGCGTGCTCGTGTCCCCAAGGCGTCCGCGTCTCAGTCCTGAGAATTTTGATATTTTCTGGCGTGCAATTGAGCATCCATTCGAGAAAATATGCCAAAATTAGGGTTTCGACGAAACTGAGGAAAACACCATGAGATGATGGAAAATAATTATAAAATAAGGAATAAGGAGGCGTGGGACCACCGAGGCCAATGCATGGTCTGCCGGTTGTGACCACGGTCCCGTGGTGCCATTTCCTTAATTTTATAATATTTTTGATGATTTTATGAAGAATTTTAATAAATTTGATGAATTTAGGGAGTTTTCATGAACTGAAGGAGTTTTCATGAGTTCAAGGAAGCAAAAAATATTAAAATAATAAAAACACGGGCGTGTGGGACCGTGGGGGCGTGGTCGGCCGGCTAGGGGCCCGGTCCCACGAGTTTTCATATATTTTTTATATTTTTTAAGTATTTTTCATGATTTGAGGGAATTTTTCCTAATTTGAGAGAAATACCATGAAATCAAGGAATTTGATGAATTCAAGGAAAAATAAAATAATAAAACAAGGGGCGTGTGGGACCGGTTAGGGCATGGCCGGCCGGCTAGTGGCCCGGTCCCACAAGTTTTCATAATTTTATTTATTATTTGATGATTTGTGCAAAATACCATGAAATCAAGGAGTTTTTTCATGAAATTAGAGAAATAATAATAATAATAATAATAAAATAATGAGGAACCGTAAGATGTGGGGCCGGCTGGGACCACGGCATGGCCGGTTGGCCAACGGTCACGCCCCACACTTCTTTCCTTAATTTTATATTATTTTTTACGAATTTATGAAAATACCATGAAACCGAGGAGTTTCCTCGAGACGAAGGAGATTTGATAAAATGAGAGAATTTTCATCAAATCATGGAAAATAATAAAAATGCATTAAAAATATAAACTGGCGTGGGATTGACCACGACACGGTCGGTCGGTCGTGTGTCCGTGCTCCCAGCACCCTATCAATATTTTTAATTATTTATTATTTTCTTCCCAATTTTGCATAGGTTCATCGTTTCTTTGTATTTTGAAATACTCGATCGTGTGGTGACTGTTAGTGTATCGTCGTTGAATACACTTTCACCATTTGAATCGGGACTTACTTAGAGGTAGCTCAGACGCCCGGTTGTTGATTATTTATTACTAATTGTGGAATTCAGTGGTGAATAATTCACAAAACTGAATAATAAGATGTTTATTATTAATTCATAGGATCAGTTGAGGATTCGACTACGAATTCAGAATAATAAAGTGAGCATTACCATTCCATGGGATCGTAGATTCGACCATAGAATCGGAGTAATTAAGTTTTATCTATTACCATTTATGAGACCAGTTGTGGATTCGATCATGAAATCGGAGTAATGAGATAATATAGTTATTGTTATTCTATGAGATCAAGCCGTGGATTCGATCATAGAATCAGAACAATTGTTTATTGCCATTCCATGGGACCAGTCGTGGATTCGACCATGGAATAGGAGCAATAATAGATTATTCTGGGAATTCAGTAGTGAATGTCACAGCAGAATTAATCTTAATTAGGAATAATTAACTTTGTGGCTCTATACTAGCAGAGCAAGCTGTCTAGGAGCATTCATTATCCCGATATGAGCTTTTCGGTAATTCATATCCTTTATATAGTCAGGGTAAACTCGTTGTTTGTTCCTGAAGATGTTATCACTCTATACTAGCAGAGCAAGCTGTCTAGGAGCCGTCCATATCGTGATACTACATAGAAATAATCACTGAAAGTGTTCAGTATTCATGAGATATGCCGTTGTCCAGTCGTGAGACTACATATCTACATGTACTCCGAGAGAAAGTACTCTCCGTTGAGAATTCGATGAGAGACCCATGTCTCAATACTCACGTCTGATTGCTGGATCAGAGCTTCGTATAATTATGAGTTTACGATTTTAGCCCTTGTCGAAAATCCACCATCTACATTAAGTCCCCTGCTTACTGAGGAAAGCTGTGTTCCTCAGTCAACATTAAATGGTGATTTTCCGGCCATAAATAACAATACCAGTAATTGAACTTAGTCGTAAGTTGAGACGTTGCCGGATTTAGAGAGCATGAGCAAACCAAGACTTGATGAAGGCTTCAATGTCATGATTGGAGTGTCGTTTGATGAGCATAAAGTGGTAGCACCGCTGATTTGGTGATGGAACCTTGGTCGTTTAGGATTCGCGGTCCGGGCCCAAGAAAGGAATCCGTTTTAGCACGGACGCTCGTTCGTTTGTTAGTTTAAGAAACAACAAAATAGACCTGAGTCTAATGATAAAAATTTTGTCTATGAGCTTTCACGATTTTTTTTTATTTTATAAATATGTGAGATTTCACAAAGTGGAATAAACTCTCGTTTCAAAGGTGGATGCTCGTACGAGAGAAAAGTTTTTTTTTTTTTTAAAAGACGTGTGTCTGTTAGTAATAAAATTTTGTTTATGAGCTTTCATGAAAAATTTTTATCTCGAGCTTTCAGAAATCTTTGAGAATATACTCTCGCTTCAGAGACAGATGCTCGTGCGAGGGAGCAAAAATATATAGATATATTTTCCAAATTTACGTGAGTTTCACGTTAAATATTTATATAGTTTGTAAAATCATGTTTTGATTTTGAAAAACTGTTGAATGTAGACCATTATACATGGTAAAATAATGTCTATATGTGAGTTTTCACAGTCGTAGAATGGATGTCTGTCTAGATTTTGAGAAACCAGTGAATGTTCACATTGTAAAATTTACGTGGGTTGTTCACGGTTTTATGAAAATCATGTCAGAATTTTGCTAGTCTTAGCAGGTTTGAAGGAACGAGCAAGATTTGAAGTATTAACTCATGTACTGTTAGTGGAATCGTAAACAGGTAAGAGTTGAAAGTTACCATTTTTGCAGACGCTGATGTGAGCATCTTTATTCCATGATTCGTTGTTTTGTTGAATCCTGTGCTTTGAATGATGCACTTAATGTTATGCATTTGTCACATCCACTTTGCAAGAATGACTGACTCCCATGATGACACTTTCAAAGACGATGTTTCCAGGGATGACATCTCCGCGGGTGCAACTTCAAGAAATGGTACTTCTGGGACCTCTGAATGATGGTGAAAGATCCTTCATACTGAGTTGTACTCCTGGTTATTTCATCAACTATACCACCGGATGATCGTGTAGTGAGGTTTCAGATCAATGTAGACTCCTCGGAAATGGAAGAAAGTCTTCGGGGCGGAGCACCCAGAAGTAAGGACTACAGGATGTTAGCAAATGACGTGCAGTCCCCAGCCGTTTCTTTGGTGAGTTGTTAGCGCTCCTTGTGTCATGACTTTTTCCTGCCCGTGCAATTAGGATCACGAGACCAAGGTTTTTTTATTTCTTTTCATACCTTTTCTCCATCGATTGACGGTCTTCAACTTGTTCCCATGCGAACAATTCAGGAATGCAGTACTGATGAAGAAGTCGATGTAAATATCTCTTTCGCGCAGGTGATCGCGGCATCTCCTTGAATGAAATAATAATAATTTTTTTGATGAATCTAGGAAGAAACCATTGTAGATAAGAAGCATGTTGATGAAGCACACTCTTCTTTGGGACATGGGAATATGGAGAATTCCCGAAATCCCGAACCGAATGGAGATAGCGGTGTTGTCAACGGAGATTCTGGCATTGTCGAGGCTTCAAATGATTTAGAGACTCCCTTAGTAAGTATATCTCCTGTAATTTCTTCAAAGAAGTATGATATAGCTGATTCGTGAATGAATGAATGAAAATCCATGTGAATTTATGGATAACTTTGCCGAAATACGTCACCAGAAAATTTCAGACTTCAGATTTTACTAGAAACGTTGTAGAATCCTTGTCCGAAGTCAGATTTTCTCGGTTTGCATATGTATCTTCAAGCCCAGGAAATTTCCAAGCTTTAGCAGAGAAGGTCTTTGAAGTTTGAGCATGTTTAGGGCCTGAAAAAGGAGAAATAGTGAACTTCCAGGAGATCTTCAGAAATTTTCCAGATTGCATGTTGTCCGATATTCTGGCCACATCTGTTAGCTCGTTCATCCGATTTATATGAAATTTTGATATGCTGTAGAAAACATCCATATAAAGATAATGGTATATGACTCAACCTTAAATTCCTTACCAATTGCTCCCAGTTCGCCATTGAATACATGGAAGTGTAAAATCTCTTCAGCTGAGTTTGTTTGAAAACGTGTTTCATGACTTCTACACTATTTGCGCATGTCTTGGGTGCATAATAAGGAAATTATATGATGTTAGTTCACTTACATTCTGAAATTTATGGTTGTGTTGGGTTTCCACGCTTGAATCATTCTAATCCCATGTAATCTTCACATTAGGTGCCAAATGCTGAAGTTGGGAATAATGGATCCAACAATGATGACTTGAGCAACCATGGAGCCGTTGATAATGAGACCTCCACCCCTGTACCTCAAGGTCATCGAACGCTTGTTGTTGATGTCGTGGAGGTGACTGAAACTCCAATTTTGCGTGAGATGGTGGAACCCGAATCGAGAATGGAAGAAGTTGCTCCAACCGAAGTTGTTCCTATGATTGCTGACGTTGCTCCAACGACTGAGAACCGGATAATAGTGCATGAGCATACCAACGCAGGGACTGCTTTTACTCCTCCATTTGGTGAGATACTCCAAGGATCCGGA
Organism: Papaver somniferum; assembly: GCF_003573695.1. Lineage (NCBI taxonomy): Eukaryota > Viridiplantae > Streptophyta > Magnoliopsida > Ranunculales > Papaveraceae > Papaver > Papaver somniferum. Next base: position 117,492,341 of record NC_039366.1, on the reverse strand, counting down.
GCATAGTTATTTCTTGACGAGGCAAGTAGGAGCCATCTTGCGTGTTATAAATGATATCCGCATCGCAGCTGGAAATACTGTCACCCGGGATGTACTCTTTGATTGGGAGTACAACTTGAAGAAAGCTGAAGAACTTGGCTTCAATCTGAAGTGGCTTCGTCAAAAGATTGATGCTATCAGGAAAGCAGTGGAAGGTGACACTCCTTTCACCACCAGTGATGCCGTGTTGAAGAAGATGAATGAAGTTGCTGAGCTGACCAAGAAGGTGGAGGCAGAGAAAACTGCTTTGCAAGTCTTGGAGGATGCAGAAAAGCAGAAATCTTATTTTGCTGACTTTCTTTAGTTTTCTTTCCATGATATCTTGAACCTTGGACTTCTGAGAGATGTGAGGTTTTATCCTGGTCTTGATTTCTTGATTGGTTTTGGATTGTGAAATCGATCATCTTGACCAGTGGACCGTCAGGTATTTTGTCAAGTCTCCCCCTTTCGTTTTCCCTTCTTCTGGTGAGACGTAGATAGAGGACCCAGGTAGAAAAATTGATGTAAATACCTAGGTGGTCGAAGTTGGAGGTACCTTGATGAAGGATTTAGCGGAAGGACCTGGTGGACATTGATCGACTGTAGAGGTTATGAATCCCGTCTAAGAATCGTTGCTTGCATGTTGTATGCTCTGGAAGCTGTAGGAACCTCATACGACGTCGGAATTCGGTGCTTGACCCCAATTTTTCGAAGCTAAGAGACTGAGTTATCACATGAGCAAAGAATCACTCAATTTGGAGTTGCATAGGTCAGCCAACGAAGCGTGCACATTTGTACTTTGTAATCCCGTACAAATTTTTCAGATGTCGTAGACCTGACGGTAAAGGCCATATCTTTCAGCTCGTATGTCCGGTTGATGCGCCCTTTTGATATGTTGTAGAAGAGACATAAACGAACATATTTTGTTGAGTAATCATTGTCCCATTCCTCACCCATTGGTACGTTTTTGTAAACCCATGGACTAAAGCATGTTGCATCTCATTTGTAGAGGTGATGAGAACATATTGTAGAAACGTTTGGTTTGTGCGTGTCTGTCGTGCAAGCTTTGGATAACATATTTTCATGTATACACATCTTGATATGAATCATTAGGGCTTGAAGAATTATGATCCATAGAGTAACGCTTCAGAGAATGGATAGTTGATGAAGCCGGTGATGTTGCTCCTGAGACCGTTGCTGATGCTGAGACCATGGACGGAGTTGCTCCAGAGACTGAAAGTGATAGTCTTTGTTTTTCATCCAGTGAGCCTTTACATGAGAGAACCAATTAGTGAGTTGAGAATACCTTAGATGAAGGTGTACTAGGATTTCAACCCAAATCCTCCTGAATATGACTTTACTGTGAAGTGGCTTCGTCATGGAATCGATGTGTTGCGCGGTAGATAGCAGTAGCAGTCTTCATTCCGGATATGACTGGTGAAGAGAGGAAGTTCCCCAGTCGTGCAGGGGATTTTGATGTACAGAGGTTCCGTTTGACGACTTTTCATGGAATCAGGTTGCAATGACTTGTTATGTGGATAACATTTATTGAAATATATTGGATTGATATTTCCAATAAAATAAAGTCCTCAATGCATCCCTCATTCACTTAGCAGAGTTGAAGGAGTTTGTAGCATCCATTGATGAATGATGTTGCATTTGCTTCAAAAGTCTTATCATAGGATAGTGAAGGCCTATCGATTGTAATTCAGCTATACTTTGATTGTGTCAGTGTTGAACCAGTGTGTCACGTCGAGGTATTGTGCTGAAGCCATATGATCCAATGAAAAGGGTGTACTCTTTGATTGGGAGTACAATTTGAAGAATTCTTGGATGCTTGAGCGTTGAAGCGTCGAATTTCTTATGCTTGATCGTCTCGGCTCAGTATATCTTCTGTCGATTCATCATTCCGATGCGAGGGATTCAACACTTGTGCATACATCAGAGATTTCTGATACTCGTGGACATTCCTACAAGTCTGTGGAGAAATGCCCAAAGTGTTCTTTTCGATGCTTCCGTCATCTCTCAGTAGTGAATGTCTCGGTGAGATGCTCGATTCAAAGCGGTGTCAGATTCAACCACTTGGTGAAATACTAATGCGGTGAGGCTACCATTCATGACGTATTGCAGAGTTGCTGACAGAATTGAGTCCCATGCTAGGATATCATGTTAGGAAATAAATGACATAGACATGGAAGGAATGAGAATTTCCTGAGTGCAGAACCTCTTGATGAATGTCTATGCATCTTTTGCAGGTTCTTGCTTCAACCTCGTCAAAGCTCGAAATTTCTCCAAGTGCTTTAATGGTGGGATGAAAAGTAGCTTCTTGTCGAGTGATAGCAGCGGCTCTGAGGGTTTTCAGTAGAACGATGTTGATGACGGTGTCAGCATCGATCAACATTCTTTCAAATTCATTTCCTCTGAGATGGACTGGTAATCAGTCCCCAGTCGTGCATATCCTTGTTTGTTGATGCATGGTTGAGGTTTGTACATTTCAGGATTGGTTATCCTTTCTTTGCACTTCTGAAGATCCTGAGAGATTGGAGAAGTATGCTTTTGCTGTGGTGCTTCGGCTTTCCTTCTGCTTCCTTCAGCAACAATGTTCATGGAAGGTTGGAAGTTGTACTGCTAGTTGATCAGACGCCTGCTACCTCGAGTCTCTCGCGGCTCCTCAACTTTTGTGGTTTTTGCTCTTTCCAGTATAGCGGGTGCAGTAGTTGCCGATCTCTTTGCCGCTTCGTGAAGCTCTGAGAAGGTCTGGAAACGAAGATTTTCCAATAAAGCTCTGTAGACCGGGATCATGTCGTTGATACACAAGTCTACCAGTTGTTGCTCCGTGACATTTGGATCTTGACAGTCTAGGGCCTGGACTCTGAATCTTTTCACGTAGTCATCGAGATGTTCATTGATTCTCTGAAACATTCTTCCATGATCAGAGAGAGTAATTTTCTCTGACACAAAGAAGTACTTTATGTAGAAGGCGTCAATCATTTCTCCCAAATTGTTGATAGTTCCTGGTGCGATGTTGTTGTACCAGGTGTATGCCCTGCCTTTCAAGGACTTTGAAAATTCTTTGAGGAGAATAACATGGTTATGTTCATGTTCGCCTAAGGCTTCCAGGAACCGAGAGACATGTTCTCGAGCATTACCTGTTCCATCATATAGAGTGAAGGTTGGAGAGGTATAACCTTTTGAAAGAGGAATCCTTTGCGTAGCAGCAAGGTATGGATTCTGGTGACGATGGACATGTGATGTATTGTCTTTTCCACGGTTCTCCAAGAGACGTTCCAAATCTTCCCGAGTGATGAAGTTTGATGACTCCTTCGCTGATGGATCGTCTGCAGCTTTGCAGACTTCATCATCTACTGTATGAATCGGAATTACCTCAGGATCAGCGTCTGAGGATTTTTCCTTCTCTTTTCCTTTTCCTTGGGTCTTCCCTGTCATTGTATCAGTGAAAGCCTTTAGTTGATTAAATAGTTCCTTCTGTGTTGTAGCCATATCGGTTTGATTCTTTGCAAGAGTCTCTAGCACTTTGATGAGATCAGCAATGGTAGGTGGTGGATTTCCTCTGACTTCCTCAGGGTGTCGGCCGAACAAATGATGACCCTTCGCGTTGACGTGAGGAGGAGTAACATTACCACCGTAGTGTTAGAGGCTGGAATCGTCCCCGGGATATCCTCGTTGTCGTTGTTGTTGTTGCTAGTGCTAGCACCATCTGCGTTGGAACCTGTGACTAACCCAGACCTAAGACCATCCATCTTGTGGAGTTGTGAGATTGCAACCGAGAGAATGATCTCCCACTGTGGTCGCCAGTCTGTAGATGGGGAAAAACGATTTGCTGGTTTTTAAGGAATTGAGGAGACGACCATACGGAGGAGACTCCTCGAACCGAGCGAAATGTTAAACCTCACACAGATGCACCGCTGCAAAGGGGGTGCTTTAAATTCGAGAGATCAATCTGTAGTACTCCGGCCTAAATCAAGACAATGACCGTTCCAGAGTAAATTCAGTCACAAGAGAGGACGGGTTGATATGTAGGAGGGAAGCTGGGAAATGTGTGGAATCAATGGTACTCAAAGATTGTGGGTGTGTGAATTCTGAATATGATAAGCTCTGAATGATTGAAATTTCTCAATTGAGAGTAGTTGCTCAATTGATGAGTTGATGATCTCGTGTTGTCGATGAGACGTGAGATTGATGATACTGTTGATGCTGATCCTTCAATCATGATTCAGAGACGTATTTATATTACTGGAATTTTATACACCATGAACCCATGAAGTGTGACAGTTGATGGAATCAAGGAGTGGGGAAGTGGAGATCGTGTTTGAAACCAGTTGCTCAACGTGTGGAGACTTGGTCGATTTTCCACCCACTACCTCGTGAATTTCTTCAACTGATTGCACGACTTGCTCACATTCTATCGTGTGTTTTAACACACGTGCCATAGACCGCCATACCAAAACCCTAAGTGATATCCCCCCAAAGTGACACGATTGACGTCCCGTGGTTTGTTAGTCAATTGATGACTTCGTGGTTTGATGGGACGATGAGTCCATGTAGTTGCTGAGTTGAACATGATGTTCTGAAACTCATGAATTGAACATGTCATGAGACAGAGGTATAGTTCTTACGATGAAGTGAGCAAGTATTGCTCATTCGATGGACCGTTGAATATTGATTGTTGAACCAATATTCCTTGGTTTGAGCAAATATTTATCATCTGAGCAAGTGTTGCTCATGTGATGAATTGTTGAATATTTCATTGTCTGAGCATGTGTTGCTCATCTGATGGATTATTGGCAGCGTACCAAAAATATTAATTAGAATACTGGTCGTTGAACCGAGCATAATTAATAAAATTAATGACCATGAGGTCGTCGTAAAATTATTAAGGTTGGAATCTGGAATGATGATCCTTGGATTTAAAAACCCTAGATCAATTGATGATCAATTCATGGTTCGTCAGAAGTTTAACCATGGGATGAAGGAGGGAACGACTACATGGGACCGTGGATCAACCATGTAGTGTCCATATGCTCACGTGAGCAAATATAAAGAACTCCTGAAGAGTTGACGGTTTGTTGGTGAAAGAATGATTAAATGCTGGTTTAATCATTTATTCATCTGAGCCTTAGGTGAGAAAACCTAATTAACTATGATGTGAGGGACCGACCATGGGGTCATGAAACCGGTCCTGGGTAGTCGCGTGACCGCCTGATGATCACTTCATGAAAATCCAAAGTGTTTGGAAGAGTCTTGGACCTAATACGTGCAATTGTGCAAATTAGGTCAAAACTGTGAAACTTGATTGGACCGGCTTCTGTAAGCCAAAGAGCCAATCTTGGTCGGTCAAGATAGCGTTCTCGTGTCCCCAAGGCGTCCGCGTCTCAGTCCTGAGAATTTTGATATTTTCTGGCGTGCAATTGAGCATCCATTCGAGAAAATATGCCAAAATTAGGGTTTCGACGAAACTGAGGAAAACACCATGAGATGATGGAAAATAATTATAAAATAAGGAATAAGGAGGCGTGGGACCGCCGAGGCCAAGGCATGGTCTGCCGGTCGTGACGACGGTCCCGTGGTGCCATTTCCTTAATTTTATAATATTTTTGATGATTTTATGAAGAATTTTAAGAAATTTGATGAATTTAGGGAGTTTCCATGAATTGAAGGAGTTTTCATGAGTTCAAGGAAGCAAAAAATATTAAAATAATAAAAACACGGGCGTGGACGGCCGGCTAGGGCCCGGTCCCACGAGTTTTCATAATTTTTTGTATTTTTAAAATATTTTTCATGATTTGAGGGAATTTTTCCTAATTTGAGAAAAATACCATGAAATCAAGGAATTTGATGAATTCAAGGAAAAATAAAATAAAATAATAAAACAAGGGGCGTGTGGGACCGTCTAGGGCATGGCCGGCCGGCTAGTGGCCCGGTCTCACAAGTTTTCATAATTTTATTTATCATTTGATGATTTGTGCAAAATACCATGAAATCAAGGAGTTTTTTCATGAAATTAGAGAAATAATAATAATAATAAAATAATGAAGAACCGTGAGGTGTGGGGCCGGCTGGGACCACGGCATGGCCGGTTGGCCAACGGTCACGCCCCACAATTTTTTCTTTAATTTTATATTATTTTTTACGAATTTATGAAAATACCATGAAACCGAGGAGTTTCCTCGAGACGAAGGAGATTTGATAAAATGAGAGAATTTTCATCAAATCATGGAAAATAATAAAAATGCATTAAGAATATAAATTAGCGTGGGATTGACCACGACACGATCGGTCGGTCGTGTGTCCGTGCTCCCAGCACCCTGTCAATATTTTTAATTATTTATTATTTTCTTCCCTATTTTGCATAGGTTCATCGTTTCGTTGTATTTTGAAATACTCGTTCGTGCGGTGACTGTTAGTGTATCGTCGTTGAATACACTTTCACCATTTGAATCGGGACTTACTTAGAGGTATCTCAGACGCCCGGTTGTTGATTATTTATTACTAATTGTGGAATTCAGTGGAGAATAATTCACAAAACTGAATAATAAGATGTTTATTATTAATTCATAGGATCAGTTGAGGATTCGACTACGAATTCAGAATAATAAAGTGAGCATTACCATTCCATGGGATCGTAGATTCGACCATAGAATCGGAGTTATTAAGTTTTATCTATTACCATTTATGAGACCAGTTGTGGATTCGATCATGAAATCGGAGTAATGAGATAATATAGTTATTGTTATTCTATGAGATCAAGCCGTGGATTCGATCGAATCAGAACAATTGTTTATTGCCATTCCATGGGACCAGTCGTGGATTCGACCATGGAATAGGAGCAATAATAGATTATTCTGGGAATTCAGTAGTGAATGTCACAGCAGAATTAATCTTAATTAGGAATAATTAACTTTGTGGCTCTATACTAGCAGAGCAAGCTGTCTAGGAGCATTCATTATCCCGATATGAGCTTTTCGGTAATTCATATCCTTTATATAGTCAGGGTAAACTCGTACCCGGCTGATTGCTGGATCAGAGCTTCGTATAATTCTGAGTTTACGATTTAGCCCTTGTCGAAAATCCACCATCTACACCTGGATCATACACATTTGACATTTTGAGCTGAGTATTCACTACTTATCTTTTTCTCGAAATCGTGTGTTGGTAAAGCGTTTCGTTTTGATCAAGTTTATTTTCACCTAGTGACGAAAGTCATGAAAAGTTTCAATTACTTTGAGAATTGCTCTGACGTGAAACGGTCTGTGAATAACGGATACATAACATCCTCTGAGAATGTCTCAATTAGAGCTGGCAAACAAGCCAAAACCCGCGGGTTTACCCGGCCCGGCCCGTAAAAAACCCGTACCCGGCTCGGCTGGTGCCTAAACAAGCCGGGTTAGGGTTGGAGAAATGTCGTCATGTAGAAAAGAGAGCTAACCCGTCCCGGACCGTAAATTCGCGGGTTATACCCGTATGCCCGTGTAAATTCATATATAAAGAATTTTACCCATTTCTTAACCCTAAAATCTAAAATTTCCGGGCTTCTTCTTCACGCACAGCGGCATCCATTGGAGCCACCACAATCACCACCTCTTTCTCCTTCTTTTTTTTTCTTCTTCTTCTTCTAATCTTTTTGTTCTTCTCCATTCAAAGAGTTAGGGTTTTAATTTAATTACCCTGTGAAGTGAAATCAGCGGCCGCGGCGGCCATTAGAACCACGCAATCACCACCTCTTTCTCCTTCCTCTTCTTCTAATCTTCTTCTTTTCTCCTATACAGAGAGTTAAGGTTAAATTTAATTACACTGTTAAGTGAAATCAAGCAATGAAGAAAAGGCGAATTTGGTTGAGTCTGATGAAATCGAGATGAACTGAAGAAGGTGGATAAATCAGAGAAAATGAAGTTCTGGGATAAAATTGGAGATGGGTTTTATATGATTTAAGGGGTTTGAACTGTTTTGAATCAAGAATTCAGGATTTGATCGATTCATGAAGAGATTAGGGTTTTTGAGAATTACAGCTGCTATTGTTGCTGTTGTTGTCAATGAATTCGAGCAATTTCAGCAAACATATGCGTTCAATTTCATTTGCTGTTTCGAAAATCATGTTTGAGTTCTATACCATTTGTTGTTTCCAAAATCATGTTTTCCCATGATGTTGTCTGTTTTCAGGTACTTGAGTGTTGATTTGTGGTATTTCCAACCATTGGCAGTCGAATACGAGGTGACCATTTTACTTGACTGTTGATTTCAGTATGAGCCATTGCCAAAGCTAGCCAATTTACTGATAGAGAATGGTTCTGGTAGTCTTGAGTTCAGGTTGGTAGTGGCGGAAGGGAGGATAATTTATATTCGTATGTGGTTGAGCTATGGCAAGGGGTTTTGATGTTTATATGATTTGGTTAGACAGCTTGAGATGCTGGTAATGAAGCTGCTTATGAGGAAATCTGTTAAGAGTTGTAATATATATTTCATCTGTATTTGATTTTTGTGTTGAAAATGAATGATTTCTATTTTATTTTTGTGTTGAATAGAGATTGAAGATGGTCAAAGCTTAAACATGGCCACAAATTAACTTAATTAGGCTTTAATTTTAACTTTAGTTAAACAAGCCGGGTAACCCGTGAGTCCACAAGCTTTACCCGTTACGGGTGAGGGTTGTAGAAATGACGACCCGTGAAGAATATCAACCTGCAAGCTTTGGACCGTGTTAACCCGTACCCGTGTAACCCGTAACAAGCCATCCCCGGCCCGCCCGTTTGCCAGCTCTAGTCTCAATGATTTGAATGAGAGTTTAGATTACATAACCATGTATTCCTTAATCCGAAGTTTTCGAACTTTGTTGATTGAGAGAAAACGGAGGAACTGGCTTTGCCAAGTCCGCGAACTCAGTTTGCGAACTCAGTCCGCGAGCTGACGGAAGTTCTCTTGCTGAGAATTTCTGCTGGGATTTTCCAAAAACTCGTTTGCGTGTTTAGTCCGCGAACCTAGTCCGCGAACTGGCGGAAGTCTCTTTGCCGAGATTTTCTGCTGAGTTTGGAAAACTCTGCCGGTTGCCTTAAGTCTGCGAACTTGTTTGTGAGCTTAAGTGGTTATGATCTAAAGATGTGCTCTGAACATGAAACTTAAATTACTAAGGAACGCCTTATGCAAACCGTAGCTATAAAGTTCATGAGCCGATTCATCGAATCGAATCATCTTTGTTTGAATTGTGTCTTGTGTAGTTACATAAGATCTCATAGCAATTGAACAACTCTCTAACTAGTTCATTTGAGTCAATTGAACTAGTTATGGTGAAGAAGAATTAAGTTAATATGAATTGCTCATATGGTTCACCTTTTAGGTTACTATGTTGAACCAACATACACGTACACGTTTGGGCATGGTTTTCACAAACCCAGTAAACGTCTACCCAAGTGTGTGTGACAAGCTAAGTTTTCGATCTAATGGTTGAAAAATATTAGCTTGAATCTAAACCAGGTTTTCATCTAACGGTGAATATGGATTGCTTTGTAACTAAGGAAAAACCCTGATTTGAAGGCTATATAAAGGAGACATCTAGCATTGTGCAAAACTAATCCCCACACGTATGTATGATACTAGTACGCTCGCAAGAGTCGATTCTCCTTTAACCTTTGGTTTTCTTCTCTAAAACCAGGTTAACGACTTAAAGACTTCATTGGGATTGTGAAGCCAGACCGATACTACTTTTATCGTAGTTGTGTGATCTGATCTTGCATCTTCTATTGTACGAGTACAATCTATTGATTGGCTTAAGATCGTGAGAGTTTTCCGATAGGCAAGATAAAGAAGTCACAAACATCTTTGTCTCACTGTTTGTGATTCCTCGAAAAACTGCTTGTGTAGTCAAGAAGGATTGTTGAGAGATGATTGAATAATCTAGGCTGTTCTTCGGGAATATAAGACCGGATTATCAATTGGTTCCTGTTCACCTTGATTTTATATCTTAAGATGGAACAAAACCTAGGGTTTTTCTGTGGGAGACAGATTTATCCTTTGATAAACTTTTCTTTGTGAGACAGATTTGTTTATTATCAAGTCTGCGATTTTGGGTTGCAGCAACTCTTGGTTGTGGGTGAGATCAGCTAAGGGAATCAAGTGCGTAGTATCCTGCTGGGATCACAGGCGTAGGAGTACAACTGTACCTTGAATTAGTGGGAGACTGATTGGAATTCAACTATAGTCCAGTCCGAAGTTAGCTTGGAGTAGGCTAGTGTCTGTAGCGTCTTAATACAGTTTGTATTCAATCTGGACTAGGTCCTGGGGTATTTCTGCATTTGCAGTTTCCTCGTTAACAAAACTTCTGGTGTCTGTGTTATTTCTTTTCTGCATTATATTTTTTATATAATTGAAACAATACAGGTTGTGCGTTAATATCATCAATTAGAAATCCAACCTTTGGTTGTTGATTGATATTGATTGATCCTTGGATATTGGTCTTTGGTACCGTCCAAGTTATTCCTTGTATTTGATAAAGACTCGCTATTGTTTTTTGCTTGAGTAAAAATCAAATCAAAAGAGAGATATTAACTCCTTGAGATACTTTAATCTAGATTGAGTCTGACTGTCTAGTTGATTCTCTAGCAAAGTATTTCGGAGTTTGTCCATACAGATTGCTAAGCGAAATATTGGGTGGTGTTGTTAGACCCCCGCTTTTCCAATTGGTATCAGAGCAGGCAAACACTTTTAAAGACCTCAAAAGTATGTGTTTGTGGCGATCTGACTACATGGACCAAAAAGTCTCAACCGGCGCTTCACCAGGTTTAAAAAAAAACCGTAGGAAAAGGTCTGATAAACTGGTTACTCTTCAAAAGAGATTGGAGGAACAAATCCGGATCTATTCTGGTCTTGTTGCAGAAATTGCAACTCTTAAGGATTTGATATCTAGTAAGAGTCTCTCATTAAATCTGAGAGAATCCAGTTGTTCCTTTCTAAAGATTTGTCACTATTCAGATAATGTTCAACAATCGCCTGTTGAGAAAACTGATGTGACTGGGAACCACTCACACAAATGTCAAGAGTCTGGCTTATATGGATGCTCATCCGATCATCCTCAACAAGCCTGTATGTCTTCTTTAAGGAGTCTGGAGGCTGAAAGTAATCCTTGCAAGAATACTTTGCAACCTTGTGTTACTCAAAAAGGACATACAATTCTGTCAGGAAATTCCAAACAGAAAAGTACTGATAATATGAGTAATCTTGCCTTGTGCTCTACCTCTTCCCTTCAATGGTGTAGTGACAGTCGTTGTGGTCTTTTTCTACATGTGCTAGGCGATTCTCCACTGTGTGTGTGGTCTATCGTTTCTAAAAGAGGAGTACACTCTACAATCAGAACAAAATGAGAACTTCCGATTGGTTGTTATTCTTCTTAATTAGAACCAGAAAATATTGATACAACTCTAAACAACCTCTCTTGGAAAAAGACAAGAGTTAGATCAACTTCATAGACAAGTTGTGTGGAATTTTGTACCGAACAAGTCCAAAGTATATAATATTGGTTCTAAATATGTTTCCAGGAATAAGGGAGATTATTTAGACAGTTTTAGAGATAATCTCAGGCTCATTCCTCAAGGACACTCACAAGTTGAATAATTTGAGTCGAAAGAGACGTTTGTTACTACGGAATTCTCCTTGTCCTTTCAACCTTCTTATATCGGTAGCAAGTCCTATGTGACAAGCACTTCCAGGAACAAAAGAAGAAGAACCTCTGCTCATGTGTCTTACCTTAGAAAGTCATTGTGGGATAAACAAGGGGAGCCTTTTGGTCCCATCGTTTCTACCTAACCCTAGACGTTCGCGTCCCCATGTTTGTCTTGAGAAAATGGGGATTTGCATCTTTTTGGCTCAAGGAGTGTATTTTTGGTTATTGTTTTGTTTTTATCTATATATATCTCTACAAAAGCTTTTGTTTGTCCAGGGTTTTAGTCGTTCGCAAACGGATAATCTCAAAAAAAATTGTTCCATGGCACCTGTTACTAGATGCAGCACAAGCAGGAACGTAACTCTGGAAGCTAACGTACGTCGGTGTATAGGGATTCCCTCCACAAGTTTGAAGAAAGTGAAGACTACAATTAATGGTAAAAATCCTTCCTTAAACTGGTTCTTGTCTTCTTATCAAAGTAATGAAAATTTCAGGAATCTGGTAAAAGATTTCATCAGAAAAAGAAACAACCTAAAATCTCGGATCGCTGCATCCTTAGATGATATAATTCACTATGAACGAATGTTTTCTCAATCTACAAATACTGTACGAAAACTAGAAAAGGAACTTAGTAAATTGACAGTGTTTTCAAAATATTTAGAGGAGTTGAATGATCCCTTTGTCAATGGACTTTTCAATAACGAGAAGGAGTTCTCTGAAGAAACTTTGGAAAAGTTTCATTAATGCCTAGTACGTCTTCTTTTTGGAGAATAACTAGCGTTTTGAATAGCGAAGATTGTGACTACACACAACTATTTTTTTTTCATCTTCTTATGTTATTTTTTAGGTTTATTTGTTTTAAATTCTAAAAATATTTGGAGGATGATATTATTGCAGTATTAATCTGTTTTGAAGTATTGCAATATTTTTATGGGATATGTATTGTTTGTGTCCGTGAACTTGAAGGTCCCATATTGTGTCAAAAGTAAAGTCGTTCATAAATTGATATTTGTATTGATGAAAGGAATGGACTTTTGACAATTACAAAATTTATGCCTATGCAGTCATTTATTTGATGGAAAATAGGATGAAATCTTTTGTGTGACAAGGATAAGTCTATTATGTCATTATGCATATAGTGATGGAAAGATAGAATATATCCTTGTATGTTATCCACGGTATTGATCTTCATTGATCCATTTTGTTATGTTTTACCGTGAATGCTCCATTGTGTATCTTATGTTGAGCACCTTACAACTATGTCGATTAATATTGGCCTTGTTGGTTGTTCCATGAGATGCTATATGTTGAGAATTCTTGAACTAAATTAATCATCTTGATTGGTTATTTAGTTATTTGCTCCGAAAGTCTTTTTTTGTCGAGCAAAATATTTTGACAATTAAATTGATTGCTTCAGTGATTAGTTTGGTTGTGTATTTCAATTAGATTAATTATAGGTTCTCTTGTAATTAATCTAGTTGAGTTTTTCATATATTCCACAAGTTCTTGTGTTGAGTATATGAACGGCTATACTAATCATGTTCTATTGGTTGATATAGTCGTATATTCCGTAAGGTTTTCCTTATGTTGAGTATTTGAACGATTAAGGTAGTCATCTCCGTGTGGTTATCTTAGTCGTAGCTCCGTGAGTTTTATTATGTTGAGCACATTCAATTAAATTGATCACTTTTGTGGTTTGATTTAGTTGCGTATTCCGATTATTAATCATGGGTTTACTTGTGATTAATTTGGTTGAGTTTTGGATATAGAAAATCATTTCTATGGTTTTTGGTGTCCAATTAAAAATCCTTCTTTTCTTTCGAAATTAAGGTCGCTCTTGTTGTTCTTTCGGGAATGACATCAAATGGGGGAGAGTTATTTTGAACATGTGCTTAATGGTAATATCTTGCGGGGTGTGCGGCTGTGGAATTTTATAGGGGTTATCTTGTATCTTAAAACTCCTTGATGAATGCATTTAGCTTCGGCTTTATGATTGCATCTAAATCAAGTTGGTATGTATTTTTACTTTTAGTCTATGAAATGTCTCTTGTGGAAATTTCATTATGATCCCGTTCTTTTACCTGTGCCAATTTTATTGACAAAAAGGGGGAGAAATAATGTAGTTCACACTACAAATACATATGGTTTTCGGATCATTGTGTAAGGTGGAGTGGTTTCCATGATCGAGATGGAGTATTGACTAAGGGGGAGTGATACATATCACCATAGTATTGTTGTTAAAGTCGTGATGCAATTGGACTATGATGTTACATAATGATACTATGACACTGTATAATAATGATCGAGAATCTCGATTTCTCTCATTGTTATAGCTACGGATCTTCAACAACTATGGTGCTAAACTTACAACCTTTGGGATCATTGGAGTACTTGGAAGGACGAAGATTTCAAGGAACATTTTAGAGTATGGAATAGGAGTCACTAAAGTTTATCTTTTTTGTATTCCATATGTATTAATAGTTTTGTCACTAAAATTGACAAAGGGGGAGATTGTTAGAGCATAGCTCGGTCGACCTCGCATGCGTTGCTATATCAAGCATGTTTGTCAATGTTAGTGATCAAAACTATGAGTCTTGATTTCTAGACTATTATAGCTAAGTCTTGGACTAGGATAGAAAAACGTAGTTGAGCTCAAGGACTTCATGGAGATTCATCATACAACAACGAAAATCTACTCAAGGAACCGTGGAACTTTATCAACAAAAAGGTATGTGGAGACTTGAACTTATCTATCACTCAAAAGTCTATCTATTCTATCTCCTACTTCTTATGAGACAAAAAGTTGTATACTATATAGACTGGATCACACACATTTGACATTTCGAGCTCAGTATTCACTACTTATCTTTTTCTCGAAATCGTGTGTTGGTAAAGCGTTTCGCTTTGATCAAGTTTATCTTCACCTAGTGACGAAAGTCATGAAAAGTTTCAATTACTTTGTGAATTGCTCTGACGTGAAACGGTCTGTGAATAACGGCTATATAACGTCCTCTAAGAATGTCTCAATGATTGGAATGAGAGTTTAGATTACATAACCATGTATTCCTTAATCCGAAGTTTTCGAACTTTGTTGATTGAGAAAAACCGGAGGAATTGGCTTTGCCAAGTCCACGAACTCAGTTTGCGAACTGACGGAAGTTCTCTTGCCGATAATTTTTTCTGGGATTTTCCAAAAACTCGTTTGCGTGTTTAGTCCGCGAACTCAGTCCGCGAACCTAGTCCGCGAACTGGAGGAAGTCTCTTTGCTGAGAATTTCTGCTGAGTTTGGAAAACTCTGCCGGTTGCCTTAAGTCCGCGAACTTGTTTGTGAGCTTAAGTGGTTATGATCTAAAGATGTGCTCTGAACATGAAGCTTAAATTACTAAGGAATGCTTTATGCAAACCGTGGATATAAAGTTCATGAGCCGATTCATCGAATCGAATCATCTTTGTTTCAATTGTGTCTTGTGTAGTTACATAAGATCTCATAGAAATTGAACAACTCTCTAACTAGTTCATTTGAGTCAATTGAACTAGTTATGGTGAAGAAGAACTAGGTTAGTATGAATTGCTCATATGGTTAACCTTTTGGGTTACTATGTTGAACCAACATACACGTACACGTTTGGGCATGGTTTTCACAAACCCAATAAACGACTAACCAAGTGTGTGTGACAAGCTAAGTTTTCGATCTAACAGTTGAGAAATATTAGCTTGAATCTAAATCAGGTTTTCATCTAACGGTGAATATGGATTGCTCTGTAACTAAGGAAAAACCCTGATTTGAAGGCTATATAAAGGAGACATCTAGCATTGTGCAAAAATAATCTCCACACGTCTGTGTGATACTAGTGCGCTCGCTAGAGTCGATTCTCCTTTAACCTTTGGTTTTCTTCTCTAAAACCAGGTTAACGACTTAAATACTTCATTGGGATTGTGAAGCCAGACCGATACTACTTTTATCGTAATTGTGTGATCTGATCTTGCATCTTCTATCGTACGAGTACAATCTATTGATTGGCTTGAGATCGTGAGATTTTTCCGATAGGCAAGATAAAGAAGTCACAAACATCTTCGTCTCACTGTTTGTGATTCCTCGACAAACCGCTTGTGTAGTCAAGAAGGATTGTTGAGAGGTGATTGATTAATCTAGGCTGTTCTTCGGGAATATAAGACCGGATTATCAATTGGTTCATGTTCACCTTGATTTTATATCTTAAGACGGAACAAAACCTAGGTTTTTTTTGTGGGAGACAGATTTATCCTTTGATAGACTTTTCTGTATGAGACGGATTTGTTTATTATCAAGTCTGCGATTTTGGGTTGCAGCAACTCTTGGTTGTGTGTGAGATCAGCTAAGGGAATCAAGTTCTTAGTATCCTGCTGGGATCAGAGGCGTAGGAGTACAACTGTACCTTGAATTAGTGGTAGACTGATTAGGGTTCAACTATAGTCCAGTCCGAAGTTAGCTTGGAGTAGGCTAGTGTCTGTAGCGGCTTAATACAGTGTGTATTCAATCTAGACTAGGTCCCGGGGTTTTTCTGCATTTGCGGTTTCCTCGTTAACAAAACTTCTGGTGTCTGTGTTATTTCTTTTCCGCATTATATTTTTTATATAATTGAAATAATACAGGTTGTGCGTTAATATCATCAATTGGAAATCCAACCCTTGGTTGTTGATTGATATTGATTGATCCTTGGATATTGGTCTTTGGTACCGTCCAAGTTATTCCTTGTATTTGATAAAGACTCGCTATTGTTTTTAGCTTGAGTAAAAATCAAATCAAGAGAGAGATATTAACTCCTTGAGATACTTTAATCTAGATTGAGTCTGACTGTCTAGTTGATTCTCTAGCAAAGTATTTCGGAGTTAGTCCATACAGATTGCTAAGCGAAATATTAGGTGGTCTAGTTAGACCCCCGTTTTTCAATGGTGAAGAAGAATATGGTGGATATGAAAGTAATCATATGGCTAACCATTTGGTTAACTATTGTTGAACCAACAAATGTTAAAGTTTGGGAACGGCTATATAAACCCAAAATTGGACATTTCATTTGTGTGTAACAAGCTAAGTTTTCGATCCAACGGTTGAGAAATGTTTGCTTGAATCTAATCAGGTTTTCATCTAACGGTGAATATTGAATGCTTTGTTACCAAGCTAACATTGATTGCAAACCCTGATTTGAAAGACTATATAAAAGAGAATTCTAGCAACTGGGAACCCTAATCCCCACACCTTACGTGTGATACTAGTTGCATAGCTAGAGTCGATTCTCCTTTAACCTTTGGTTTCTTCTTCTAAAACCAGGTTAACGACTTAAAGACTTCATTGGGATTGTGAAGCCAGACCGATACTACTTTTCTTGTAGTTGTGTGATCTGATCTTGCATCTTCTATCGTTACGAGTACAATTGTAATAATTGGCTCGAGATTTATATCTCCGATAGGAAAGATAAAAAAGTAATCACAAACACTTCGTCTCATCGTTTGTGATTCCACAATATCTTTTTTCGCTGCGTCGATTAGGATTATTATGAGGTGATTGATAATACCAGGCTGTTCTTCGGGAATATAAGTCTGGTTTATCAATTGGTTCATGTTCACCTTGATTTATCAAAAGACGGAACAAAACTCTTAGGTATATTCGTGGGAGATGGATTTATCTATTACCGTAGACTTTTCTGTATGATACATATTTGTTTATTAAAGTCTTCGACTTTAGGTCGTAGCAACTCTTAGTTGTGGGTGAGATCAGCTAAGGGAATCAAGTACGTAGCATCCTGCTGGGATCAGAGACGTAGGTGCATAACTGTACCTTGGATCAGTGTGAGATTGATTGGGGTTCAACTACAGTCCATACCGAAGTTAGTTTGGAGTATGCTAGTGTCTGTAGAGGCTTAATGCAGTGTGTGTTCAATCTGGACTAGGTCCCGGGGTTTTTCTGCATTTGCGGTTTTCTCGTTAACAAAATTCTGGTGTCTGTGTTATTTCTTTTCCGCATTATATTTTGTTATATAATTGAAATATCACAGGTTGTGCGTTAGGATCAATCAATTAGAATATCCAACCTTTGGTTGTTGATTTAAATTGATTGACACTTGGATATTGATCTTTGGTACCATCCAAGTTTATCTCTCTAGTATTTGATAAAGGCTCGCAGATTTGTATTTGCTTGAGTATAGATCAAATCGAGAGATTGAGATATTATTAACTCTTTGATATACTTTTATCTAGATTGAGTCTGCCTGTCTAGTTGATTCTCTAGAAAGTATATTGGAGTTTGTCCATACAGAATGCTAAGCGAAATATTGGGTGTGGTTGTTGTACCCCCACTTTTTTAATTGGTATCAGAGCAGGCAAACACGTTTAAGACCTTACAAGTCTGTGTTTGTGGCGATCTGACTCTATGGACAGAGGTGCTATCTCAATTAACGTACCACCGGTCTTCGATTGCTCAAACTACTTAGGGTGGAAAGTTGTTATGTGTGCTTATCTTCAAGCTCGTGATTTTCAAACCTGGGTACGTGTAGTTAAAGGCTATGATCCTCCGGTTAATACAAAAGGCGATGTATCTATACCTAAGGATGTTGGTAGTTATAGTCCTGAAGAATCTCTTGCTTCATTGCAAAACTCTGACGGATTAAATTCTATCAGACAAGCCATTACCCCAGACCTTCAGCACGATGTGTCTACTTGCACTAAATCAAAAGATGCCTGGGATATCTTAGAAACTACATTTGACAATAGATATGTTTCTAAGAAGTAAGCATTCGATGGAGGAAATAACCTCAACACCCTCTCCAAAAATACCTCTCTTGGAAAGGTAAAAATTCTTGATCCAAGTTCCGTTCAAACCCTTGCATTCAATGTTTTTTCCGACACAAGTGAGTTCTCTAACTTGTCTTGGGATGATGAATGTTGTTCAAATGGAGATTGGTTTGATAAACCATTGATAACAGAAAGGATCAAGGATTTTGTAAAAAGAAGCATTAGATGTGACAAACATCTTCTGTCAGCTATTGCCTAATGATTCTGTGAAAAGAAAATCCTTAAGTGTCAACGTTTTGAATACGTCTGATGGATGTGATGAACCCGCAACTCTTACAACATAAACATCCACATACTCAAGGTCTAATTCAGAAATTGAGTCTGACACAGAGATTTTTGATTTCTTGAATAGAGAGGTTCTTCAAGAAAATCTTCAATTAAAATCTTCATTGAAGAAACTAGAATCATTAATCCAGGTGAAAGATCTTGAGATAGACTGTTTTAATGATAAACTCACCAGAACTATTGCTCTAAAGGAAAAGGAGACTAATACTCTCAAGGATGATCTACAAAGATTAACTGGAAGTTCTGACAAAATCTCAGCAATGTTATTTGGTCAGAAATCCTTTGGAAACACAAATGGTTTAGGATTTAAAAGCAAGACTGCAGGTATTGTCAACCTCGTTGTTTATATTCATGAAAAAATAAAGGTTTACGGTTGTGATAAACAGAAGGCATTTCAACAAGACAAAGGATCCTTGATATGTTCGTTTTGTGGAAATGTGAATCATGTTCAAAGCACGTGTTGGAGGTTCAAGAGGAACAACAAAATAATTTCCATACTGCAAAAGAACATGCAAAAGATGAATTTGGATAATCAACATTGGACTCATAAAACCAATGCTTCCATAATCAGAAGAGGTAGGAAACCTGTTTATACAACAAACCTTGGTAAACAAGGGGAGCGTCTGGCTCACAACGTCTCTGTCTAATTCCAGAGACGTTCGCATCCTCATCTTTAACTTGAGAAAATGGGGTTTTGCGTCTTTGTGACTCAAGTAGTGTATTTATTTTTGTTAAATTTTTTTCTCTCCTAACAATATGGATATTGAATCTTTAAACTACGGAAGACTTACTCTTCTAGGGTTTAGACATTTCACAAGTCTATTTAATACTTTTGTAGACTCTTTTTTTTCCTAAAAAGATACAGTTTCATGTCTCCTGTAACTAGAGGCACCACAGTTGAAGCAGTTAATGTGTATTTGTGTAAAGGAATCTCTTCCTCAAGGGTAAAGAAAGTGAAGACTACAAAGGTTGGAGAAGGTTCTTCCTCTAACTGCCTCGTTTCTTTTTATCAGCTTGATAATAACTTCAGAGGATTGGTGAAAGATTCCATCAACAAAATAAACAATTTAAAATCTCAAATTGTTTCGTCTTTAGAAGAGATAGCTCACTATGAAAAAATTTTGTCTCTATCAAAGAACACCTTGCGTGAACTAAAAAGAGAAGTGAGTGAGTTAACTGATATTTCTGAAGATTTGGAGGAATTGAACGATCCCATAATCAATGGGTTTTTCAATAATGAGAAGGAATTATCAGTAGAGGCTCTGAGAAAGATCTACAACGGCTAGTAGGTCTTCGGATGAGAATTCTATTTTCTTGTTTTTATTAGAAGAATAACTAGAGTTTGGAATTGCCATTATTGTGATTACACATAGCTATGTCCAACGTTTTCATCTTCATATTTTTAGATTTATTGGTTTAAATTCTAAATTTGTTTGGAAGATGATTTTTGCAGTATTAATCTTTATGGTTTTATATATTGCAATATTGTTATGGGATATGTGTGTTTGCGTCCGTGAACTATGACTATCCCATACCGTGTCAAAAGTAAAGTCTTTCGTATGTCGATATGCATGTATTGATAAAAGAATGAATAGACTTTTGACAAATACAAAAGTTAAGCCTATTAGGTCAATTATTGATGGAAGATAGGTTAAAATATTTTGTTTGCAAGGATTATGTCTATTAAATATCGTTATGCGAATAGTGATGGAAAATAGAATGAATCCTTGTGTATTCCGCAGTAATTGATCTTCCCTGATCCATATTTTATGTATTACTGTGAGGCTCCGTAAAGTGTCTTATGTTGAGCATTGAACGACCAAGTTGATTATTTTCATGATTAGCTATGTTGTTGTTACGTAAGGTACTTTATGTCGAGCATTTTCAACTAAATTAATCATCTTGTTTGGTTATTTAGTTGTTGCACCGTAAGTTTTCTTATGTCGAGCACGAACAATTAAATTGATTACTTTTGTGATTAGTTTGATTGTGTATTTCGATTTGATTAATTATGGGTTCTCTTGTGATTAATCTAATTGTATATTTTGAGTCTCCATAAGTTCACTTATGTTGAGCATTTGTCGATTAAATTAATCATGGGTTTTCTTGTGGTTAGTTTAATTGAATATTTTGGATTGAAATTCATACTTGTATATGATTTTTTATGTCCAAAGAAATCCTTGTTTTCCTTCGAAATTAAGGTCGCTCTTGTTGTTCTCTCGGGAATGACATTATATGGGGGAGAGTTCTTTTGAACTTGCGCTTAATTGCCAAACCTTTGTGGGGAGTGCGGCTGTGGAATATTATAGGGATTATCTTGTATCTTTACAAACTCCTTGATGAATGCATTTAGCTTCGGCTTTATGATTGCATCTAAATAAGATGATATACTTTTGCTTTCTTTTGGTCAAGAAATGTCTCTTTCGGAAATTTCA